>NC_054379.1:149056582-149393249 GCF_017654675.1 Xenopus laevis | reverse complement strand
TACTTTGACAATTGGCCAAGTAGTGATGTGCGAGTAGAGAAAAACTCATCCCGGATCCACAAGCCACCATCCCCCCTCCATTTATACATTTATAGACTTGCGCCGCCCCGCAGATAGAGTTACCACCCGTCCAGTATTTTAACAGCCTAGCCGGTTAAACACCTGCCAGGACCGGGGCCGGTAAATATAATTACCGGCAATGTAGCTGCCAGTAATTTGTAATACCCTTAACAAAAGCCCTTGCCCTTTAGTGGAAACTTACATTTTCTTCGACATCTGGCCCTCGCGCGGCATGCCCCCCCGCGCAGCTCCGCCCCTTTTTGCATCATGTTTTTTTTTTTTTTAAAAGGTGGCAACCCTATGCGCAGATGACATAACAAAAGGGGCAGGTACGAGTCTATAAAACAGGAAGCCGGCAGTCTAAGGTAGCGAAGAGGAGGCAGAAGAGCTCAACCCGCGACCCGCAAGAGGAGCAGCATGGTCGGCCCGAACTGGGGGTATCAGGTCAGCCCGCACATCACTATGGCCATGGTATGGGGAGGGAGGGGAGCTTATAGCCACCTTGTAAAGGGAACAAAATATAGACCACAAAAAAGTAGAGGTGGTTGTTCCATGCAATAAAGGAAACCTGATAAAATGAGCCAGCCTGACCTTATCAAAGATCAGTGGTTCCCATCCAGTGGCTCAGGAACAACATGTGTCTCTCCAACCCCAGAGAAGTCAAAGCAGGTGATTATTTTTTAATTCCAGGCTTGGAGGCAAGTTTTAGTTGTATAAAAACCAGATGTACTGCCAAACAGAGTCTCCTGTAGGCTGCCAGTCCACATAGGGGCTACCAAATAGCCAATCACAGCCCTTACTTGGATTCCCCAGGAAATCTTTCATTCTTGTGTTGCTCCCTGACTCTTCTTACATGTGCGTGTGGCTCATAAGTAAAATAGATTGGGGACCCCTGTCATAGAGGATCAGTATATCAGTGTGAGTTTATCTGTTCTCCTTGGAAAACAGCAATGTTGAAGTGGCTCACAGAGAGGGATCAGTGGCTTAAAAAAAGATACAGCAGTCTGGTGGTAAGTACTGTAAGTGGTAATGAAGATCCAGTAGAAAGGGCTTTAAACAAATACTACAGTTCTACAGCACTTCTTTGTTCTCTGAATCCTGAGGATTGTTGTATGATATTGTATTAGATCACTGAGAAATATTAAGTTGAGTTGGAAATCGATATGAAGAAAGAAATCCTCATGGGGGGGCTTGTGAATCAGAGAATGTTATGAGGTTTTGTATAGAAGCTGCCTGAGGCCCACACCTGATCCTACTGAAGAAACACACCAACAGTCTTACATGGAATGGACCTGTACATAATCTCAGCTCATAGACAGATCCAACTGATCTCCCATAGAAACAAGGTTTAAAAAAAAAAGCTAAGATTTGGACAATGTACACGTATATATATCTATACAATCCATTTATATACATTACTGATAATGGAGTAAATTGTACCACGGAGAAAACCATTAACTTATCTTCAGACCTGTGTGCTGCCCAAGGGACAGGCAAGCAAAACAGCGACCACCATGTTCTAATCTAAAATGCAATCAAAGCTTCTCATGTTCTGCGAGATACAAATCTCTCTTCCCCCCAGTGGTCCCTTGAGGACACTGATCACAACCAGCGTACAGAGAAAACATGATAAGCCCTTTGTGTCCAAGAAGTCTTGCCCTCCAGGATAAATCGGGCTTGTTTAAGGGCAGAGACACACGCTCAGATTTGGGGAGATTAGTTACCCATCAACAAATCTCTTCTTTTGGGCGACTAATCTCCCTGAACTGCCTCCCGCCGGCTAGAATGTAAATCGCCAGCAGGGTGGCAATCGGTGCACTTAGTTTTGCGAAGTCGCCTCATAAGGAAACTTTGGGTGACTTTGGAAACCGAAGTGCTCCGAGTGCCATCCCGCTGGCGATTTAAATTGTAGCCGGCAGGAGGCATTTCAGGGAAATTAGTTGCCCCGAAGAAGAGGCGATTTATCGACGGGCGACTACATTTTCCCAAATCTGAGTGTGTGTCTCTGCCCTAATTGTGGAATTACTAACAGACAGTGAGAGCTGTGAAAGTAATAAAGGTCTCATAGAGGCACACACATGGCAGGAGTGGGGTTGAACAATAACGAAATCTGGGATGTCCGCCTGTTGAGTTTGGCTTTCATTACAATTCGTATCCTGAAAGTGGGTGGTGTATGTTTCAGGTACATTGTTTGGTTTCTCTATGCGCCTGTGCTCTGATCATTTGCATCCTTTCTATGGGAAAGGTTCTAGTCCAATCAAAGTTCACGATGTACTAATGAATTGTTCCCTCTCCTATTGGATGTAACACCCAGTGCGTTTTGGACACAAGCCGCACATGCCTCAGAATCTATATACGGTATATATATAATTTTATTCTACATTCCAAGATATAAGCAATTGCTACATTGCCAATATATGGAACTTAAACAACAGTGCCACCTGGTGGTCAGTTCTGCAGAATGGGCTGACTTTTAGAAGAAAATTTCAGAAGAGGAAAAGAAACTCTTCTGATGTTGCTCTGCTTAGAAGAGACCCGAGAAATTTTCCTCTGGTCTTTTCTGAGCAAAGCAACATCAGAAGAGTTTTCACTGATGTACAATGACACTGCTGTAGGGGCTTGATATAGACAAAACCTGATGTTCAGTGGTGTATTGTAAGAGAGCTGGGCTTCCCAAGGAAATCATTTTTGGGGGCCTGGCTTGCATCTTCCGGTTCCTATTAAATTCCTTTCTGATACACACAACTCAAGCAGGACAAACATCCAATGGTATTTTATTTAAAACAATATTAGTTCTTGGCATCAGGCAGATATTATATAACACTGGAATGCACAAGACATTTATAGTTTCTGTTTTTTTTAGATTTTTTTTTTTAAAATTCTGACAGCAAGAGCATTGCAATTTAAAGCAAAGTTTAAGACATTAAAAGCTGCGGAATTTATCCAGTTCATTTCTGAGTCACAATTAATTGGGGGGATGGGGAGATGTAAAGTGTCTGCAGAGAAACACCTGGCTGAATATGTTCTTCTTTAAAACATTCTCAAGCATAATTGGCTCCGGAACAATTTACAAAAGACCGACATTTCGGCAAAACGTTAGCATTCAGTAATGACACAGTCACATAAACGTCTGCTCATGCAATTCCTGTTAAATAGCGATATTGTGGGATGTACACGTATAACGGCAACAATTTGCAATCAAGGTTAGAATAATCATAGAAACAAATGTTAGGGGGGGCTTTACACCTACATTCATCATTAAAGGGAAGTTCAGCTAAAAACGAAGGTCTTCTTAATCACTGTGGACAACAGTAAGTTTAAAAAATCAATCCTTATACAGAATCATGTGCAGTTTGTGCTAGTTACCTTTTTAATCTGCTTCTCTTCAACCTGGAATTAATATAAAACAACATATGTTTGTGTATTTAAATATACTCTACTGGGATCATTGCATTTATTAACCAGCTTGATTGCTCCTTACACAGAATCATGTGCCCTTTCTTTCTAGTCTATGAATATTCAAATTGGATTAAAAACAAAAACATCATTTAAAACATGCTTTAAACATGTATTTTATTCAGTTAATGGGGTGCTGCCACTACACAATCCCCCTCCCTTGATTGCTCCTTACACAGAATCGTGCACCTTTTGATGGTTACCTATACAGTCTGCATCTCTTAAGCCTGGTGTAATAACAAAAAGTGCACAAGATTCTATGTAAGCAATCAAGGGTTACACATATTTCTAATCAATTAATTGGATGCTGTCATGGAATCAGTAGTTTAACTATAGAGGAAGCAGACCCCGAAGTTGCAGGGGGCCCCGGGTGGACAAGGGAATCCGGATTGTGGGGTCTGCTTCTTCTATAGCTAATAGAAAAAACCCTCCTCCCCAGCCTCTCTCTTACCTATTGCGAGGAAGGGGGCGTAAGTCTGACTGGAGTGGGTGTAGTCAGGCAGGGAATGTGTGTGGTGAAGGCGGGATGGGAAGTGGGCGGTAGGATGGGGATCGGATTGCGCTGGGCCCCACTGAAGATTTTTTTGTAGGGGGACCCAGTGAACTCTAGTTACGCCACTGCATGGAACAATCATCCCCCTTAATAATCCTAATTTACATGTAATTATGTCTTTTTTGTAGGGATGCGCCAAATCCAGGATTCGGTTGGGGATTCAGCCTTTTTCAGCAGGATTCCGAATCCTTCTTCCTGGCCGAAAAGAATCAGCCCCTAATTTACATATACAAATTAGGAGCAGAGAGGGAAATCGTGTGACTTTTTGTCACAAGCCAAGGAAGTAAAAAATGTTTCCCCTTCTCCCCTTATTTGCATATGCAAATTAGAATTTGGTATTCGCCGAATCTTTCGCGAAGGGTTTGGCCGAATCCAAAATAGTGTATTCGCTGCATTCCTACTTTTTTGTTCAGCTTTTATACACATGTATTTTACAGTTCCTGCGGTTTCATTTGTTTGGCTTCAGCTAAGCTTTCTCAGCTCTTCCACCGTCACAGCTAAACCAGCAGCAGACCTGTAAATCTACATGTGAATTAGTGATGTGCAGGTTAGGACCCTAACCCGCCCTCCCATCAGCTGGCGCCCGTCTTCCGGATTCCTTTTATAGACCTGCGCCCGCCGATGACATCACAAAAGGGCGAGGCAAGCAGGTGTGCGTCTATAAAAATGGAAGCCGACAGTGCAAGGTGGTGGCCGGGGAGAGCAGGAAGAAGAGCTCAACCCAGATCTGCAAATGGGGGTGTGAGGTTGCCCCTGACCCACCCGACCCCGCAGGCCGGCCCGCACATCACTAATGTGAATTGTCAGAAGCTCTAATCCTGAGAGTATATGTAAAATGCATGTCCTCCAAACAAGTCAGCGCTGCTATTTTTGTCTCCAGGAAGGAAACAGAGGCCACAGCACAACTACCAGAATACACACCAAGCAAACACACAATACTAATGCACTTTCAAAAGTAGATGCTTTTTCCTCCACACAATATACTACTTTACACATTCTTTTTCCTTTATCTTCATGTTCTATTCTCTTGTCTTGATCCTCCATTTATTACCCTACACTAAAGCTGGCCATAGAAGCAACGATCCGATCGTACGAATCGTGGATTCTAACGATTTTCGTACAGTGTGTGGAGAGTCCCGACATTTTTCGTCCGGCGGAAATCGTCGTTTGGTCGATCGGACAGGTTAGAAAATTTCTGTCGGCTGCCGATAATATCTCTGCGTGTATTGCCGATCGTACGATTTTCAGTGGGAGACTGTCACTAGCTTTGGTTGGACATAGATATCGTACGATTGCTGTCAGGGGCAGAACATTGCTGATCTGTTCTTTAACTAATCTGACTGGTAAGACTTTGATCTGAATGGTTAGTGGCAGGTCGGGAGATGGGGAAGTCCGATCGTACGATGATTTGTACGATCAGATCTTTGGGTCTATGGCCAGCTTAAGGCGTCAAACTGGAGGCTCATGGGTCACATATATATACATTCAAGAGATATTCGGGTCCCGCAGTCTGCAAAGAGGCTTCACTGACTTCTGTAAATAACATCAGAATTGTCTTATAATCCTGCATCTCAAATACCTGGTATAATGCACAGCAATGCTCCATGTTAACTGCTGGATAATTTAAAATGCCTTCATTTAAAAGTTACACAAGTAACAAACCTTTATTTTTAGGTGAAGTTCCCCTTTAATCACTTGAGGAAGCCTTTGAGGGTAATGTAATAAAAGTCAAACAATTCGCTGCATTTCGAGAACCAAAAGCGACCACTGGGTAACGGTTTGAAGGCAAGCATCTGATTGGTTGCTATGGGTTACTAGACGTGGTGCAACCATTGACGTCATGGCGTTTAAATTAAAGCATAAACAGAATGAGAACGTATTCACAGAGGAGAGCAATAAACAATAAACAAATAAGTATAGATATATCTATTTCTATATATATATATACAAGACATTTATTATTAAAGAACTTGCAAGCAATTCGCTTCAAAGAAGAAAAAAAAAAAAAAGGTATTTTCTTGTGCTTTCAAAATGGAGTCCATATCGTTTGGTTGGTCCATATCTATTTAATTTTTGTTACAAAGCGAAAACCACAATCTGCTTATTCTATTCAAATAAGAGTTCAGCGTAGCGTCGTCGCACCACCGTTATATTCCGCGTATATAATAATCCAGGGCAGCGAGACTTGAGCAGGAGAACAGTTCCCTTGTATCTGTATGTAAACATAAGTGTGAGTGAGACTGATGCCAGAGAAAAGGAATGTCAGCGAGTGGGAAATGAAGGGGGAGGGGCAAGGCTGTTTTCTGGCGAGGGGGTTGGGGATCCGCTACAAGTAGAGGAAGGATGGAGAAGGCATCCACTTGCAGAGCTTAAATCACAAGCCACGTGGCCTGTTGCCATTGTCCGTATGGGAGGAGGAGGGTTAGAACTGGCTGGTGCTGCTCGGGTCACACTGTAGCAATCGGACGATGGAAGGGTCACTCTTGGCACCTTTAATAAATTCTTCAAGGGAAAGTTTACCTACAGCGAGTGGGGAAAGAAAGAAAGGAACATGAGTTTGGTTGTGATGATGTTCGGTTGACCACACAAATCGAGTTTAGGCCTCTTGCCCCTCATTTCAGGGAATCTGTATATAAAAGTGTTTAAAGGGATACGGTCATGGGAAAAAATTTTTTTTTTCAAAATGAATCAGTTAATAGTGCTGCTCCAGCAGAATTCTGCACTGAAATCCATTTCTCAAAAGAGCAAACAGATTTTTTTATATTTAATTTTGAAATCTGTACATATTGTCAGTTTCCCAGCTGCCCCAGTCATGTGACTTGTGCTCTGATAAACTTCAGTCACTCTTTAGGGCCAGGGCACACACTGCTATTTTGGGAGATTAGTCGCCCAGTGACACATCACTTCTTCGGGCGACTAATCTCCCCCAACAGCCTTCCAGCCGGCTAGAACTTAAATCGCCAGAGGGATGGCAGTCGCCCAAAGTTTCCTCGTAAGGCAACTTTGGAATTGCTCAGAGTGCCATCCCGCCGGGGATTTACATTCTAGCAGGGGGGAAGGCAGTTTGGGGAAATGAGTCGCCCAAAGAAGAAGCGATTTTTCGCTGGGAGACTAATTTCCCGAAAATAGCAGTGTGTGCCCTGACCCTTACTGCTGTACTGCAAGTTGGAGTGATATCACCCCCTCCCTTTCCCCCCCAGCAGCGTAACAACAGAACAATGGGAAGGTAACCAGATAGCAGCTCCCTAACACAAGATAACAGCTGCCTGGTAGATCTAAGAACAACACTCAATAGTAAAATCCAGGTCCCACTGCAACACATTCAGTTACATTGAGAAGGAAAACAACAGCCTGTCAGAAAGCGGTTCCATCCTAAAGTGCTGGCTCTTTCTGAAAGCACATGACCAGGCAAAATGACCTGAGATGCACCTACACACATACAGTTGTGCTTATAAGTTTACATACCCGGGCAGAATTTATGATTTCTTTCCATTTTTCAGAGAATATAAATGATAAAACAAAAACTTTTCTTTCACTCATGGTTAGTGGTTGGCTGAAGCCATTTATTGTCAAACAACTCTTTACGCTTTTTAAATCACAATCACTATACAAACTACCCAAATGACCCTGATCAAAAGTTTACATACCCCAGTTCTTAATACCGTGTATTGCCCCCTTTAACATCAATGACAGCTTGAAGTCTTTTGTGGTAGTTGTGGATGAGGCTCTTTATCTTCTCAGACGGTAAAGCTGCCCATTCTTCCTGGCAAAAAGCCTCCAGTTCCCGTAAATTCCTGGGCTGTGTTGCATGAAGTGCACGTTTGAGGTCTCCCCAGAGTGGCTCCATGATATTGAGGTCAGGAGACTGAGATGGCCACTCCAGAACCTTCACTTTATTTTGCTGTAGCCAATGACAGGCCTTGTGTTTTGGATCATTGTCATGTTGGAATGTCCAAGTACGTCCCATGCGCAGCTTCCGGGCTGATGAGTGCAAATTTTCCTCCATTATTTTTTGTATTTCACCTGAAGTTATTTGTGGGGTTTTCCTTGTATCCCGGCTGAAATTTGTTGTGGCTGAAATTTTAGTTGGTCTACCTGACCGTGGTTTGGTTTCAACAGAACCCCTAATTTTCCACTTCTTAATTAGAACTGCTGGTTGGCATTCTTAATTCCTTTGATATTTTCTTATATCCCTTTCCTGTTTTATAGAGTTCAACTACCTTTTCCCGCAGATCCTTTGACAATTCTTTTGCTTTCCCCATGACTTCAAGAATCCAAACAACATCAGTGCAGCACTGGATGAAAGATGCAAGTGTCTGTCAGGAGTCCACAAAGTCATTGACCTTTTATACACAGCCATTTATTACAAGCAAACAGATCACAGGTGAAGATGGTTACATTTAATAGCCATTCTAACCCTTTTGTGTCAAGTTGTGTGTATGTTATCAGGCCAGATCACCAGGGTATGTAAACTTCTGATCAGGGTCATTTGGGCAGTTTGTGTAGTGATTATGATTAGAAAAGAGTAAATAAAGTTGTTTGACAAAAAATGGCTTCAGCCAACCACTTACCATGAGTGAAAGAAAAGTTTTTGTGTTATCATTTATATTCTCTGAAAAATGGTTAAAGGAGAAGGAAACTCTTTCGGCGCAAAACTCTCCCCCCCAGGCAAATGCCCCTAAGTTGCTACTTAACCCTCTGCGCAGGTCCTATCCCATGGAGTTTGCAGGCGCCATCTTCTCCCGTGCGGTCTTCTTCCTGGATTCCCCGGCGTTTGGCGGCGCATGCGCAGTTGGAGCATTTGCCGGTTCAGCTCTACTGCGCACGCACCGAAAGTCACGAAGTTTTCAGATCTCTTTTTTCGGCAACTTTGTGACTTTCGGCGCATGCGCAGTAGATTCCAACCCGGCAAATGCCAGGGTATCCAGGTAGAAGACCGCATGGGAGAAGATGGCGCCTGCGAATTCCACAGGAGAAGACCTGCGCCGAGGGGTAAGGAGGGAGGGTTTTTGTTCCAAAAGGGTTTCCTTCTCCTTTAAGAAATCATAAATTCTGCCAGGGAATGTAAACTTATGGGCACAACTGCAATTGCAGAGATGTGGATATACTAAAATTCTAAGTAAAAGTTTCAAGATGTGTTTTTTTTCCCATACAAATAAACATGAAAGTAAATCAGTACTGAGTGTTACGGCTGCCATGGAACTGCCGTCTTTTTTTTTAACATAATAAATTAGGGGTGGGGGGGAGTAAAAAGTGTGGCTGAACAGGAGGTCCTCTCTTAAATGGCATGTCATTATCTCCCGATAATAGCCCGTTGCTATGGAAACCTGCTCATGGAGATCCAAAAGAGGATAAATGGCAAAAAAATATAATTACATGAAAACTGCTCTCCTGTAGAGGTTTATAATTTCCAGGCTATTTTGTCTAGCGAGTAACCAGTAAATTGCTCTTCAGCCCTCCCCTGATCTTACTGCTTCTTACTGGACAGAAGGAAGGTGGAAGAAGTAAAATTCAGTCTGTTCCCTTTATCTAGTTACCCCCATACCCAGTTGCATTTATATATTACAGGTATGGGACCTGTTATCCAGAATGCTCAGGATCTGGGGTTTACCAGACAAGGGGTCTTTCTGTAATTTGGATCTTCATACATTAAGTCTGCCAAAAATCATGTAATAAACCCAATAGGCTGGTTTTCCTACCAATAAGAATGAATTATTTCTTTGGTGGGGCTCAAGTACAAGCTACTGTTTTGTTACTGCAGAGAATTTTTTTTTGAATTGTTTAATTAATATGGACAACCTTCCCGTAATTTGGAGATTTCAGGTTTGCCGGATAAGGGATCCAATACCTGTATTAAAAAACTTCCCAATGCCTGTGTGTTTATACTATAAACCAGGGGCTTCTGCAAATATCTTATAACACAGGACATTCTGCATGGGGAAGGGTAAAACATGTGTGTGACTAAACTTTAAAGGGGTGGCTCACCTTTGAGATAACTTTTAGTATGATGTAGAGAGTGATATTCTGAGACAATTTGCAATTGGTTTTCATTTTTTATTTTTTGTGGTTTTTGATGTATTTAGGTTTATATTCAGTGGTTCTCCGGTTTGCAATTTCAGCAATCTGGTTGCTAGCAGGGTCGGACTGGGGGGCCCGGGGCCCACCGGAACTGCTGGTCCAGGGCCCCCGCCCCCTACTGCGCCGCACCGAATTCGGCCGCTGGAACGCCGCCATGCGCATGCGCGATCGGCGCTTCTCGTGCGCATGCGCGAGCGGCGCTTCTTGTGCGCATGCGCGAGCGGCGATGCGCATCGGCGAAAACTTTTTTTTTCCGAAAATTTCTATATGTACGGGGGTCTGGCCCGGCGGGGGCCCACGAGGTTCGGGGCCCACCGGGTTTTTTCCCGGTGTCCCGCCGGGCCAGTCCGACACTGGTTGCTAGGGTCAACATGACCCTAGTAACCAGGCCCTAGAGACAGGATTATGAATAGGAGAGGCCTGAATAGAAAGATGAGTAATAAAAAGCAATAAATGAGTAGCCTTACAGAGCAATTGTTTTTTTTTGGATGGGGTCAGTGACCCTCATTTGAAAGCTGGAAAAGGCAAATAATTAAATAACTCTAAAAAATAAATTATGAAGACCAATTGACGAAGTGGTAGATTTGGCCATTCTATGGCATAAGAAAAGTTAACCTAAAGGTGAACCCCTGCACATCTGATAAATACTTTCAGGTTTTTTTATGCTAAAAAAACATGTATTAAATGAATTGTCAATTGCCTGAGCCAAGTCAGCAGAGAAGACACAATGCGCTATTGTAAAGGGTCTGATCACACGTTAAGATATGAGTTAGTAATAACACAATCAGCCGCTCTGCTAGTTATTAAAGGAGAAGGAAAGTCATTTGACTCTGGGGTGCCAAAATTTGAGCACCCCCAAGCGATTGTATTTTCTTACCTGAAACCCCGGGCAAGTGCTCCTATCAGCAGAAAACTATTCCAGTGAGCACAACAGAGTGACCCTCTTCCAGCTTCTTCTTTCTTCTCGCAACTGCGCAGTAAAGCGAAAAGCCAAACTTTAAAGGAGAGCTAAACCCTAAAAATGAATAGGGCTAAAAATGCCATATTTTATATAGTGAACTTCTTGCACCAGCCTAAAGTTTCAGCTTGTCAGTAGCAGCGATGATCCAGGACTTCAAACTTGTCACAGGGGGTCACCATCTTGGAAAGTGTCTGTGACACTCACATGCTCAGTGGGCTCTGAGCAGCTGTTGAGAAGCTAAGCTTAGGGGTCGTCACTAATTATCCAGCAGAAAATGAGCTTCCCCTGTAATATAAGCTGATGCTACAGGGCTGATTATTAAATTCTGATGCTAATTGCACTGGTTTCTGTGCTGCCATGTAGTAATTATCTGTATTAATTACTAATCAGCCTTATATTGTGACATTTCTATTCTATGTGTACTGTATATTGTGAGTGGGTCCCTAAGCTCAGTAAGTGACAGCAGCACAGAGCATGTGCAGGGAATCAGTAGAAAAGAAGATGGGGAGCTACTGGGGCATCTTTGGAGACACAGATCTTTACTGCTAAAGGGCTGTGGTTGCCCTGGGCTGGTACAGAAACACAAAATATAATGTACAACATTTCTAGCTACTTCTTTAGTTAAGCTTTAGTTCTTCTTTAACTAAAAATGTGGCTATTTCATTCTACTGCGCATGTGTCTGCCCCAGGAGATTTGAAGAAAGAAGAAGCAGGAAGAAGATCTCTCCGTGTTACTCACTGGTATAACCCTGGGCCGGTGCAGTTTTCTGCTGATAGGAGCACTGGCCAGTGGTTTCCGGTCAATACAATCACTTGGACGTACCTAACTTTTGGCACCCCTAAATATAACAAACCTTTCCTTCTCCTTTAAGCATGACATTCATTTAAATTTAATACCTTTAATAAATTTTTTAAAAGCTTTGATCTTGGGACGGACATCCAACCATTTCATGAACTGAGACGGAACCGCACCCCTTTCACTTCTTCACCCCCTTCCAACTAGCAGACGGGGTGCCAGGAGGTCACATTTTCTGTTTGGACCAACTGACTGTAGTCAAATAGGCAGTGGCGTAACTAGAGTGCACCGGGCTCCCTTGCAAAAAGATCTTCAGAAGAGCCTGGTACACTCTGATCCCCACCCTCCTGCCCATTTTCCGCCCCATCTCCTCCCACTGCCCATCCCATGCTGACTTGCACCCCACAGTCTAGACTGCGGGGTCTGCTTCCTCTGGTCACACCATTGCCGATAGACCTATATTTTATGTAGGGATGCATCGAATCCAAGATTCGGTTCGGGATTCGGCCTTTTTCAGCTGGATTCGGCCGAATCCTTCTGCTCGGCCGAACCGAATTTGCATATGCAAATTAGGGGCGGGGAGGGAAAATCATATGACTTTGTCACAAAACAAGGAAGTAAAACATGTTTTCCCCCTTCCCACCCCTAATTAGCATATGCAAATCAGGATTCGGATTTGGTTCGATATTTGGCCGAATCTTTCACAAAGGATTCTGGGCTTCGGCCGAATCCAAAATAGTGGATTCGGTGCATCCCTTATTTAATGCGACAACAAAAACACATTAACATGTGCAGTAAATTGGCCATTAAAACAAAATGTCGAGGGTCATCACAATCTTGACCAAAATTTCCAGTGTGAACAAACTCTTAACAAGTACTGCATTCACCCCCCCCCCCACCCACTTACCATCATTATTTGTGTCCATTTGCTTAAATATTTTGTCTGTTCTTTTTTCTGGAGTAGATTCATCTTCTGGCATTTTCATCACTGATGAGACCATTTTGTATATTGCCTACAGGGGAATAAACACAGGGTATCAATGAGGAGTTAATATTAAAGGGGCTGTTCACCTTCCAAACACTTTTTTCAGTTCAATCGTTTCCCAGAAATTAGGGATGCACCAAATCTTCTATTTGGGTATCAGCCGAATCCTTGGTGAAAGATTCGGCTGAATACCGAACCCGAAACCTAATTTGCATATATAAATTAGGGACAGGAAAAAGTAGAAAAAAAAAATCTTATTTTGTGACATAAAGTCACGTGATTTCCCTACCCGACCCCTAATTGATCTGGGAGTGGCCATCTAAACAGGGCTATAAATGGAACTCTCCGAAACAAGAAGATCTCATAACTTGCACAAAGATATGTCCTGGCAACATTCCCCAGCTGGGCCGGGTGAGAGAACAGTGGCCCCTTTAATAGGCACAATCATGGGAGGCAGAAATGTAGAATGTGATACTACAGAACAGTTCCATAATCACTGCCCACCTGTCAGCGGGCTAACAATGGCCTGGTACTGGCACGTATACTGTACATAATCTACTTGTTATTTATTATAGTTTTACTAATTATTTCTTAACCCTAGAACTGGTAATATAAAGGGACAGAATGAGACTCATCTTCAACTGCACGGCAGCCTGCGTTCAACCTAAAGATGATCCTATTGTACCACTAGATGGCAGCGTAAACCAAGTCCTGCGTGGGCCGTAAGGGTGTTTTTCCAATGGTAAATGCAATGGTTCTGAGAGTTCCCTAAAAGCCCCCCATACACAGACCGATAAAAGCTGCAGACAGACCGAGTCGGCAGCTTATTGGCTCATGTGTGGGGCTATCCGAAGGGCTTCCCCCAATCAATACCTGGCTGAAAGTTGGCCAGATCTCGATCGGGTATGTGAAAAAAGCCTGTCGGATCACTGCCGCATCTGTGCGTCTATGCGGTCATGCAATTCGACTGTCCATAACGGATCCATTCTGATCTGATCGTTGGGCCCTAGGATCAGCCACTTCAATGTGGGCATATTGGGCAGAGATCTACATCTATGGCTACTTATAACAGTCATAAGCTTAAATCAGGGGTGTGGTCTACTTTCATTAAAGGAGAAGGAAAGCTACCAGGGCAGTTAATTGCCAATAGATTAGCCACAATAGTGCAAGCTATAACACTATATTTATTCTGCTGAATGCTTTACCATACCTGAGTAACAGCTCTAGAAACTGTCTCTGTTTGTTTAGGATAGCAGCTGCCATATTAGCTTGGTGTGACATCACTTCCTACCTGAGTCTCTCTGCTCACTCCTAGCTCTGGGCTCATATTACAGCAGGGAGGGAGAGAGGAGCAAACTGAGCATGCTCAAGCCCTAGCCCTGGAGGTTTAAGCTGAAGGCAGGAAGTCTGATACAGAAGCCCATGTGTACACAATAGAAGGAAAGAAATGTAGTGTTTCTTTTGACAGAGGACTCAGAGCAGCATTACTTTGAGGGTTTCCTGATATATTTATATATTTATATAGACCTTTCGGATAAAGCTTACTTAATTTTAGCCTTTCCTTTTCTTTTAATGGGTTCCTTATAAATGGCACATGAGAATACTTTAAAAAAAATAAATTAATAATAATAATAAAAAAAATATATATATATATATATATATATATATATATATATATATATATATATATATAAAATTTTATATGGACCAATAGTAGACACATTTCAAACTATGTATGCAAAACGAATGTTTAGTCGTTTCCTTTTTGTTAAAATAGGCCACAGTAAATGAGAGTGGGACTAAAACATCACTCGCTCCACCTACAATGGTTCTCCATATGCACCTTTATTCCTTTCCATTCACCTTAATACTGGTCTATATCTGGTGAGTAAGCTGATTCACTGTGTGCGGTAAAGTGCACAAGTCACTTTAAGTGGATTTTCTTGTTCATCTTTCACACATTTTTGTATTTACACAATTTGTATTAATTTACTACGCTAGGAAAAGAAGTGCATGTTTAAAATAATCCCCCTTAAATGGTATTTATTGGCACTGCTGAGCACACTTGTATTACATATGGGGGCTAGTATATATTAGATTCTAGAACGTTCTCTTTTTTTCAAGCACATAACTTCAGTCTGCCAAACAAAATGTAATAATATCAAGATGTGCCTCTTACCTGCACAATTTCTAGCATCTCCCCGCGGCTGATATAGCCATTTCCATCCAGGTCGTACATGCTAAATGCCCATTTCAGCTTCTGCTCCAGCTTCCCTCTGGAGGTGACACTAAGGGCGATGATAAATTCCCGGAAGTCTATTGTCCCATCCCCGTTAGTGTCGAATGTACGGAACACGTGCTCCGCGAACTTTGAGGCATCTCCGTACGGGAAGAAGTTGGCGTATATCTTTTTGAATTCTTCGACCGTTAAGTGCCCAGTGGGACAATCCTTCAGGAAGCCTTTGTACCATTCCTGCAATTCGTGGTCTGTGAACTCTGTGTTTTCCCGGAGATCTTGTAGGATCTCAGGCCGCAGCTTACTGTTCTGTTTCCCCATTCTGATGCTTATTTAGTACTGAAGGCTGTTAAAAGATATAAATGGAAGTTTAAAGAAAACTGCAACTGCCATTCAATATCAAAGCAATAACAATAGATATAGTATCTCTATGTACAGGACAATTAGAGAGGGTACAGAGAAGGGCAACTAAGCTGGTCAAATATATGGAAAATCTTAGCTATGAGGAAAGACTGGCCAAATTAGGGATGTTCACGATGTTGAAGAGGTGCTTAAGGGGTGATATAATAACTATGTATAAATATATAATGGGATCATATAATAATCTCTCTAATGCTTTATTTACCAGTAGGTCTGTCCAGCTGACACGAGGTCACCCATTCCGATTAGAAGAAAAGAGGTTCCACCTAAATATTTGGAAGGGGTTTGTTACAGTGAGAGCTGTGAAGATGTGGAATTGTCTCCCTGAATCAGTGGTACAGGCTGATACATTAGATAGCTTTAAGAAGGGGTTGGATTGCTTTTTAGCAAGTGAGGGAATACAGGGTTATGGGAAATAGCTCATAGTACAAGTTGATCCAGGGACTGGTCCATTTTGGAGTCAGGAAGGAATTTTCCCCCCTCTGAGGCAAAGTGGAGAGGCTTCAAATAGGGTTTTTTCCCTTTCTCTGGATAAACTAGCAGTTAGGCAGGTTATAAACAGACTTAAGTTGAACTTGATGGACTTGTCTTTTTTTCAACTTAACTTACTATGTTACTATAGCTTTTCTCTGGATATTGCCAATTATTGTCCTGTCCACCTGACCGTAACCCCAATTGTAAAATACCATGCTCCATATGCTCTTGGGGCTTCTAGCTTCTTTTTAGAAGACCGTAGTGCAATAGAAGGTTAATGAAAGATGATTATTCTGATGGCCAAACAGAATGAAGCACAATGGAGAGCTGATGAATAACAATAGAATTAGAGTAAGTTATTTGAAGACAGGGGTTAATATAGCTTTAGAGAAAGCCACTTCCCAGGTTCACCTCCAACCACTCTAGTGCTTTGCAAAGGTTTTAGAACTTGACCAGATTTGCTCCATAAAAATTCCAGCAGTTTTAGCCCAATGGGTTTGATACTGGTCTTAAGTGGCCTTCTGAGCCTTCAGGAATTGGGTCTCTTGGTGGACATCCATTGTAATGGCCTTATTGATTCATCCATGACAGACATTTTTGATGTCTTTTGATAGCCAAGAGATGAAGGTTTGATGGTTTTTTTTCTCAGATTTAGGTAAATAGGGAAAGAAGTTTGATCAGGATAATTTCTACTGGCATGAGTGTGTAAACTTGAAGCCAGACAATAAAAATGGGTTGCCCCGATTGCCTCAATGGAAAGACTGGTATCGGCAGACTAGAAGAAATGCACAATGGATCAACAGTACTGCCACCATCTTCCCCATGTAAAAGAGTACAGGTATGGGACCTGTTATCCAGAATGCTCAGGACCTTGGGTTTTCCAGATAACAGATCTTTATATAATTTGGATCTTCATGCCTTAAGTCTACTTGAAAATCATGTAAAAATTAAATAAACCCAATAGGCTGGTTTTGCTTCCAATAAGGATGAATTATATCTTAGTTGGGATCAAGTACAAGCTACTGTTTTATTATAACAGAGAAAAAGGAAATCATTGTCTAAAATTTGGATTATTTGAATAAAATGGAGTCTATGGGAGATGGTCTTTCC
This sequence comes from Xenopus laevis, assembly GCF_017654675.1. NCBI lineage: Eukaryota > Metazoa > Chordata > Amphibia > Anura > Pipidae > Xenopus > Xenopus laevis. Next base: position 149,376,120 of record NC_054379.1, on the reverse strand, counting down.
ATAATTCGGAGCTTTCTGGATAACAGGTTTCCGGATAATGTATCCCATACCTGTACTGCAGAGGAAGTCCTGCCCCATGCCAATGCCACCAAAATATACAACAAAGTGCATGAGTGAAGTTGATGGCCTGCTTGCATGCTTCTACCTCACATTGGTGCTGAACACCTTGTGAAGGGGACCCCAAGCAAAACTACTCGGGACTAAAAGTGAAACGCCAGCATGGAGCATGTACACAGGGGGACAGTCATTTAAGTTGCACCCTGCTCTGCAACCAAACTAATGGCATAAACCTGTCCTGTATGTAGGAGGAACAACAAACCCTTTAGATTGTAAGCGCTTGTGAGCAGGGCTGTCCAAACCTATTTTAATTCTGTAACCCGTTTGTTGTACAGGGAGGGCTTCCGGATAAAGGATCTTTCTGTAATTTGGATTTCCAAACCTTAAGCCTGTCTTAAAATAATTAAAATATTAAATAAACCCAATAAGGATAAATTATATCTTAATTTGGATCAAGTACAAGGTACTATTTTATTATCACAGAAAAAAAAGGAAATCATTTTTATAAATGTGGATCATTTGGATAAAATGGAGTCTATGGGAGAAGGCCTTCCTGTAATTCAAAGCTTTCTGGAAAAAGTTTTTTGGATAACGGGTTTCTGAATAGCAGATCCCATACCTGCACATTATTTGAAAGCTTTGTACATATAAATACTTGATGATCTCTATGTACAACGTAAATGCTGACAGCTGAGACATGGGGCCTCAATAATTTAAAAAAAAAAAAACATTTAAGAAGCTAATAATATATTAGTTTGTTTATCCACCATGGCATATTCACCATCTCCTAAATATTTTTACTGTATTTGCCAAGACACATTGTAAAAAGTATAGAGGAACATGATCCCCTCTTATTTTTCTATGTCCAGCTGGTAGGCGAGACCCTCTCATGACCCCGCTGGCCGGTGTTCTATGAAATAACACAAGCAATGATGCCAGTCAGATAAGATAAGCTCCTTACTAGGTGAGACTAAGCACTGGCTGATCCCAGGTAGGGATTCAGGAGAATGCTTACAAGTGTTCAGCATGAAGTCACACCTTGGGGAACACTGGGATCATCCAGACATACAAGTGTCACCCTGCATGAGGCTGGAGACAATCAGACGGCTCCGGAGGCAGAGATGTCACAAAACAGACGTGGAAACATGGCAGTAATGGAAATTATTTTTTCCAATAAACATTAGTGTTGCTCAACTTATATCAGAAAAGACAGGGTCCCTTTTGGAATCAGAAAAGGACATTTTCTTCATTTGTTTTAGGACAGCAGAAGGACCATTTTTGAGCCCTCGTTTCACAGAAAATGACTGGAAAATTTATTTTTTACATTTTTGGGTGGCCAAGGGCTCCAAAGGCACCAGCTGCACCAAACTGCTGTCACATAGACTGAACTTGTAATGTCATAGGCACACTGTAGAGTTGCCACCTGGCTGATAAGCCTTGGCCCATAAGGTAAAAATGGCATAATGCATAGGGGTTTTGCTTGTATGGCTTTGGGTGGCTGGTGCAGTTTCTGCTTTGATGCATGGGATATCCCTAGAGTAGAGTCCTGCGCGGAACCAATTTGTTGGAACCTGATCCCGATCTGCAACCCGCACACTTATCTGCTTGGACCCGATACTTAACCCGCAAGTACCTTATCTGCGACCCCCAACCATCAAGAAACAGGAAGTGCTGTCATAGTAAACCGGAAGTGACATCATTAGAAGTAGGCGTGATCAGGAAAAAAAGGAGTAAAACTTGCTATTGAGAAGACACGCGACCCGACCAGCGCCTCACAAACCCGAAGAACCGCGTATATAGCCGCTGCCGAACCTTCTACCTGCAACCCACAGGGTACCGCAAGTTTTTGTGGGTAACCTGCAGGTACCCGACCCACTGCAGGACTCTACCTTGGAGTTTTAGGGCAGAGACACACGTGAAGACACACAGTCCCGATTTTGGCAGCTCAGCTGGCAGTCCTAGATTGTTACTGAAATGTCCGACTTTCTCTTTGATCTCCTGCACTGAACAGCCAGAAAAAGATACAACGTTTCTAAAACTCAATTGGCTTTTGGCAGAGCCCAGAATACACGGCAGGTGCACTTAGATACACTTGTTACAATTTAAGATAAGCAAAGAAACAATTGTAACTTTTTAAGATAAGCAGGTCTCTTGGGGAAACTGTGACTTGCAGCTTAAAGGGCAATTCACCTTCATTAACAAATCTGTAATAACACATAAAACCTAAACCTAAAATCAAAAGAAAGGTGTTCAAATTTTCCATAACCTGCCAAATTTTGTTAAATGGACATGGTAATTACGGTGTGTGGCTATAATAAGTGTGGTCACAACTTTGCGCTGCGCTAAGCGCTGCAAAACTTTTTGTTACTGTTTCTGTTTTCAAAGTGTTGGGAGGTATGTTTTATGGCACCTGAAATGTAACCAGTGCAGAACTAACTTTACTGAAACTGCTGCAGTTTGAATAGTAAAGTGGACGGCTGCACTGGATAGCACACAGCACATGTTGAATAGTTAGGCACTATAATGATTTAAATAAAGTTTTGTGCTGGATTACATTGCAGGAGAACTAGTCACATACCTAAGTAAAAGCCCTTGAGTCGCTCCGAAACACCCTCCTCCAAAGCTGCTTCACTGCACCCCCACCTAATACAGTCCTTTTGCCCCACTTGTGCAAAAAAAGGTGATAAGTGGCTTCACCTGCACCATGCTAAGTGTGGGTGATTGCATCCAAGAGAAGTTTTCAAACGAAATCTTCTCTTATTGTATTATTTGCATTATTGATATAGCACCAACTTATTTCCATGTCACTAACATCTGCATTACACAGTAATTGAGGGAAAAGTAAAGATTAAAGGAAATGGTCAATGTAAAAATAAAAACTGGCTAATAGATAGCCTGTGCAAAATAAAAAATGTTTCTAATATAGTTAGTTAGCCAAAAAAAATTGTAATGTATAAAGGCTGGAGTGACTGGATGTGTAACATAATAGCCAGAACACTACTTCCTGCTTTTCAGCTCTCTTGGTTTCCACTGACTGGTTACCCTGGTTACCAGGTAGTAACCAATCAGAGACTTGAGGGGGGGCCACATGGGTCATATCTGTTGCTTTTGAATCTGAGCTGAATACTGAGGATCAATTGCAAACTCACTGAACAGTTATGTCCCATGTGGCCCCCCTTATAGTCACTGAGTTATAGAGCTGAAAAGTAATGTTCTGGCTATTATGTTACACATCCAATCACTCCAGCCTTTATACATTACATTTTTGGCTAACTAACTATATTAGAAATCTTTTTTATTTTGCACAGGCTATCTATTTTGTTTTGTCACACTGAACTGTTCCTTTAACTAAAGAAGTAGCTAGAAATGTTGTACATTATGTTTTGGCTTCTGTACCAACCACAGCCCTTTAGCAGTAAAGATCTGTGTCTCCAAAGATGCCCCAGTAGCTCCCCATCTTCTTTTTTGCTGATTCACTGCACATGCTCTGTGCTGCTCTCACTTACTGAGCTTAGGGACCCACTCACAATATACAGTACACATAAAATAGAAATGTAAGGCTAATTAGTAATTAACACAGATAATTACTACATGGCAGCACAGAAACCAGTGCAATTAGCATCAGAATTTAATAATCAGCCCTGTAGCATCATCTTATATTACAGACCAGCCTCATTTTCTGCTGGATAATTAGTGACGAGCCCTAAGCTTAGCTTCTCAACAGCTGCTCAGAGCCCACTGAGCATGTGAGTGTCACAGACACTTTCCAAGATGGTGACCCCCTGTGACAAGTTTGAAGTCCTGGATCATTGCTGCTATTGACAAGCTGACACTTTAGTTTGGTGCAATAAGTTCAGTATATAAAATATGGCATTTTTAGCCACATTCATTTTCAGGATTTAGTTCTCCTTTAAGCAGCAGCCTGCTTGGAAGAAGTTGGTGGGAGATTCTGTACCTTCCTCTCCTGCCGATCTGCCATGTCCCCTATCTCTAACACTCACTGTCGGATCTACTGCAATATCTTCTGCCTCTTCTTTCAGTGACCTTGGCCCTCTGGATTTCCACTTATTGCTGAAGGCCCAGGCCGGCATCACAGTTACAAACACAGCAATCCGTATTCTACAGTATGGAAAAACCTCCATAAATACCGTTGTGCGAGCGCCCAGGCCTCCACTCTCCGTCCGTCATGCACAAATAATGGCAGGTGCTATCAAGCTTTTCCACAAATACAGCAAACACCGTGAAGGTCGCATGTCAGATAAAAACGCAAATGAACTCTAAAAGGGTTTTAACACCAGGCGTAGAAAATGAAATTTTCCTTGGCAACATTCTTGAGCACAAAATACAATTTGTGGACAAAATGTTAATTTCATTCCAGCACCCAGAAAGAACAAGTAGACTTATCCTCCATGTCTGCGTTTATTAGTATTTTTTACAGTATTATAAGATAAGTATGTTTATAAGAATTCCTGTCTGAGAAGAGCAGAGAAAGAGCTGGATTTGCCAAGTTTTTGAATTTGAGAAGAATATGGGCAGGAACAGTAAAATAAAATGCATAAAAGAACATTGCTAGACTAGACTAGACTTGCATTCGTTGTTGTTAGCAGATGGGGGCAATATTGTTTTCATTTCAGTGCCCAGTGAAGCTTAAAATCTCCACGGGTAACGTAATAAGGGTGGTTTGCTGCAGGTCTAGTATCCCATAGCAACCAATCAGCAGGTAGCATTAACTGGTAAGATGTTTAAAGCTGGACATATATAGGGGATCTTTCCCCGATACGCCCACCTTGAGGTGGGTGATATCGAGCTTATCCGATCATGGGCCCAACAATAAGATCACAATGCGAAGAATACGAGCAGTAGGATCAAAGATCGCATCAACAAACCAATGTGGTCCTCAATCCGCCTGACTTTCAGTCACATTTCGATTGGAGAAGCCCTTCAGAGGGCCCCATACACTGCCCAATAAACTGCCGACTTAATCTGTCGGCTGTATTTATCAGCTCGTGTATGGGAGCTTAAAAGTTAAAACAAATTGGTTGCTATGGGTTACTAGACCTGGGCAACGTTTGTGCCTATTACCTCACACACTGGGGTGCTTATAACTAGAACTATAATAACACACATATGGCACGGCCCACAAATCCTTGGGCCACTCACTCTCTTGCTGTGCAAATCAATACTTTAATCAAAGCAAATCTCAAATGTGCCTGAACCACAGAATCTGTATAATGAAACACTGGAAAATATTTGCTGCATTTATTTTACAGCAGAAATTTGCTGGGGAAACTGCTGACTTCAATGACAAGCATGGGAATATAGTAAACCTGACCCACTTGAAATACAAAGAATAAAATCTGCGCCCTTAAAGGTTGTACACATGGAATTAACTTTTAGTATGATATAGAGAGTGATATTCTGAGACTATTTGCAATTGTTTTTCATTATTTGTGGTTTTTGAGTTATTTATCTTTTTATTCAGCAGCTCTCCAGTTTGCAATTGGTTTTCATTTTTTATTATTTGTGGTTTTTGAGTTATTTAGCTTTTTATTCAGCAGCTCTCCAGTTTGCAATTGGTTTTCATTTTTATTATTTGTGGTTTTTGAGTTATTTAGCTTTTTATTCAGCAGCTCTCCAGTTTGCAATTTCAGCAATCTGGTTGCTAGGATCCAAATGACCCTAGTAACACTGTACTGATTTGAATAAGAGACTGGAATATGAATAGGACAGGACTAGAAAGATGAATAATCAAAAGTAGCAATAACTATAAATTTGTAGCCTTGCATAGCATTTGTTTTTAGATGGGTCAGTGACCCCCATTTAAAAGCTGCAAAGAATCAGAAGAACAAGGCAAAAAAAAAAAAAAAACTATAAAAAAAAATCAATTGAAAAGTTACCTTATATTGAACATCCTAAAAGTTAACTTAAAAGGTGAACCACCCCTTGAAGGCTTTATTATTTAATTACCATTAAATAAATCCAACAGGCTGGTTTTGCTTCAAATAAGGATTAAAACAAAGAACTGTTATTGTTACAGAGAAACAAAGGAAATCATTTCTAAAAATTTGGATTATTTGGATAAAATGGAGTCTACAGGTGACAGCCTTTCTGTAATTCGGAGCTTCTGTATAGCGGGTTTACGGATAATGAATCCCACACCTGTAGTTACTAGTGAAGAAGGGTGATTTTTCAATTGACTAGAAAATACCCCATTATTTACACAAACTAAAAATAAAAATACTCCTACTGGGGACCATTAATTATTTACTTAAACAAATAAAAAAGCCGGTCCTTGAACAAAGACGATTTGCCGGCCGCTCCTCCCTTTCCGACATTCTCTGCATTATTTATACACAATGTTTTGATGCCCTGCCGCAGCATATTGTTGCTTGATTATGTAGTGAAAATACTCTACAATTATCCACTGACAGGTCTGAATGAATCAGTTGTTTACAGTTCTGACAAAGGACGTGCCTGCCAGACTCGTGGAACAGAGCTGAATCAATTTGCTTAATTCAACATTTTTTTTTGTCCCTGCAGTTTGCTAAGAAACAGGAGGGGGGGGGGAAATCTTTTTCCTTTTTCAATTTTTTAATGGCAAAAACTCTGCCAAATTGAAATCCTGTTCAGCGGATGCAGAGAACCAGCTGCACATCAATAAAACAGAAACCCCACATGTAGAAATGAAACCCTCCTCAGCCATTAATTTATTATTAATATAACTATAATGTAATTATATATATATATATATATATATATATATATATATATATATATATATATATATATATATATATATATATATATATATATATATATATAATACACAAAAGCCATGAATATCCTGTAAATTATATCCTTATAAACGGTGAGTTCTGATGTCATCAGTTATAAACGGTGAGTTCTGATGTCATTTCTGTCACATGACTCATTGAAATTTGTGTATTATAATAAATAAAGTACCTTCAGTTGTAAAATATGAGGATATTAGAAGTTACCTCGCAGTTCCATGACCTGTATAAAAACACTCGGCCTTCGGCCTCGTGTTTTTATATGGTCATGAAACTCCTCGGTAACTTATAATATCCCTATATTTTACAAAAGGGGGTACTTTATTCACTATATATATATACACACACACATTCACACAAACACTTCCATTCAAAAGATGTATATGGATGTCCTGAAAATCAACAAGATAGACAGGTATGGGACCTGCTATCCTAAAGCTGGGCTTTTCAGAATAAGGGATCTTTCCGTAATTTGGATCTTCATACCTTAAGCATACTAGAAAATCGTTTAAATATCAAATAAACCTGCTAGGATTGTATTGCCTGCAATAAGAGTAATTATATCTTAGTTGGGACCAAGTACAAGGTAGAGAAAAATAGGTAGGGAAAAAAAGAAATCATTTTTAAAAATTTGGATTATTTGGATAAAATGGAGTCCATGAGAAACGGCCTTCCCAAAATTTGGAGCTCTCTGGATAATGCGTTTCCGGATAATGAATCATACCTACCTTCTAATGTAGGAGTACATTCAAACAAGGTTGTTTTGCGCTGCTATTAAAGGTAGCAGGCAATTGTGGTATCAACACATTTTAGCAGTTAACCATTGTGTCATCACTAGTCTCAAAACAGCTCAGATACAGAAATCATCTGAACTGGAAATGGTTTAATTAGGACTCTACACGCTTATTTTATAATACAGAACTACCAGACTACCCTAAATGGGCCAACAGACCACAGTCCCTGCCAGTTTCATTCTAACTGAAAACAAATGCACTTGCATTTCATTCATTTCCAGCTCATGATGTACAGTATCTAGTAGAAATAAGTGTAGAGCAACTGGGACCAGAGTTATATCATGGCCTGGATGCATGAAAACCTTCGTAGACAACCATGAAGTTGCCACTTGTGTGGGTCATTAAGCATGAAAGTGGTGCACATTTATACCGTTATGTTTTTTGGGGGAACTAAACATAAAAGCAACAGTTCAGATCAGGGGTAAAAGTCCAGAAGGAGCGTACAGGATTTACCTTTTCTCTTCCTATGTTTGCTTGTTTGCCATTAACCTTATGTATGCACATGTACTTGTTGCCATGGGTTACTGCCCAGGTGAAAATTTGGTCAGTATTTATAAATACCTGGCCGGAACCAACTGAACTTCATTAAAGGAAAACTATACCCCCCAAACAATGTAGGTCTCTATAAAAAGATATTGCATAAAACAGCTCATATGTAAAACCCTGCCTCATGTAAATAAACCATTTTCATAATAATATACTTTTCTAGTAGTATGTGCCATTGGGTAATCATAAATAGAAAATTGCCATTTTAAAAAATAAGGGCCGCCCCCTGGGATCGTAGGATTCACTGTACTCACAAACATACCAACACACCATACATGTTAGGTCACATGAGCCAATTAACAGACAGAGTTGTGTCTTTTGCTTCCAAACTTCTTCCTGTTACAGTTAGAGTTGAAGTATTTCTGGTCAGGTGATCTCTGAGGCAGCACACAGACCATCACGAAATGGTGGCTCAAGGCAAGAGATGTAAAAGGGCAATATTTACTTAAATATATATTCCAGTTTGGTAAGATTCTTTACTATGCCACTTAATATGATATGAACTATCTGTTGCTTAAGTGTTCATTTTGGGGGTATAGTTTTCCTTTAAGTCACCACCGCTAGGATTGAACCTTGTTTACAACACAGGTTTAGAATGCAGTCCCTAAATAGAAATTGTAATTGATAAAATGTGTTGATACCACACTAATACCCTAATTAGTGAAGGAGACAATGCAGAACATATACACAGTATCAAGGCTGTTTTTGGCTTCCAAGACTATGTAAAGACCATTAGGAGGGAAAACTGACTTTATGCAAATGTTTAAATGGCTTAGTAAATGGATACCCTGCAAATTGTCACTAAATATAAAAGGACTGCTCTGCAAATCTGGTTCCAGACTGCTGCACATTTATAGGTCAACACTGTTTGTAAGGGATCTGTTATTGCAGTGAAATGAGCTGTTGGGTGGTCGGCGAGAGGATTCGTATAAAACAAATTAAAGAAAGGAAAGACAAAGTCAGAGGACAAGTGGATTTTCTGAGTCTCTTGTACCCAGTGAAACTGAAATGAGTTTGCTCAGACAAGTCTAATGTACTGTTAAATGTCACAGCATGATATATTAGCTCCACTTAAACCTTAATATGGCTGTTGACATTAGTGAGCTTAGTACATGGTGCATTTTGGTCCTTCTTTTACTCTTCTCCTGGGACACCTTGTAACTTGCCTGCAATGGGATTAGCACAGATCTTGCCTACTGCCCCTTCCTTACAATGTCTGCTCTGTGTATCCTCTGCGCATTTACTGCTGACTCAGCAACTGCATGTTCTGCTCAATAACGAGGTTCATATTAAATTGGACTTTAACAATAATAATAATAATACTATTGAGTGATGCCACAATTCAGCCCTCTGGCTGAAAGTCTTTGTTTACTCTGCCTAATATAACACATTTTAAAGAGTTTTTCCAGAACCTCACATCACGAATGGCAAGCACTATTCGACCAGTCTTGGCCTGCACCCTTCAGTCTTGGCAAGCACCTGTCAACCCTTCAGACTGTAATTTGGAAGGTGCACACCCTGAAAATTTGCTGAGGTGCCAATCCAATGGGGGGCGCCCAATCAAACCCTCCTGATAAATATCATATAAATAAATATGTGGATTGCACACTTAGATTTAAGTAAAAGATCAAAATTTATTATATCAAAAAACTTACATCATAGCAGAAAACCTGATGCGTTTCGACTACCATAGTGGTCTTCATAAGGGGCCAATCACTTTAAGTACAAAAATAGTAAAAAAGGCGGGTTTTCTGCTATGATGCAAGTTGTTTGATATAATAAATTTTGATCTTTGATCCCGTCAACCCTTCAGTCTTGGCCAGCACCCATCAACCCTACAATCTTGGCCAGCACTCGTCAACCCTACAGTCTTAGCCAGCACTCGTCAACCCTACAGTCTTGGCCAGCACTCGTCAACCCTACAGTCTTGGCCAACACCCTTCAACTCTATAGTCTTGGCCAGCACCCTTCAACCCTACAGTCTTGGCCAATACTCTTTAACCCTTCAGTCTTGGCCAGCAAACTTCAACCATATAGTCTTGGCCAGCATCCTTTAAACCTTCAGTTTTGGCCAGCACCCTTCAACCATACAGTCTTGGTCAGCACCCTTTAACCCTACAGTCTTGGCCAGGACCCTTTAATCCTACAGTCTTGGCCAGGGCCCTTCAACCCTTCAGTCTTGGCCAGCACCCTTCAACCCTTCAGTCTTGGCCAGCACCCTTCAACCCTTCAGTCTTGGCCAGCACCCTTCAACCCTTCAGTCTTGGCCAGCACCCTTCAACCCTTCAGTCTTGGCCAGCACCCTTCAACCCTTCAGTCTTGGCCAGCACCCTTCAACCCTTCAGTCTTGGCCAGCACCCTTAAACCCTTCAGTCTTGGCCAGCACCCTTCAACCATATGGACTTGGCCAGCATCCTTCAACCCATCAGTCTTGGCCAGCACCCTTCAACCATACAGTCTTGGCCAGCACCCTTTAACCCTACAGTCTTGGCCAGGACCCTTCAACCCTACAGTCTTGGCCAGCACCCTTTATCCCTACAGTCTTGGCCAGGACCCTTCAACACTACAGTCTTGGACAGGACCATTCAACCCTACAGTCTTGGCCAGCACCCTCAAAACCATACCGTCTTGGCCAGCACTCTTCAAACCCTACAGTCTTGGCCAGCACCCTTCAACCCTGTAGTCTTGGACAGGACCAGGACCCTTCAACACTACAGTTTTGGACAGGACCCTTTAACACTACAGTCTTGGCCAGCACCCTTCAACCCTACAGTAATGGCCAGCACCCTATAGCCTTGTCACTTTAGCATCTATGTTAGTGAATTCTGAGCTACATCAAATAAAGATTGTGAGCTGCATCACACAAAGGAAAGGCTGTAAGGAAGTTAAATTCATTAATTATGGTAAAAACTGTAAGCTGTATATCAGTAGTTTTTGAAGTCAAAATACAATGCAATATAATATATATATATGTATATATTTTCCAATAGGGGCTAAATTATTTGTTATATCATTTATCACATTATCCTATTCTTGTTTATTTGCTGTTTATTATTCTTACAGCTGCGCATTCCCAGAGGTAGAACTTAATCTCATGTAAACAACGGAATATTCTGTATCGGAACCCGCCTGGGTCACAGTAAGGCATTTAACAACCAAAAGCTGTTTTTATTCTTTAACTACATAGTAATCATCCCATTGCTTTCCTGGCATCAGCGTGGCTGCCCAACAGAGGAGATCTGTGCCAGTGAATAAAAGCCCACAGAGAAAATGGTTACTTCGTTAGTGCTGTAAATCACGACAATGCTAATTCTAATTAGGAGCAAATACGGGATGGCAGAACAGTCAGACTAGGAACAGCGAGTGCCCGGCCGTCCTGCTGTGGCTGCATTATAGCTGAATAAATCTGACAATTTCTTCTATTGAAAGCTGCACTGTTTGTGAATTATTTATCATTCCTTCCTGTAATTCCCTCTGTAAGTTTCTCTTGATCTTCTATGGCAGCTCACTGCAATGCAGTTGGCCCATATACCCACACAGGTGCCACTGCTCCACACTGGGATTGGCAATTTTAAGTACACAAAGGCCAAACCATCTCCTTTCAGCCCCATAAATTGCAACTCTCTAAGTGATCTTACAGCAGCCCCTCTGGCATTTGCCAGAATCCACAGATTGCAAGTCCTGGCCTGGGTTGCAGGGTATGTGTATAGAAAACGGATCCGCACACGCACTGGTTAATGCAGTCGGGGAGTATCCCCTTTTATTCAGCCACCAAACATTCAACGTTCCGTGGGGGGGAACACCCACCCTTCATCAGGAAGGTGTGCGGTAGGAGAAATTACATTGTAATCTGGGTTGCAGGGTGGCAAGCAGGAACAAATGCATTCAAGGGGTGGTTTACCTTTAAAGGGCATGTAAAGTCTAAAATAGAATAAGGCTAGAAATGCTGTATTTTGTATACTAAATATAAACATGAACTTACTGCACCACAAGCCTAATCAAACAAATAATGAATGCTTTCAAAGTTGGCTACAGGGGGTCACCATCTTGTAACTTTGTGCCCTTTAAGTTAACTTTTAGTATGTTATAGAAAGACTAATTCTAAGCAAAAAATTGGTCTTCATTATCTTTTTTTTTTTTAATATAGTTTTTGAATTGTTTGCCTTCTTCTTCTTTGCAGCTTTCAAATGGGGGTCACTGACCCCATCTAAAAAAACAAATGCTCTGTACGGCTACAAAATTATTGTTATTGTTACTTTTTATTACTCATCTTTCTATACAGGCCCTCCCCTATTCGTATTCCAGTCTCTTATTCAAATCAGTGCATGGTTGCTAGGGGAATTTGGATTCTACGAGCCGATTGCTGAAATTGCAAACTGGAGAGGTGCTGAATTCAAATAACTGAAAAAACACAAATAAAAACCAATTGCAAATTGTCTCAAAATATCACTCTCTACGTCATACTAAAAGTTAACTCAAAGGTGAACAACCCATTTAATGGAATTGTTCAGTATAAAAATAAAAAATGGGCAAATAGATAAGACTGTAAGGCTGGAGTGAGTGGATGTGTAACAGAATAGCCAGAACACTACTTCCTGCTTTTCAGCTCTTTTGGTTTCCACTGATTGGTTACCAGACAGTAACCAATCAGTGACTTGAGGGGGAGCACATGGGACATAACTGTTGCTTTTGAATCTAAGATGAATGCGGAGGATCAATTACAAACTCACTGAACAGTTATGTCCCATGTGGCACCCCATATAGTCACTGACTAATTTAGAGTTAGAGCTGAAAAGCAGGAAGTAGTGTTCTGGCTATTATGTTAGACATCCACTCACTCCAGCCTTTATACATTAGATTTTGCCTAACTAACTATATTAGAAACATTTTTTTATTATTTACCCAGTTTTTATTTTTACACTGAACTGTTCCTTTAAGCCCCCCTGTCCCCCTAAACACGCCAATGTGCTGTTACTGAGACCCTTCTGTTTGTTCCTAACTTGATCATATCTGATTAAGCCCAGACCATATCCCTTTATGCCCCCTGCTCTGAGTGTCGGGGGGCAAGACAGCCCTGTCCCTACTGCCTGCCACAAGATGAATGTAGGTCTCTGTGCTCTGTTTTGGAGTGCAGAGACCTGGGGCAGGACAGGGTAGGGCAGAATGTGTGCCCATTTTTTTGCAAATGACCCCCGCTGTCAGGCTGTTGCATGTATTTTTGTTAGGGATGCACCGAATCGAGGATCCAGCTCGGGGATTCAGCAAGGATCCTGCCTTTTTTTTTAGCAGGATTTGGGATTTGGCTGAATCCTTCTGCCCGGCCAAACCTAATCCTAATTTGCATGTGCAAATTAGGGGCGGGGTGGAAATCACATGACTTTTTGCCACAAAAAAAAATGTTTTCCCCTTCCCACCCCTAATTTTCATATGCAAATTGGGATTCAGATTCGGTTCGGTAGTCGGCCGAATCTTTTGCAAAGGATTCGGTATACGGCAGAATATTTTACAAAGGATTCGGAGGTTCGGCCGAATCTAAAACAGTGGATTCAGTGCATCCCTAATTTCGTTAGTGGCTGCTCTAGCTAGAGGGTGTCAGGGGAGAGACTGTGTCTGCGGGACAGTCAGTATAGTAAGGCAAGACAGTGTCCGCATACCTCCCAACATTTTGGAAATAAAAAGAGGGACCAAAAAGTTGGCGTGCACAAAAATTATGACCGCGCCCATTTTTGTGGTCACACCCCCTAATTACCATGTTAATTTTTCATTTGGCAGATTATGAAAGTTTGAACATATTTCTGTGTTTTTTTTCCAGTTATTACAGTTTTGCTAATGAAGGTGAATTGCCCTTTAAGCCATGAGTCTAACTTCTCCCAATGGACCTGTTATCTTATCTAGAAATTGTTACAAAAAGTATCTTATCTTCTGCTGTGGCTGTTCTGGGCTCTCTGCCAAAAGCCAATTTTAAGTTAGAAGCTTTGTTTCTTTTTCTGGCTGTTCAGTGCAGAGAAAAACGGAAAAAGACTTTCTAGTACAAATGAGGAACTGCGGGTTGAGCTGTCAAAAGAGGGACTGTCCCTCTAAAAACGGGACAGTTGGGAGGTATGTGTCAACAACATATGTTTTATTATGCAGGCAAACAGCAATAAAAGCACCTAAGCATCTATTTATGACTGCCAGGATGGCTGTGTGTAAGGTGCATATGACCATTATTATATATATATTATATAGAGCCAATATATTCTGCAGCACTTTTATTTTCAGCACTGTCTCAAACAAGGCAAGCAATAGAGCAGCTCCTACTCCTGTAGAAATGCAACAGACAGGCAAGGAACACAATGCAGCCAAATCCTCGTACCGTATATGTGAGGCCATTGTATAAATCTGGCCATAGATGTTGATATTTTAAAAAGATCAGATCCTGATCGTGAGACCACGAACGATCGTCGTACGAATTGACCATCAACTAAAAAGACCAATTTGCCAGGAAAACAAAGGGGAGCTGCCTGCTTGGCCCTGCAAACATAGAGAGATTGCACTGGGACCGACAAATATTTTTTGACCTGGCCGATCAATTTCCTGACAGATGTCGGCCGAAAAATCGTAAAGATGTACGATCGTTCGAATCCCACTAACCGCACAATAATTTCTAAGGATCGGTCGGACTTCGCTAAAATCGGACGTTCGGCAAGAAGAATCGTCGCGTCTATGGGGAGCTTAAGTCAATCCGTGCAAATACCAGGGGGCACATTTACACACATTTAACTTAAACACTAGCTGCCATATAGAATCTGATGAGCAACGAGTTATCCCCCAACATAAGCATTATACAGGGCAATAATTCTAATGAACCCACTGTTCTCCCAATATATAAAATACTCACAACGAACTGCCTGCAACTCGTCTGCACAGAATGTTATGAAGCGCCGGCTCTCGGCATTAATTACAGGCTAATCCTCGTGGCCTATTTCTAATACTCTCAAAACCCATTAACGAGGTCCTGTTTAAAGGAAGGCTCTCTCCCGGCACTTACAATGGGAGTCATATTAATGTGAACACTATCCCCAGTATGTAATAAAAGTCACTAAGTTTGCCCAGGAGCAGTAACCCATAGCAACCAATAAGATGCTTACTTTGAAACATGTGACAAGTAAATGCTACCTGCTGACTGGATTACTGCTCCTAGGTAAACTTATTAACGTTGATTACATAACCCCCTAATAGTGCCCTCTCCGATCCCTTGCCTGTAAGATGGGTGCCTGTACAGGTATGGGATCCGTTATCCAGAAAGATTACAGAAAGGTTGTCTCCCATAGATGCAATTTCATCCAAATAATTTACATTTTTTAAAAAATATTTCCTTTTTTATCTGTAATAATAAAACAGTAGCTTGTACTTGATCCCAACTAAGATATAATTAATCCTTATTCGAGGCAAAACCAGCCTATTGTGTTTATTTAATGTTTACCTGATTTTCTAGTAGACTTAAAGGAGAAGGAAAGCTACAGAGGCAGTTTATTGCCAATAGATTAGCTGCAATAGTGCAAGCTGGAATGCTATATTTATTCTGTAGAATGTTTTACCATACCTGAGTAAAAATCTCTAGAAACTCTCTGTTTGTTTAGGATAGGAGCTGCAGTTTTAACATGGTGTGACATCACTTCCTGCCTGAGTCTCTCCCTGCTCTGGGCTCAGATTACAGTAGAGAAGGGAGGGGGGGAGGAAGAGGAGCAAACTGAGCATGCTCTTGCCCAGGGCAATGAGGTTTAAGCTGAAGGCAGGAAGTCTAATACAGAAGCCCATGTGTACACAATAGAAGGAAAGAAATGTGATGTTTCTTTTGACAGGGGACTCAGAGCAGCATTACTTTGGGGGTTTACTGGTATATTTAGATGGACCTTTCTGATAAGGCTTACTTAGTTTTAACCTTTCCTTCTCCTTTAAGGTATGTGGATCCAAATGACAGAAAGATCAATTATCTGGAAAGCCCCAGGTCCCGAGCATTCGGGATAAAATGTCCCATACCTGTAATCTGTGCCATTTCAATATAAAGCCTCAGAGAATTCTATGTTTCGTACAGAAGTCGGA
Source organism: Xenopus laevis (assembly GCF_017654675.1). Lineage (NCBI taxonomy): Eukaryota > Metazoa > Chordata > Amphibia > Anura > Pipidae > Xenopus > Xenopus laevis. Next base: position 149,359,847 of record NC_054379.1, on the reverse strand, counting down.
ACGAGATTGTCCAATGACAGCACTGGGCAGAGCACACACTATTTTCTGCCTGCTGGGGATGTTTTATTCAGCCCCCCGGACACTCTCCAGCGGCTATGACATCATCATGGAACAGAAAGTGACCTGTGCAGTGACCAGGCAGGCTGGCTGCTTCCCAAAAGGGATCTGACTGCACTTCAGCATGGACAAAACATTGACAGCTCCATGATATAAAACCGAAAGCCTGGCCTAAAGCAACACAAGTTAGAACTGATGTTGAAAGCCACAATAACAGCAAAAACAGTTAATATGATGAAAACGAAAGATAATGATGCAAAGGCACTCAGAAAAGCACCCTGCAATCGTACAACCATTTTGTGGGGGCTTTTGATCCTTCTTATAGAGCCACTATACCAAGACATGTGAACCATACTTTTCATATTTCAGCATATATTGGCAAAATAGGAAATCTCTGTATATGTGGGGGGGCCTAAAATTAATTTGCTCTGGGGCCCAGTAACATTTAGTTACTCCACTGAATCAAGTTAATTAAACCCATTGATTCTAGCTCTATATCCCTCACCTAAGAATATACAGTACATATGCACTGCACCGACTGGCAGCTTTAGGGTTTAAGCACACGGGCAGATTCGGGGAGATTTAGTCGCCTGGCGACTAATCACCTCTTCTGCGGGGCGACAATCTCCCCGAACTGCCAAATCCAAATCTGCCCGTGTGCTTGAACTAGAGTCCTGCAGCGGGTCGGGTATCCGCAAAAACCTGCGGTACCTTGCGGATTGCGGGTAGAAGTTCCAGGTCCGGGTATAGACGCGGGTCAGGCCAGAGGTCTTCTCCATATAGATTTTCACTCATCTTTTCTGATCACGCCTACTTCTGATGATGTCACTTCCAGTTTCCGTCAGCACTTCCTGTTTTACGCTTTTTCTGATCACGCCTACTTCCAATGATGTCACTTCCGGTTTTGACATTGACAGCACTTCCCGATTCTTGATGGTCAGCGGGTTATTGGTCCGGGTTCCAGATAAGGTACTTGCGGGTAGGGTAGTGGGTCCAAGCGGGTAAGAATGCGGGTTGCGGATTGCAGGTACCAAAAAATGAACCCGTGCTGGACTCTACCCTTACCCACTAAAGCTTAAAGGGGTAGTTCAACCTCAAGCGAACTTCTAGTATATTATAGAATCGTCAATTCTTAGGAACTTTCCGATTGGTCTTTATTTTTTATTTTGTACAGTTTATGAACAATTTGCTTTCTGGGGATGAACCAAATCCAGGATTCAGTTCGGTATTTGGCCTTTTTCAGCAGAATTCAGCCGAATCCTTGTGTGCAGCAGAGCTGAATTTGAATCCTTAAAATCATGTGACCTTTCTTCACAAACAAGTTAAAAAAATGTTTTGCTCTCTTTTTCCCTCCCCCACATTTGCATATGCAAATTAGGGGTTTGGATTCAGTTTGATATTGGGCAGAACCTTTCATGAACGTTTTAGGGGTTCGTCCGAATGCAAAATAATGCATTTCTTCTTTTGACTTTATCATTCCATTCATAATAACTACTGCCTGGTTGTTAGGGTAATTAAGATCCTAGCAACCAGATACAGGCAGAAATTAAAAACTAGAGAGAGTCAAGTTGAAGGCGCAAAATCATTTGAAAATCTAACATAATAAAAAACGAAGACCGATGGAAAATTGTCTCAGAATATCACTCTCTACAACATATTTAAAGTTAATTTGAAGGTAAACAGCCCCTTTAATGAACAGACTGCCTGCAATATGATGTTACATCCGGTGTAATTAGACCCACTGCTGCATAACACAGAATGCTCTCTGTGCTGGGCCCAGATAAATTTTATAGTGGATGATGCACAGTTTCCCTGATGAGACTTTGCCAGGAACTCTATAATTAGCCTGTGCTGATCTGCACTCCCAGGACATGTTTTTCATTTATTGTGATAATCCTGAAGTGCAGGGAAAAAAGGTACTGGGCACCCTTTGCCCTATATTAGTCTGGCTGTATATCCCCGGCTTAGTGAAGGCATGACTGTTACAGCCCAGACAGGGGCGCACTGCCAATGAGGCGAGTTGAGGCACTCGCCTCAGGCGGCAGCGCCCCCCCTGATTGCCAGGGGCGGCAAAAATGGCGCTCCTGGTAACTAAGAGCCAAATTTCTGGTTTGCAATTGTGCTCTCTGCACTAGCGACGTGGACCCCCCGACCGGCGCTGAAGGTGAGTAACGTGGGGAGGAGTCTAAAAATAAGGCCACCTTGGGCGGCAAATTGGGCAGGATCGCCCCTGATCCCAGATACATATGAAATTCCACTACAGTTTGGGCACATGTTTACAGCTATGGCAGCTCCTAACCTAATAAATGGGTTGTTTACCTTTAAACTAACTTTTAGTATAATGTAGAGAGTGATATTCCGAGATCATTTGCAATTGGTTTTAATTTATTTTTATCATTTGTGGTTTTTGAGTTATTTAGCTTTTTATTTGGCATATCTTGCCATTTCAGCAATCCGGTTGCTAGGGTAATTAATAGAGGATGAGTAGTAAAAAGTACCCCCCCCCCAGCCACAAAACCCCTCCAACCCGCCCAGCCCCCATATATTTTTCTCTCGACTGGGGAGGGTGGTTTGGTTTGAGGCACAAGGGCCTGTGCCCACTGAGTTTTCCCCATGCCCTGCCTGCCCAGTTCTACCCTGATTAAAATACATTTGTAACCTTACAGAGCATTTGTTTTTAGATGGGGTCAGTGACTTGGAAACTGGGAAGTGGCCAAAGCAAATAATTAAAAAACTATTAAAAAAAAAAAAAAGGAAAAAAATAAGACCATGCGAAAGATTGCATAGAATTAGCCATTCTATAACTTACTAAAAGTTAACTTAAAGGTGAAGCAGCAATAAATAAATAAATAAATAAAAAAGAAAGAAAGAAAGAAAAACGGTGAATAAAGCCCACATCAAAGTAAGGGCACCACACCATGTATATTTACCATTTCGATAATGCAGTAAAGCTAGGGGCAATCCCACTGTTCACCCCAGTCTGAGGGTGCAACAGAAAAATACAGATAGAGATGTTTCCCAATAAGGGAAGGTGAATTAAAAATACATAATTTCTTTAGGACAAAAACAACATGGCCCATTGGGCCTTTTTATAACGTACTAAAGATTAACTTAAACGTGAACTACCCCTTTAACTATATCCATTGGAGCATCATCCTGCTTCAGAACGCCGCACCCACCATCCATTCTCTATGAAATCAAGTCAAGGGGTGATTTATTGTGCCCTTGTACTTACCATTGTTTGTGCCAAGTGGAATTAGTGAATAAGGGGCAGACTGTGAACTCATTGGCTGGAAGTAAAGGACACAGCACATTATTCCCGTTCTTATTCATACACAGGAGCCTTGCTTTGGAGCATTCTTCTTAATAAAAATGAACGGCCCGCATACACCAACCATGGAAAATGAGCAGAATAAATCTAAAAAGCTTACCACTTGGGATCTCTTATTGTTTCTGCTGGCATTGCTGTGTAAATAAAAGTTAATGCTAAGCCTGAAAGCCTGAAAGCCTGCCAAATGGCACTGCCACTTATTCCCTGAACTTGGCACGGCAAATTTACACGGAGGTGCACGGGCGAGCAGGCAGGGGGCAGGTAATTACACAGATGATTCAGGCGCAGGGGGCATTCATACATAACTCATGTCAGGGCAGCGTTTAAAGCATGGCAAAACAAACAATAAAAGCATTAAGCAATTCCCAAGGAATAAGTCCATAAAGCAAATAAAAGCAACAGAATAAAGAAGGAGCCCTAGAGCTGGAATTGCATTAAACTCAGTCTGAGAAAAAAAATCACCATAAGGGGGTGGATGGGAGACGCTGAAATGTACAAATGCAGCAGAGAGCTGCTCGGATTCCCCCTTTGCAACATATTAAAGGAACATAATACTGCCCAGTTATATATCTGTAATGCCCAGTGTGCCCAGAGCATTACAGGGAGGTGGTCTAGGCCAGCATCTCAGCAGCCAGAAATTCAATAACAATACAGGAAGAGATAGTGACCCAACACTAGGCAGCACAGTGAAAAATGGTGACTGTGGGTTGATCGGTCAGATCAGTACAGTTTGGCCATCTATGTGTGTATCATGGAAAATAATTGTGCACGCACTCCTGCAGCCAAGGCGGTTGAGGTAAAAAACTTGAAAGACGTTTATCTTTTAACATGATGGAATAAAGCTTCAAGTTTTACCTCAACCGCCTTGGCTGCAGGAGTGCGTGCACAATTATTTTCCATGATTTACATTGCCTAAGCTACGGGTTCGGGGCACGGCACCCTGGCCACCCGGTCAACTTGGTGAGTGCAAGCTCTGCTGACTTTTATAAATTCTAAAGTCTAATTGGTTGTTTATTCAAGTGTTCGGACCTGGGGTTTGTACACACAGGTCAATCTTCCTACTTGGTGAGCTTTTACCTAGTAGTTGTTTCTGTCAATATATATTTTTAAGCACAACTATAGTTTGGTGCTTTAGATAGACATTGAGCAAGATTGGAGCCAGCTGTTTTCTTTTCTTATGTGCATCTATGTATGTAGTATGTACCCAAAATGCACCCACATCACATGCTTATGACCTGTATGTATATATGTACATGGCAATGACAGTCTGAAGTCTTGAACTCATGGACATCACCAGATTCTGGGTTTCCTCCTTTTTTTTTTTTTTTTTTTCAATTTGCAGGTTTATTGTGCAATAAAGGTATATGTAACATTGATACGTTGCCTTTAAGAAGCTTACAAATAACCCACATATCAACATTGTAAATTATACAGATTGAGGTAACTCAAGAAAAGTAAAAGATAAGAAAAGTAAAACCAAATTAAAAAAAAGAAAACAAAGAATACACGGTAATACATGGCAAATAATCAACTGTGCATGAAGTCACAATAGGACAGGGTTTTTATCAGATCATGGTAAACTCTAGTAATAGAGTTATTCAGATACGATGTTTCAATCAGCTGTGATGGGGTGCCACGGATCCCATATCTGAGCACATTTAAGCTTATCCTCTGTGGATCCTGCCGCCAAGCGTTCCATAACTTCCCTCGAGTCCAGCTGTTGAATTAAACAGGATATGGTAGGGGTCACATTAAGCTTCCAAGTCCTCGCAATCAGAGTGACCGCAGTATTGAACACTTGAAATAGCAACTTTGGGTTATCATAAGAACAGTTATCAGGATAAATCTGCAATAATCCTATTTGGGGCTGGAAAGGAAGGTCACAATCTAGTCTATCCTTAATCAATGCAAACACTTCAGTCCAGAACGGTTGAACTGTGGGACACAGCCACCACATGTGCAAAAGGGAGCCAATCTCACCACAGTTTCTCCAGCAAAACGGAGAATGGTGGGGTGCTATTTTAGCTATACGTTGTGGAGTGAGGTACCAACGGTGTGTCACTTTTGTATGCGTTTCCACATGATTAGTGCAACATGTGGCACCCTTCGAAGCTGTGAGGCATTTTTGCCATTGATGTGACGTGAATTGGGTCTGCAAATCTTCCTCCCATTTTAGCATATAAAGGTAAAGGTATTTGAAGTCCTCTGGCAATTGAAGTTGTTGCTAGTAGCAGTCCGAGATAATCGCTTTACCATTCCATGCTACGTTACAGAGATATTCAATTCTGGTACGAGGTCTCATGGTTTTAACATTGGGAATGTGAGATTGCAGCAGATGAATAATTTGAAGATATGCATAATATTGATTTCGAGGAAGCTGATATTTTTTAACAAGATCATCAAAACTCAACAAAGAGGAAGCAAAATATAACTGAACAATAGTGGAGAAACCCTTAGAATCCCAAAGATGCAAGTTAACATTGGTTTCCTCCTTTTAATGCTCTGCCAGGACTTTGCTGCAGCGGCTTTCACTTGCTGTTTGTTAGTGGGCCTTTCTGTCCCAAGTTTAGTCTTCAACAAGTGAAATGCAGCTCAATTGGGTTCAGATCAGGCGACTGACTTGGCCATTAAAGAATATTCCACTTCTTTGCTTTAATAAACTCCTGGGTTGCTTTGGCTGTATGTTTTGGGTCATTATGAAACGTCTCCCAATCAATGTGACTGCATTTAGCTGGAATTGAGCAGACAGTGTCTCTGAACATCTCAGAATTCATTCGGCTGCTTCTGTCCTGTGTCACATGATGGATAAACACTAGTGTCCCAGTGCCACTGGCAGCCATGCACACCCAAGCCATCACACTGCCTCCCAAATGTTTTATACATCATGTGCTATGCTTTGGATCATGAGCTGTTCCACACCTTCTCCATACTTTTTTCTTGCCATCGTTTTGGTAGAGGTTGATCTTGGTTTCAACTGTCCAAAGAAAGTTTTCCAGAACTGTGCTGACTTTTTTTTTTTTTTTTTTTTTTTTTTTAAGCAAAGTCCAATCTAGCCTTTCTATTCTTGATGCTTATGAGTGGCTTGTACCTTGCAGTGCACCCTCTGTATTTACTTTCATGCAGTTTTCTCTTTATGGTAGACTTGGATATCGAGACACTACTCGAGACTACTCCTGGAGAGTGTTATTCACTTGTTTGGCTGTTGTGAAGGGGTTTCTCTTCATCAAGGAAATGATTCTGAGATCGTCCACCATTGTTGTCTTCTGTGGACGTCCAGGTCTTTTTGCAATGCTGAGTTCACCAGTGATTTCTTTCTTTCTCAGGATGTACAAAACTGTAGATTTTGCCCCTCCTAATATTGTAGCAATTTCTTGAATGTTTTTTTCTGTTTTTGCAGCTTAAGGCTAGTTTGTTTCACCTGCACGGAGAGCTCCTTTGACCTCATGTTGTCAAAATCATCCACATTCAAGCACCCCCCCCCCCTCAAATCAACTCCAGGGCTTTTATCTGATTCATTGATAATGATATAATGAAGGAATTGCCCACACCTGCCCATGAAATAGCCTTTGAGTCAATTGTCCAATTACTTTTGAACCCCTGAAATGAAGTGATTGTTTTAAAAAAAGGCTTTATTTCCTCACATTTTTATGCAATCTTTTTGTTCAACCCACTGAATTAAAGCTGAAAGTCTGCAGTTCAACTGCATCTGACTTGTTTCATTTAAAATTCATTGTGGTAATGTACACAACCAAAATTAGAAAAAAAAGTTGTCTGTCCAAATATTTATGGACCTAACTGTATATACAGGCATGGGACCTGCTCCAGAATGCTCCAGACCTGGGGTTTTCCATAATTTGGATCTTCATATCTTGAGTCTAATAGAAAATCACGTGTACAAGCTGCTGTTCTATTATTATAGAGATAAATGAAATATTTTTTAAACATTTGGATCCCATATATATATATATATATATATATTTATATATATATATATATTTTTACACCTAGTGCTGTATGATGGTATAACCCACACTTAACAACATGCATTTGGCCTTTAAATACCCACAACTGTAATCCCCATCTTTATGTCTCTCCTTCCCACTGACATTTACTTTATGGATTTATGGAGTTAACACGGATTATATAAAAAACCCAGTTAAGTAATAGCAGAGCAGCACCCATCAACCTAACGAGAAGGCAGCCAAGCTCATGGCAACTTCTGGGAACCGTGTGTATAAGTGTATAGGTGTGTTTGGGTGTGTGTCCATATCACATGTCTGTGCATTAGTGTGACTGTATCACAATGTACAGGGTGGATCAGTTGGTAGTCATGTGTTTATATAAACAATATGTAGTCTTGTGACATCAGAAAGGAAAAGTGCTACTTATGAATTAATTAGCCATGTCAGAGTTAATTGAATATAAGACAACGGGCATCAATCAAAAATTCCTGGCTGGCCCATTGCCCTCCATGGGGTAGGGTTATCAGCAAATGGCCGCAGGAAAGATTGTAACTGTTACGTGTATGGCCACCTTTAACTGTGTAACTGTGTAGAGTGTACAGAACAATGAGGTCTAATCCGCCCCACTAGGTCATGTTATCTTTGTATCCTTTTCAGAGCAGATGTCCTTTAACTGTCAGTACAAAGCCTCTTTACAGCTTAGCATTCTCATGCTGCCACCAATCGGAACTCTTCATTTAACTGTTCATGTAAAACGGAAATTTGTAGGAACATGAAATATGAAATTGTCAAATGCCATAGGAGGAAAAAAAACAAAAAAACCCAAAATGACTGGGCCTCTTTTAGTTAAAATTGGACACGGTGCAAAGTGTCCTGTTTATTCTGTTTCACATGATGCTCTACTGCTTGAAGTCAGAGGTGCAGCTCTTTTGGGGTTCTGTAATAAAAGGCACTACGTTTGCCCTGGCGCAGTAACCCATAGCAACCAATCAGCAGGTAGCATTTACTGTCATCTGTTAAAAGACAAATATCTTATTGGTTGCTATGGGTTACTGCCCCTGGGCAAATCAGTGCTTTTTATTACATACTGGGGTTGTGCTCTAAGGGCAAGGGCAGATGGAGCATAGGTTCCGCTGCTCTTAGCATGTGTATTTTTTTATTTCCGTCGCATGCGAATCTAAACAGAAAAGTAACTAGATGTGGCATTCTCAGAGTCACTGGCTGCTCGATCCTGAGATTAACAGTTTTCCTTGAATACATATGATACAACAGGACAGTGGATATGATCACCTAATCAAATTATTTTTCTTTGTCAGTGAATCTGTTGCCCTTTTAGTCTATTGTGGAGAGAGACAAATCATGTATCCCCAAGCTTTATCCAATGTATCTTATAGAAAGGCTTGAGTCAAAACAGCCCATAATAACAGGAAGGCTGTAAAAACTGTGCCACATTCAGGAATCTCAACTGAAATGCCTGCCATGCAGTTACGAATTGCAACAGACCAAAAATGCCCATTTTCACCAGCCCCCCTAAACACAATGGAGGCCATTAACTATTTATATTTTATTGCTACCAGTCACATTTATTATGCAATTTCTTCTCACTGACAGACAAGCCAGTAGCATTTAACGTTCCCTTGTACATCCCCATATTAAATTGCCTGTGAGGTTTTTAGCTGGCCGGGTGATACTGTTTTTTTACACTTTTCCTCAGACACCAACTTCTGGCACACGGCACGGTAAGCAACAAGTGGCTGCAGGTGGGCCATTTAGTTGGAAATAAAAATGCAAGAAGAGGCTTTAAAGGGATTTTGTCATGATTTTTTATGATGTATTTTTTATTTCTAAATTACACTGTTTACACTGCAAATAATTCACTCTACAATATAATATTTTATTTCTGAACCAGCAAGTGTATTTTTTAGGGATGCACCGAATCCAGGATTTGGCCTTTTTCAGCAGGATTCAGATTCGGCCGAATCCTTCTGCCCAGCCGAACCGAATCCTAATTTGCATATGCAAATTAGGGACGGGAGGGAAATCGCATGACTTTTTGTCAGAAAACAAGGAAAAAAATGTTCCCCTTCCCACCCCTAATTTGCATATGCAAATTAGGGTTCGGATTCGGTTCGGTATTCGGCCAAATCTTTCACGAAGGATTCGGGCCGAATCCAAAATAGTGGATTCAGTCCATCCCTAGTATTTTTTTTAGTTGTAATATTGGTGTGTAGGTGCATCTCAGGTCATTTTGCCTGGTCATGTGCTTTCAGAAAGAGCCAGCACTTTAGGATGGAACTGCTTTCTGGCAGGCTGTTGTTTCTCCTACTCAATGTAACTCAATGTGTCACAGTGGGACATGGATTTTACTTTGGAGTGCTGTTCTTATATCTACCAGACTTTTACATAATAAAATGGCAGCGCACACTACTAAAACGTAATTGAAGTTTACTAAGCCTTGTAAGGCGGTGCGTGAGATTAAAGTGAATTAGTAGGGTTAATGAATTAAAGATCTCCTTTTTGCATTCTGTAAATTACTTCATAATATTATACAGTTAATAGGTAATTAATTGTTGGCGATCATCTGAGTGTGAAAAAGGAGATCTTTAATTTTTTAACCCTACTCATATCTACCAAGCAGCTGTTATCTTGTGTTAGGGAGCTGCTATTTGGTTACCTTCCCATTGTTCTGTTAGGCTGCTGGGGGGGGGTGATATTACTCAAACTTGCAGCGCAGTAGTAAAGAGTGACTGAAGTTTATCAGAGCACAAGTCACATGACTGGGAGCAGCTGGAAACTGTCAATATGCCTAGCCCCATGTCAGATTTAAAAATTAATTATAAAAAAAACTGTTTGCTCTTCTGAGAAACGGATTTCAGTGCAGAATTCTGCTGAAATAGCACTATTAACTGATGCATTTTCCCATGACAGTATCCCTTTAATCTGCAGACTGATATCATGTTGTTCAATCAGATATAATTTACAAGGATGCATTGGAGGGATTGTATTGGCATCTGTCTACTGGATAGAGTAATAAAGGTGGCCATAGAAACAAATTTTTGTACGATATTCGGTGTGTGTATGGTGTGTCAAAAGCTGACCGATATTGGCAGAAGACCTGGATATTGGTTGGCTCGTTGATTTGGCTGGCCGGAAAATTTTGATTGGGCGCCTTTGAAGGCACTCGAACATCGGCCATTGCAAGTGCTGAATCATCAGGTACAGATAGAATTCCACTGTTTCTTCCTGTATATCTGACGATTCAGCTCTACACGTGTGTATTGAAACGAACAATCTTTGTCCTTTTTCCCTCCAGCTTTTATGAAGTTGCTGCTGCCAGTAGTTTCAGATTAGCCTTAATGCCCATTGTCTCTCAGATGATCACAAATTTCATTATCACCTCTCAGAAGGCTCCCACTCCACAGAAGGGTAACCCCTTGCTGTCCAAGGCTTTAGCTTGCTGAATTTGTTGTGGCATGTCCAGAATGGAACTCTCCATTGCAGAGGCAACTACTTAGCCTTACATTTAGTACTAATCATACAATCAGCAGTGAAATGTGAGGGTCTAGTCTAGTGGCTCCTTAAAAAGCACAGGGTTATTTGCCAAAAAAGATGCCTGGACCACAGAGGAAGCAATGCAATAGTCTAATAGCTAGGAAAGACCCACAATCAAGCCTTGTTAAAGGAACAGTTCAATGTTAAAATAAAAACTAGGTAAATATATAGGCTGTGCAAAATTAAAAATGTTTCTAATATAGTAAGTTAGCCAAAAATGTAATGTATAAAGGCTGGAGTGACTGGATGTGTAACATAATAGCCAGAACACTACTTCCTGCTTTTCAGCTCTCTAACTCTGAGTTAGTCAGTGACTATAAGGGGGGCCACATGGGACATAACTGTTCAGTGAGTTTGCAATTGATCCTCAGCATTCAGCTCAGATTCAAAAGCAACACTTATGGCCCATGTGGCCCCCCTTCAAGTCACTGATTGGTTACTGCCTGGTAACCAATCAATGGAAACCAAGAGAGCTGAAAAGCAGGAAGTAGTGTTCTGGCTATTATGTTACACATCCAGTCACTCCAGCCTTTATTACATTTTGGCTAACTAACTACATTGAAAACATTTTATAATTTTACAGCCCATCTATTAACCTAGTTTTTATATTTAAATTGAACAATTCCGTTAAGGCTAAAGTTATGCCTCCCTGCCCCCTTACCAGGGAAAGGGGCAGAATGAGAACAGGGGGTCCATCTGGGGTTCTGGCAGATTCATCCTCAGCAAGGCAAGATGTAATCAGTACAAACCAAAGGCCAGATTCATTTAAGGGATGAGCCTATAATTATAGAAAAAAAGGTAGTTTTCCCTTGTCTGCTGCACAGATGAATTATACAGAGGTACAACGCAGAGGAAATTGGCTGAGCAAAAGAAGTCATTCCTTATTAAGGTTCCCTGTAGATTTAATTAAGTTCCCCGTGTCTCGTGTGCGGAGATTCCAACTGTAACATCCCTAGTAAATGACGTCTGGGTGGGCAGCGTTTTGTGCAGAGACACACGGGCAGGAAATGAGAGACTATTTTAAGAAATTAGACATGTGACTACAAACAAGGGGGCGGCAGAGGAAATGCCTTTCATTTTTTCCCCCCAAATTGTAACGTAAAAATAAGTGCCCCCTCGGGATTCAACTACATTGGGTTTTAAAAGAACCGATTCATGTTTTCTTTAATGTTAAATGCAAGTGATCAAGAACGGGAAAGATAGTGGAGCTACAGCAGTGATCATGCAAACAAGCTTTTTTTTTTATGTACATTACGCTTCCTTCCTGTATGATTATTAAATGACACACTGGGGAGGTTCCCTAAATGAATGCAAAGTAACAAGTGTGCTCACGCTGGGCAGTAGCTTCTGTCAGTCTTTCCCTGTGTTATAGATAGGGATGCACCAAATCCACTGTCTGGGATTCGGCCAAATCCCCAAATCCTTCATGAAAGAATTGGCCGAATACTGAGCTCAATTCGGATCCTAATTTGTTTATGCAAATTAGGCATGGGAAGGAAAAAAAAGTGAAAAAAACCCCCAATTTCTTTACTTCCTTCCTTCATGAGAAAAAAGATATGAGATTTCACTTCCAACCCTATTTGGTTTGGCCAGGTATGAGGATTCAGCCCAATCCGAATCCTGGAATCAGTGCATCCCTAGTTATAAAGGGCTGCTTTTCCCACAAATTTACCTGAGGCTATTGTAATGCCCCCCTCTGTTGTACAGCCTGGGGGTCCTTGCTATGGCTTTGGTTTGAAAAGCTGCCAATGGTGTAAAGATCAGGGGTACAGGGGGTGCTACTGCACCAGGGACTGCCAAGCTGTGGACTATCTGGAGAAAGCTCTGGCATTGATGTCAGTTCATTGTTTAAGTCATAAATTGACACACATATACATGTGTGGCATCCATTATCTGGAAACCCGTTACTTTTCATTACTCATCTTTCTAGTCAGACCCTTCCCTATTCATATTCCAGTCTCTTGTGCAAATCAATGCATGGTTGCCAAGGTAATTTGAACCCGAACAACTGGATTGCTGAAACTGCAAACTGGAGAGCTGCTGAATAAAAAACTAAATAACTCAAAAACCACAAATAATAAAAAATGAAAAACAAATTGCAAATCGTCTCAGAATATCACTCTCTACATCATACTAAATGGTAACTCAAAAGTGAACAACTCCTTTAAACTAAACGTGTGCATTAGATAAAATCAACATGAAAACCTAGTTTCTTCTCATTGTTAATAGTATGGATGGTGACTTGTGATCAATATCATACAAATACACGCTTAAAACACAGGTCAGAAGGTCTAAGGTTGACCTCTTGTCTAAGGAACCAGATCCCTCAGTGTAAATGCTAAAGATAGTACAGAGACCATAAATAATGCAAATATGTGTTGCTCCAGGTGAACGAACAGACTTAGCTTAAGAGACACAGGATGGAAATAGGACTCCTCTAATACAAATGTGTCCAATGGAGCCACCGGCTGTTCCTGGAGGCTATGGAGCAGATGGAGGGCTGGCAGGTAAACATGCCTTAAAGACCAACTGAGCATTTAATTTCTTTTTTTTTTTTTTTGCACAATGATAAAATACTGTTATATATACTTTTTCTACAAAACATTAATTAAATTTACAATATTTCAATTAATTTTATCAATCTGTTATACATATAAAACAGTGATAATTAAGTACTTTTTACCCAGTGTATTCACATCTATTAAACCCATGACAGCAAATACTGTGCAAAATAATTTTTTTTATAAATTGAAATAAAAATAAAAAATAAATCTACCTATATGTTATTATATTGTGGAGTTATTTATACTTTTAAAGGTTACATTTCCTACAGAGTATATATCTCAGTTTATTTTTTTTTTATCGCCATAGGGTTTAATCTATACCAGTATTAATTGGATATCTAAAAAATTTAAGGTTCCCATATCAGCCTAAACTTATCAACCTCATTATTCACAAGTGCCATTATTTTTATTCATTACAAGTATCTCTCCTACTTTAACCTGTAGCTTTTCAATATGTCTTCATTATCTCTTTCTTTTATAGTTATTTGCCTTCTCCTTCCGACTCTTTCCAGCTTTCAGATGGGGGACACTGACCCCATCTAAAAAAAATGCTCTGTACGGCTACAAATGTATTGTTATTGCAACTTTTCATTACTCATCTTTCTAGTCAGACCCCTCCCTATTCATATTCCAGTCTATTAAACATCAGCAGTGTAGTCTGCCGAGTATAGCCTTTATTTGTTGGTATTAAATTAAAGGGAACCCGTCACCCAAAAAATTATCCAAAATCCTATTTTATCACATTAGTCAAGCAAAATGAACTTTAATTGCACTGTATAAATTATTGAAATTTTGTTTCCTTCAGTCTGGGAATTCATAATTATAGCAAGCTGGCAGGAGCCATTTTGTGGACACTGTTATTAAGGCAAGCCTTGCATCATCTCAGAATCTTGTTTGTGCGCCAGAATGGGAGACCTGATGTCCATCCCCATGCACTGGCTACACAATTAAATGGTGAAGATAATGAGGGAATGTGGGGAGAGTAGTGACATCTAGGAAGTGCTGAGTGGAAAGTGAAAGTAATTGTCTGCCCTGCCTCTATGCCTAAGGCGTAGAGGAGGGGCAGACAATATTTGATTGACTGCTGAGATTTTTGAATAAGCTTACAGCTATGAATGCTCCAATAAAAAATAGAAATTGAATTTCATGTTTCATTTGACTTTTATTATACAGCTTTTTGTATTTGGGTGACAGGTCCACTTTAAGTAGCGATTTTGGGGCATGGAGAAACCTTTATGGTACATATCATACTAATTTCCCGAAATACAAACTCCCAAGGGAGCATTTATTTTCTAAACTAAAAACACAACAAAACAAATGTAAGCCCAGGATCCACCAAGACTTGGCAATGCTGCAAATACATGCAAATAGCCCCAGACCCGCTATACTTTAGTGATGTTCATGTCAAAGGAATGCCTTGAACTGTGCCAAACTATACAGGAAGGACAATGAAACCAAAGAAATTCAAGGCTAAAAATATGCTTCCTGTCTCACTCCATTAAAGATAAGCACATTTCTATCACTCGCTGTCACTGCACTCCGTTCAGCTCCTTTAGTGAAAGGATTTTCTCAAAATCCCCTCTATAGCTGGTCGTACAAGCAGAGCCATGTGTTTGTGGAGTAAACACTTTATTACATGTCCTGCAAGAATAAGAGCAACGCCTCTGCTTCATCTTTTGTGGTTAGAAGAACGGAGATAGAAATTCAATTTGTGTAAGGCCAACGGCAGGTGCAGCTCTTTGAGCCGGCTGAAAAGCTCTCGCTCGTACGTGACTCTCGTTGATTTTGACACATAAGAGCAAAGGTTTTTCATCGAAAAAGTGCTCACATCTGCACTTACATGCATACGCCATTCAAGTATATGGGCGGTAATAAAGGGTGCTTATGCAGAGGTTTCAATTTAAACACACAGAAGGGTACACTATTCCACATACCATTGGGATGTAAAGCCTACACTCAGACTTTAGAGGGCCTGATTAAAGGTAACAGTAACTCCAAAAAATAAAAGCATTTTAACGTAATTAAAATATAATGTACTGTTGTCCTGCACTGGTAAAAGTTATGTGTTTATTTTAGAAAGACTACTATAGTTTATACAAATCGGCTGCTGAGTAGCCATGGGAGCAGCCATTTAAGCTGAAAAAGGAGAAAAGGCACAGGTTACTTAGCAGATAACAGATAAGCTCTGTAGTATACAATGGGGATTCTACAGAGTGAATCCGTTATCTGCTATGTAACCTGAGCATTAAATGGCTGCCCCCAAGGCTACACAGCACCACATTTATATAAACTACAGTCGTGTTTCTGAAACAAACACACCAATGCAGGGAAACGGTACATTATATTTTAATTACTTTAAAACACTTTTAATTTTTTTGGTGTTACTGTTCCTTGAAGGCTTCTCACTTATAGACTGTAATACTCCCCTCCCCTAAGAAGAGGTTTCCATTTAAAAAGGCCCACACTGCTCAAACCTATCCTGTTTATCTTCCCCCCCCCCACAAAGGATGCCAAATATTATAACTAAACAAATATCAATGACAGTTATTCAACCTAAGTTTATTTATACTTTCATAAAAAATTATTAGTGATAATCTAAAGCTTGAGCTTGCTAACTGACATCACAAACCGCCCAATAAAAGTAAAGCTTAGTCTGAAAACCCAAATGCAGAAATCTCTTAATTATGGTCATGCTGTTTCCTTAGACCGCAATTCTTATTTGTTTTGACAGATATCCTTTACCCCTGTAATAATCAAACCGTACCTTGTACTTGATCCTAAATAAGCTGAATGTATCCATATTGGAGACAAAACTATCCTATTTGGTTTTTCTATCGTGTAAATGCTTTTTTGGAGCCTTAAAGGGATACTGTCATGGGAAAACATGTTTTTCTCCCAGCAGAATTCTGCACAGAAAAAAAGAGCAAACTGATTTTTTTTTTAGATTTAATTTTGAAATCTGACATGGAGCTAGACATATTGTCAGTTTCCCAGGTACCCCAAGTCATGTGACTCGTGCTCTGATAAACTTCAGTCACTCTTTACTGCTATACTGCAAATTGGAGTGATATCACCCCCTCCCTTTCCTCCCCAGCAGCCCATCAGCAGAACAATGGGAAAATAACCAGGTAACAGCTCCCTGGTAGATATAAGAACAGCACCTACAAGTCCCACTGTGACTCCTTCAGTTGAGTAGGAGAAACAACAGCCTGCCAGAAAGCAGTTCCATAGTGCAGCACTGGCTCTTTCTGAAAGCACATGACCAGGCAAAATGACCTGAAATGCACCTACACACCAATATTACAACTAAAAAAATACACTTGTTGGGTTAGGAATTAAATTTTACATAGTAGAGTGAATTATTTGCATAGTTCATAATTCAGAAATAAAACTACACCATAGAAATCATGACAGAATCCCTTACCCTTAAAACCCCAAGTCCCAAGCATTTTGGATTACAAATCTTTCATCATTCAGTTTCTCTTTTTATAGAGCTAAGATGAATTCAAACTTACCGAAATTCAATGCAGGTCAAGACGTCTGGTAGTAATACAGTTAGCTGGGTGCCCGCAGGGACAATTACACGTACATGCTGTAGGGAAGGAGCAAAAACAAAACTGCTTATTATCTCTGCCTTACAATTCTTTTATTACTTATGTTTTTATTATTTATTATTTGTTTGTTTCGCTTTGTTAAAATTAAAGGAACAGTAACACCAAAATATTAACATTAACATCTACTGGGCCCATCACCCATGTCTATTCCACCAACCATTGAGCAGAACTGTTCAACTACACCCAACTACTGGGCCCATCACCCATGTCTGTTACACGAACCATTTAACATAGCTGTTCAACTACGCCCATCTACTGGGCCCATCACCCATGTCTAATCCACCAACCCAGGCAATGCAACTACTACAATATCACTATACTGCAGTAGTTGAATGGTCTGGTTGGTGGAAGCAACAAACCATTGTGCAGAGATGTTCAGTTACTACCATGCAGGAGCTCATCACTCCTATCTGTTCCACTAACCAGTCCATTCAAAAAGTACATGTAGTGGTCCCATTACCCATGTCTTGCCCATATAAAAAATTTTGGGGTAGAATTATAGCCAATTTCTTCTAGGGTAACAAGGTGAACGGTCCTGCAGTAATGAGCACTAAAGCTGGCCATAGATGCAAAGATTTGATCATACGAATCGTCGTTTCCTATGATTTGTGGGCCGTGTGTGGAGTGTCCCGACAGTTTTTGTGCCATGGTGATTGGTCGTTCAGAGGATCGGACAGGTTAGAAAATTTCTGTCGGCTGTTGATAATATCTCTGCATGTATTGCCGATCAGACGATATCTGTGGGAGACTGTCACCAGCTGTTGTCAGACATAACTTTCGTACGATTGCTGTTAGGGGCAGAACATCGGCTGATCGGTTATTTTACTACTTTATTTGATCTGAATGGTTAGTGGCAGGTAGATATATTACTTCACAATAAGGAAAGTCAGAATATTTATTATTGTTCACTTTGTGTCAGAGAAGAACTCTTAATCCCCTACTGGGTGTAACTAACAAACTAAAGTAGCTGGAATAATAAAAGCAAACACCTGATCGTCAGCAGTGGAGTAAGGCTGTAGGACAAACCTTTATCAATAACCAAGGAAGGATGGCACTCTGGTAAAAAGGCAGGTTTATTGCAATGTCCTGCAGATATCAATTGCATAACGCGTTTCGGGAGTCAATCCCTTAATCATAGGCGATTGATATCGGCAGGACACTGCAATAAACCTGCCTTTTTACCAGAGTGCCGTCCTTCCTTGGTTATTGAAATGTGTTGAAAGTGGGGACGCTGTGGACAGAGCACCCGGATATACACATGAGAGCAGCTATGGGAGTCTGAGTTTGGAGCAGAGCCCTTAGTTTTTTGTAGGACAAACCTTGCTGTATTTGAGAGATGTCTGCTGGAGGGAGATATAGACTAAACATGGAGGAAATTCAAGTCTGATTGATTCTGTTTTTTTTAAACAATTAGATATTTGAATATATCTTTCACCATTATAATAGAACATTTCGTACCTCTGGCTTATGCAAATTGAGGAGTCCAGCTGCTAACAGCTGTCCCCTTGACGTAGGAGATAGCTGGAAATCCTATAAAGACCATTTGATGGATAATTATCAAAAACATGGTACAGAGAGTCTGATGTGCAATGCTCAATCATACAATTCAGATGAATTCAGATATTGTCTTGGCTGAATAAAAAGGAAAATGCAGTAGTTACCCATGGTAGCGGGTTCCCACATCTACATGTAATGTTTTGGAACATAAGAAAATGTATGTACACAAACATTATTGACCACTGAAGGAAAAAACAAAATCATCTGTATGGCCTTACATGCTGAGAAATATAATAGAAATAACCTGTTGACTTCTGAGTTAAGTCAATAAACATTAAGTCTCTGGGGAACAGATTTAATGGAATATGCTTTATTCACAGAGTCAAGGGAAGCTGTTTTGTTCCATATAGCACAAGAAACAACAGGGATCCTCAAGTTTTTTTTTACCCATGAGCCACATTCAATTGTAAAAAAAAAAAAAAAAAGGTTGGAGAGTAACACAAGTATGAAAAAGGTTCCTGGGGGTGCCGATTATGGACTGTAATTGGCTATTTGGCCCTATGTGGACTGGCAACTTACAAGAGGCTCTCTTTGGCAGTACACCTGGTTTTATGCAAATAAGATTCGCCTCCACCCAAGAAATTCAAAAATAAGAACCTGCTTTGAGGCCACTGGGAGCACCATCAAAGGGGTTGCTCACAAGCCACAGGTTGGGGATCACTGAGACAGACAGACAGTGAGAGGCAGGACAATGCAGATTTAGACTACAAAGTGCAATTTACACTTAATGCAAGAAGCACCAGGCACAACACCTTGGGGGCATAATATGTATCTGACAGAATATTAGGGGGTGGGAAGAAACCACAGGAATCCAACATAGACATACCACTTAACGTTCCCAATAACTAGAATATTAAAGGCCACTGGTAGTTGTGCAGAGACAAGCCCCTAATAAAAATCTTCCAATAGTCTGCTATGACCATCCCCTTTGGGTTCCTCCTAAACACAACAATTTGGAGGCAAAATGTCTACAAGCCTACAAAACTGATTTTCAGAAAGTGGGCCTTTGGCCACAGGAAGTTATTCTGCTGTAGGGCCACAAAGTCACCATTGATATAAACAGTTACATTTGCCATTTTGTTCTGTTAGGCCCACTGTTATAACTAACTGTTTCTCCGAATGCCGGTTCTGAGGAACACTACCAATTTAAAACCCGAAGACTTTGCATACCACAAATATTATATTGTATAGCACCAATATTAATGTGAGACCTTACAGAACTAAATGTCCTTAACTTACTTTAAACAAAACATAACAATCGATGGCATGTACAATAACAAATTCACGTGAATCGACTTTCCGTATTGTTTACATTTATGGTTTCATTTCATTAGGCAGAATCTCTGAGCAGACCCCATGGGGCGACCATGGTCCCTGGAGCAAAGCAGCTGTGTTTTGAACAGTTACAGTCAGGCGAAGGCTGTACTTTGCCCTCTAGGAAGCTTAGGAGGAATCTAGTAATGCATTTTTAAAAGGAAAATCCTTAAATCACAGTTTCTTTTAGCCTCTGAACGAAAGTATCAATGAAAGGCAAGTGTCTTTTAAAGGCCATTAAAGTATTATCTGATTTTCTTTTCTGTTAAACCAATGGTACTCTTAAGAGTTAACTTTCTGGTGCTACACAATGGTATGAAGATGATGAAGACACAAATGTAGAATCAGATTCCTTTTGGAGTGCTTTCTAATTCCTGCAAGATGTTAAAACTTGGTCTATAGGAATACCATTCGGCACTGTGGCAGAAGGAGCCGCAAGGTTATTCTATCCCCCGGTCTCTTTTCAAATGGGTTTTACTAAAATGGGTGATTACTCTAACAGATCTAAATATACAGTTAGGTCCATAAATATTTGGACAGACAACTTTTTTTTTTTCTACTTTTGGTTCTATACATTACCACAATGAATTTTAAATGAAACAACTCAGATGCAGTTGAACTGCAGACTTTCAGCTTTATCTCAGTGGGTTGAACAAAAAGATTGCATAAAAATGCGAGGAAATAAAGCCTTTTTTAACATAATCACTTCATTTCAGGGGCTCAAAAGTAATTGGACAAATTAAAAAACTGAAAATAAAATGTTCATTTCTAATACTTGGTTGAAAATCCTTTGCTGGCAATGACAGGCTGAAGTCTTGAACTCATGGACATTGTCAGATTCTGTGTTTCCTCCTTTTTAATGCTCTGCCAGGCCTTTACTGCAGCGACTTTCAGTTGCTGTTTGTTAGTGGGCCTTTGTGTCCGAAGTTTAGTCTTCAACAAGTGAAATGCAGCTCAATTGGGTTCAGATCAGGTGACTGACTTGGCCATTCAAGAATATTCCACTTCTGGAATAATAAACTCCTGGGTTGTTTTGGCTGTATGTTTTGGGTCATTATCAAATGCCTCCCAATCAATTTGACTGCATTTAGCTGGAATTGAGCAGACAGTGTCTCTGAACATCTCAGAATCCATTCGGCTGCTTCTGTCCTGTGTCACATCATGGATAAACACTAGTGTCCCAGTACCACTGGCAGCCATGCACACCCAAGTCATCCCACTGCCTCTCAAATGTTTTATACATGATGTGGTATGCTTTGGATCATGAGCTGTTCCACATCTTCTCCATACATTTTTCTTGCCATCATTCTGGTAGAGGTTGATCTTGGTTTCATCTGTCCAAAGAATGTTTTTCCAGAACTGTGCTGGATTTTTTTTTAGCAAAGTCCAATCTAGCCTTTCTATTCTTGAGGCTTGTGAGTGGCTTGCACCGTGCAGTACACCCTCCGTATTTAATTTCATGCAGTCTTCTCTTTATGGTAGACTTGGATAAATATACGCCTACCTCCTGGAGAGTGTTGTTCACTTGTTTGGCTGTTGTGAAGGAGTTTCTCTTCAGCAAGGAAATGATTCTAAGATCATCCACCACTGTTGTCTTCTGTGGACGTCCAGGTCTTTTTGCATAGCTGAGTTCACCAGTGATTTCTTTCTTTCTCAGGATGTACCAAACTGTAGATTTTGCCCCTCCAAATATTTTAGCAATATCTCGGATGTTTTTTTTTCTGTTTTTGCAGCTTAAGGATAGTTTGTTTCACCTGCATGGAGAGCTCCTTTGACCTCATGTTGTATGTGGAAGACAAGCACCCCCCCTCAAATCAACTCCAGGGCTTTTATCCGCTTCATTCATTCATTGACATAACAAAGGAATTGCCCACACCTGCCCATGAAATAGCCTTTGAGACAATTGTCCAATTACTTTGGAACCCCAGAAATGAAGCGATTATTTAAAAAAACTGCATCTGAATTGTTTCATTTAAAATTCATTGAGGTAATGTACAGAACCAAAATTAGAAAAAAAAGTTGTCTGTCCAAATATTTATGGACCTTACTGTAGAAGAGAGATATCTGCTTAAGGGTGGGGGCACGCGTGAAGATTCGGGGGAGATTAGTTGCCCAGCAACAAATTATCAGGCGACTTACCTAGCCAAAATGCCTTCCCACCGGCATACGGATCGCTTCGTTATCCAAAGTCGTCTGAAGTTGTCTCACGCGGAAACTTCGGAAAACCGATGCGATCCATATGCCATCCCGCCAGCAATTCACAATCTTGCCGGCGGGAAGGCATTTCGGGGAGATTAGTCACCCGAAGAGGAGGAGATTTGTTGCTGGGTGACTAATCTCCCCGAATCTGCACGTGTGCCACCACCCTTATACTGTACTATGTGAAGTCCCACCGCAGGTATTTACCGCCTACATTTCAGCCCACACAGAGAGGAGACAGGGTCACAAATTCTTGCTACAGAATGTTAATTTTCCTCAGCACAGACATATGCCTATGAATAGTGTCCTCAGATCTCTCAGCTAATGATAGCCCTGGAGACCCAGCTTGTCTTCAGAAATAAGATTCTTTTTTCCAGCTTTTTCTGACCACAATGAACAAACTACGTGAATGTCAAACCCTCCAGGTTTCACTTGGCTGGTAGCACTACGTGCCCAGCACTCTTGCCCTTGGCAGAATATTTATAATGGAACAAGCTGAGGCCCACATCCATCTTCTGCCCCATCAGATCCAGTTTCTAGCTCCTGGAAAGCTAGGTCTGATCATTTTCTTGAAAAAAAAAAAAAAAAGCAACAGAAAAATACTGGTTACAATGACCAATCTTCTGAATAATGTAAGAAACCCAGTGCAGATCAAAATATCTTCGGGACTTCTCCAATTGACTTATATGCAACCTCAGCAGATTTTCAGGTTCAGACTTTTTCCATCCTCGGGGTATAATAAATCCCCAAAAAAATAGTTTTTTTTACTTCCCACTAAAAATTCAAATTTTATACTAAAAAAAACCCACACATTTTTCAGGTTTTTGGCATTCGGAGTTTAGTAAATAACCCCCTAGATGTCATTACTGCACTTTGAAAGAAAATCAAATCAGCAAGGATTAAAATAAGAAAGACACCGGTCATTGCATAAATAAAAATGACTGGAGTCTCACTGGGGTGCCTAAAATACGCTTCTATCTTTCACCCCACTAGTTAATCATGCTGAAGGCCTGAAATCTTGCATCAACACAAAAATAGATTTGAAACAGAAATTTGGCCCACAATGGTTTGACTGTTCTCTTGAATGTTGGCCATAAAGCATGAAAGCACTGCTGGCTTGTGTTAGGAAAATGTGGTCCGTATGGTATGGCAATCTTGAATGTTCCCAAGTGGTCCCTATCTCACAAGAAAGAAAGGGTACTTTACAACCAAATTGCCTAGTGCCCTGATGGCATCTTGTTAATAGACAACCCTTTTTGGCTTTTCTATAAATATTTTTGAAGGCCTCTCCAAGATGTCCGCCCAACAAGACTGATCAGTCTAACATAATGAAAGATCAAAAGGGCAGGTACTGAATTAGGAGGAACGGCGGGTCATCTTCACATTGTCGTCTACTGAAGCACCATGCTGTGGCTGAAACCGTGCATTAGCAGATGAAAATTTCAAATATCCCATCGATGGACTGTCCAGACATATTACAGTCTGGTTTGTACACCCAACATACATGTAACAAATATCTCACATGATTTTATCCGTACATGAAACCCTGCTGAGGGCTCTTTAATTTAAAGCTCTTAAAGCCTGGAAACTTGTAATTTCTGTATCCTTGTAACCATAACATGACCTTCCTCAAAGGAAAGCTATCCTCACAGTATTCATAAGTACAATTACTGAAACAATATCAGGAAATGCCCCATCAGCAAAACATTCCCATAAAATTATCTCTGAAATGATATTAAAAAACACCCAAAAGCCCAATAATGCTAGCGTATGCCAGTTACAGCAATTCATTGTCCATCAAGGGGAACGAAAGACTGTAAAAGTGTAATACAAAGTTGTCTTCTGAGCACAATTGTGATTTACCTTATTTAAATGAGAGATTAGGAAAATTGTTTAAAAGCCTGTGACCCTGATGGAACTCTTAATTCTAAAGAGGGTAATTTATTGAAATGCAAATAATGGTATCAACAAATCCCTCACCCAGCTCTAAGCTTTTTTAGGTTTTATCAGTTGACTGCTAATTTGCTTTACTACTTACTCCTCTTTATTAACATTTATTAATACTAATAATAAATAATAGGGAGCAGATTATCAGTTGACTGCTAATTTGCTTTACTATTTACTCCTCTTTATTAACATTTATTATTAATAATAATAATAATAATAATAAATACTAGGGAGCAGATTATCAGTTGACTGCTAATTTGCTTTACTACTTACTCCCCTTTATTAACATTTATTATTAATAATAATAATAATAATAAATAATAGAGAGTAGATTATCAGTTGACTGCTAATTTCTTTACTACTTACTCCTCTTCAAACAGTGACTCGCGAGAACCAGGCAGTGAGACAGGAAATAAGAAAGTGAAAGCACTTTAAGTCTCTTGTTTGGTACAAGAAACACCATCAATATACATTTATTATTGATTATCAATATATATTTATTGTGATTAAAACAATAAGCAAGCAGTGTGTGTGCCCAGTACAAGCCCTAGTCACTGAGCTCCTGTTGAAAATGGTGTTATACTGCCGCATTAATTGTTGTATGTATGGGACCTGTTATGCAGAATGCTCGGGACCTGGGGCTTTCTGGATAACGGATCTTTCTGTAATTTGGATCTCCATACCTTAAGTCTACTAGAAAATCATGTATACTTTAAAGGGATACTGTCATGGGAAAAAACATCTGTTTCAAAATGAATCGGTTAATAGTGCTGCTCCAGCAGAATTCTGCGCTGAAATCCATTTCTCAAAAGATCAAACAGATTTTTTTATATTCTATTTTAAAATCTGACATGGGACTAGACATATTGTCAATTTCCCAGCTGCCCCAAGTCATGTGACTTGTGCTCTGATAAACTTCAATCACTCTTTACTGCAAGTTGGAGTGATATCACACCCCTCCCTTTCCCCCCCCCCAGCAGCCAAACAAAAGAACAATGGGAAGGTAACCAGATAACAGCTCCCTAACACAAGATAACAGCTGCCTGGTAGATCTAAGAACAACACTCAATAGTAAAAACCCATGTCCCACTGAGACACATTCAGTTACATTGAGTAGGAAAAACAGCAGCCTGCCAGAAAGCATTTCTCTCCTAAAGTGCAGGCACAAGTCACATGACCAGGGGCAGCTGGGAAATTGACAATAGGTCTAGCCCCATGTCAGATTTCAAAATTGAATATAAAAAAATCTGTTTGCTCTTTTGAGAAATGGATTTCAGTGCAGAATTCTGCTGGAGTAGCACTATTAACTGATGTGTTTTGAAAAAAAAACATGTTTTCAGATGACAGGATCCCTTTAAATAAACCCAATAGGCTGATTTTGCCTCCAAAGAGGATTAATTCTATCTTAGTTGGGATCAAGTACAAGCTACTGTTTTATTATTACAGAGAAAAAGAAAATCATTTTTAAAAATCTCGATTATTTGTCTATGAGAGACAACATTTCCATAATTCGGAGCTTTCTGGATAATTATATAGTATGAACAGAAGCATCTTCCTTTTCCCCATTGTCCAAACTGGCCTTCGGATGGAAAAATATTTTTTGGTTGCTGATTGTAAGCTCAGAACGAAAGGCACAGCATAAAACCTTTTATTTATTTCCCTTATTCATTAATTCAGGCAAAGCACCGCTTCGTTTACACAAAAACAATGTTTGTGAGCAGCAAAGCCCAGCCAGCCGTTAACGCAATATGGAAAGAGAAATGGGTTGAATTATAATATTCAGTAGGTTGAAGTGAGTCCACGGCTGCGGAATGATAAAAATGAAATAAAATGGAAAGAAAAATAAACTTTAAACAGCTGCAGCCCAGCGTACCCTTACGGTGGCTTTTACTTATCCAGAGCTTTTCCCTTTGCATGTGACATATTTAACTGCAAGCCTGGAGCAGAGAAAACACATTTGTTACATTACGGATAACTGCAACTAATTTCTATATGAGAAAGACAGCAAGACACTATGGGGCAAATTCACTAACCTGTGGAAATTCGTCAGCGACGGCTTTCCGCACATCGCCACACTTCACCAGGTGAAAATTCGCCAGGACAACGCTAATTCGCAAAAATGCGAAGTTGCGTCCAGGGCGCCGAACGATGGCAAAGTTTCGATAGCGTTAATTCGGCAAGCAAATCGAAGTTGCGCTATCGTTGGCTAATTTGCATACGGCGGGAAGTTAAATTTCAATGGACGTTTATGTTGCAGCAAATATATTACACTACACAAGCCCAGGAAACCTTAATAAAATAAAATAAAGTTGTTATATTGCCCTACACATGAGCCCAGTGTATAGTTTAGGTGCCATGTTAGGAAATGTAGGGGGGGAAGCCGGATACCCTAAAAAAAAATTACGATCTTTTGCAGCCTATCACCCTGAAAAAAGAAAAAGACGCCAGGAAGTCCTATCTACTCTATTGCACTTCGCCTGGTCTGAGGTGGTGAAGGCAAGTCTGGCGCAAGAGGTAACGTTCAGTAAAATCCGCATCTTATTGAATTTGTGTAGTTACGTCCATTCGCCAGAGCGAAAATTGCCTGGTGTTAGGGTAAGGACACACGAGGAGATTCAGGGAGATTTTGTCGCCTGGCTACTAATCTCCTTGTCTTTTGAGCAACTATCTCCCTGAACTGCCTCAGTGTTTTTCCCCATAGGCTACAATGAAAAGTCGCCTGCGCTAATGCACGCAGGGCGATGCGTTTTCAATAGTTGCCTGAAATTGCCTCACTGAGGCAACTTTGGGCAACTATTGAAAACGCATCACCGTGTGTGCATTAGCGCAGGCGACTTTTCATTGTAGCTTATGGGGAAAAACGCTGAGGCAGTTCAGGGAGATAGTTGCTCAAAAGACAAGGAGATTAGTAGCCAGGCGACAAAATCTCCCTGAATCTCCTCGTGTGTCCTTACCCTTAGAGTGCGAAGTAGCGACACAGTCTATCTCCTTTGCTAGTGAATTTTAGCCTGCGCCCGAAGTTCCGAAATGACATCATACTGGTGAATTTTATCTAACGCTAGTCACCTAGCCCTTTAGCGAATTTCCCCTATAAATGTTTGTGTGTGCACGGATTGTTGTGACATCCACTTAATCTCAGACCTGATTAGAAAACTCTACTGTATATATAATATATAATATAAACCTTGGGTTAGATTAGGTTTCAATGTGAACCCTTCAATAATAGTGAGGACTCTACAATAATGTACACATACTATAAGAAAGTGGTACAGTGAACAGTAGGTAGATATATAAAACTATACCCCCTCCCAAAAAAATTTTTTTAACCGTTTTCTAAAAAAAAAATATGTTCTTCAAAACAAACCGTTTCTTTTTCTGATAAAACGTCACCTACCAGGCTAATCTGCTGTAAATTTCGACTTTTTAGTCCAACGCAAAACATGGAACTATAAATGACTAACGAATCACAATTAATGTCATATCCATTTGTCTGCCGTTCTCTTGAAATGCTTAAAATTCTCCTGTACATAAAACATTACTCCTCATTAGCAGTAAAAAAAATAACAGCTCCCGGCCTTTGATGGCTGATCGGTGATTAACGGGGACACAATTCCTGTTGCACAAATTAGCATAAACATTCTGCCAGGAACGAAATAATAAAGCAAAAAAATCACAGGTGCTGCTTTCCACAAATACACTTGAATAAATAAAACATATTTACAGTTGCGCTTTGCTAAGTAAATGTTAGTGGCTTTAAGGCTTACGGCTCTTCCTGCCTGACTAATAACCGAGTGCTTAACTCCGGCTGGGTTCACAAACCATTCTGCCCAAAGGGTTCAATGACCATGACTGATGGGTAAATGATGATTCTATTTGTTACTTTCATTGTGCTGAGATTTTATTCTCTGCTTCTGAATGTGCTTTGAAAGGGTCAATGATAACAGAACAATGATACCCCTCAATAGTGAAAATAGAAACTCAACTGGTATTACGGATATTGGTCCATCTTGTTACTAGACAGGGCAGAAAAATGTCTTAAAGAAGTAAAGCCTAACTAAAGATGTAGCTAGA
Source organism: Xenopus laevis (assembly GCF_017654675.1). NCBI lineage: Eukaryota > Metazoa > Chordata > Amphibia > Anura > Pipidae > Xenopus > Xenopus laevis. Next base: position 149,331,679 of record NC_054379.1, on the reverse strand, counting down.
AATGTTATACATTATGTTTTGTGCTTCTGTACTAGCCCAAGGCAACCACAGCCCTTAAGCAGTAAAGATCTGTGTCTCCAAAGATGCCCCAGTAGCTCCCCATCTTCTTTTCTGCTGATTCACTGCACATGCTCTGTGCTGCTGTCACTTACTGAGCTTAGGGACCCACTCACAATATACAGTACACATAGAATAGAAATGTCACAATACAAGGCTGATTAGTAATTAATACAGATAATTACTACATGGCAGCATAGAAACCAGTGCAATTAGCATCAGAATTTAATAATCAGCCCTGTAGCATCAGCTTATATCACAGACCAACCTCATTTTCTGCTGGATAATTAGTGACGAGCCCTAAGCTTAGCTTCTCAACAGCTGCTCAGAGTCCACTGAGCATGTGAGTGTCACAGACACATTCCAAGATGGTGACCCCCTGTGACAAGTTTGAAGTCCTGGATCATTGCTGCTATTGACAAGCTGAAACTTTAGGATAATGCAATAAGTTCAGTATATAAAATATGGCATTTTTTGCCATATTCATTTTTAGGGTTCTACTTTAACATTATACCCCTTCTGTACTCAACATAGGCTAGAAAGCAATTGCTTTGTTGGTGGAACATCACAACGAAAGATCAATAAGTAGTGATAGATAACACACTAACTGCCATTAGGGTTGCCACCTACCTGCTATTTTACTGACCTGGTCGGTAAAAATAATGTTTGATGCCAATTTTATTAATAATTCAGAAAGATAAAACTATAGGAAGGCTGTTTTTTTTTTCCCAGAAAAGGTAGCAACCCTGCTAACTGCCACCTCCCGTGGTCCTTAAAGAGATACGGACACCTGAAATTAAACTTTTTTTTTACATCTATTATAATATTGTCTTTGCAAGCTACTTCTAACTTTGCCAAAAAGTATTTGCATGATGCTTTTACATTACCTGTCTGATCCCCCATGTTCCTGTATGAGGGGGCTGCCATATTTGTGCAGCAGGAGTCCGTTAGCATTAGAAACTGTAACAGGCTGAGATGGGACAGTCAGGTTGGCAAAGTCAGAGTGTCAGAGAGTCAGGCTTAGGAACTTCAACTAACAATTATATACAAAAACAAACCTCTCAGCAAAAAATGATCAACAGGACCTATAGGTAACATTTAATGTACATTCATATGCTAAAATTCATTTTTTAGTGTCAGTATCACTTTAAAGGATAAGTAAACCTTTAAAGTAAGTGAATATAAAATTGACGAGGGTGCTATTCTCAGCACTTTTGCATTGTACATTCATTATTATTATTTTTTAAAGATATTAAGGGATACATATCCTGTTAATATGAATGACTTTTGTTACAACAGCGCCGCCTGCTGGTCATTTTCCAACCAGTCTGACCACCAAGTAGTCAAGACAGTTGTCAGGAGAAAGGAAGAGGCTGTTCTGATTTTTTTTTTTGTTAGGAAAGGTTTGAGAAAGGTTTCTAATTTCTTTGACTACTTGGTGGTCAGACTGGTTGGAAAATGATCAGCAGATGGCGCTGTTGTAACAAAATTCATTCATATTAACAGTACGTGTATCCTTTAATATCTTGTATTTAAAAAAATAAATAATAATGAATGTACATTGCAAAAGTGTTTAGAATGGCACCCTCATGAATTTTACATTCACTTATTTTTAAGGTTTACTTATCCTTTAAAGGTGAACTATCGCGAAAATGAAAAATTTTATATAGGCTTCAGCATACTGATATTAGTTTTCTAAATATAATCAGTTAAAAATTCGGTACCATTTCTGAAATAATCAAGTTTATCTTCACTATTCCTCTCTCAGCATCTGTTTCTATTCATTCTATCTTCATGCAGCAGTTGGGTGTCAGATAGTCATTGACAGTTAGATCCAATATATCTTATAGGGGGGCTCCTTTTGCCTAGAAGATGTATTAGAGCTCACTCTATTAAAATCACCAGACATCATGTCTTTCTACATGCAGAATTTGTGCGAAAGGCAGTTATTTTGTTTGTACTGGAATCAGTTATTTGAAGAATTCTCTAATACATCTGCTAGGAAGGGAAGTCCCGACTATGAGATATATTGGATCTAACTGTCAATGAATATCTGACACCCAACTGCTGCATGAAGACAGAATAAAGAGAAAGGAATAGTGAAGTTTAAACTTGATTATTTCTGAAATGATGCAGAATATTTTCTTGATTGTATTTAGAAAGTCTCTTATTTCAGTATGATGAAGCTTATATTAAATTCAAATTTTTGTCATAGTTCCCCTTTAAACTTTCGGGCCCCATTTTGATTCCATTGGCTACACTAAGACCTTGGTTTGTTAGAACATTGTACAGTTGTATTTGTAAACCACTAAATACATTTTTGATGCTGTATAAATACTGATGATGATGGTGACTATAATAGTCTGCACTACTCTCCAGCCTGAAATGTACAATTCTCACTGGTTGCTACAATCACTGTAATTCCGATTTCAGATGCAAATGGCCATGTTTTTAAGTCATAATGCAGCATTTCCCTCCATAATACTAGCTTCTTTGTGATGGCCAGAATTGCACTCTACACATAAAAGCCAACACAGCTGCATAAATAATAATAACACAGTTACATCATTGGGACAATTACATTTTGACTAAAACTCCTTAATATACAGCAAATAGCAGCAGAATGGTCCACAGTAGAGTTTTGTGTTGGCGCTGACTAATATCTCTTTGTATACAGACTACGTGAAATCCCAGAGAGTCGAGACCTGTCTATCCTTCCTGATCTTTTTTCCTGAGTCCTGAGACGGGGAGACATGATCTCAGCAGAACGGAAGTGGTCCAAGTGGAACAGGTCAGTTCTTAAAATATCCATTAGGCAACATCTCATATGATAAAAACCAGTGGCAGATGGGAAGACTTTCTCACCTTAAGGTGGCCATACAAGGGCCGATAAAGCTGCCGATATCGGTCGTTTGGACCGATTTGACAGCTTATCTGCCCGTGTATGGGGGCTTCCGACGGGTCTTCCCGACCGATATCTGGCCACGATATCGATCGGGAAGGTTTGATTTTTACCCGACCGACCCGTCGGAGCCCCTTGGCGCATCGTAATTCGATCGTTTGGCCGTAAGGCCGAACGTTCGAATTACCCCCGATATAGCCATGCCGTTAGTGGCATATAGGGGAAAGATCCGCTCGTTTGGCGATGTCGCCAAACGAGCGGATCTTTGAGTCTATGGCCACCTTTATATAAAAGTGAAACCCAATACAAAACCTCTACACTTGTATTTATTGTTGGATATATAATGGGCTCAAATAACAGTAGCTTGTAGGCTCACCAAGGCACGCTTATAAAACAAGAAGCTGACAATTATATAGTCTGTGATTATTTTTTTACAGTCTAACTAGTAGCAAAATAAATAACAGAATAAAAAAAGCAAATGGAAAGCCTTGTTACAAAGAGACCTGTCTATCTGTTGAGTTATTCCTCTCCTGCAAATGAGAAGAAGCTAATGAACCAAACAAGCAGATTTATAGAGTCGTAAAAGATGGGAATCGGCACCAAGAGTCATTTGGACAGAGAAAGGATAGTGTATATAAAGGTATAATATATATATAAAACTACACAAACTACAATTTGTTTCTTAAAGGAGAAGGAAAGGCTTGCAGCACTTGGGGTGCCAAATTCTCCTCTGATGAAGCGCCTAATGGCGCGAAACGCGTCAGAAAATGGAGTGGCTGACACGAGGTATGCAGACCGGGAGGGAGACATTGCCATGTGGTATGTTATGCATGAACACTTGTATTGACAATGTATTTTTATTCTGGTGAATTTTCACAAATAAATGTTTGGTGTGAGGTTCTGTGCATGTTTCTAATTTAAGGGGTGCCAAATGTTAGGCACCCCTAAGTATTAACTTACCTGAAACCCCGGGTGATTCACTTCCGTCTTCTTCTTTCTTCAAATTTCCTGGGGCAGACGCATGCGCAGCTGAATGAAATAGCCGACTTTTTAGTTAAAGTTCAGCTTTTCGTTCTACTGCAAATGCGCAGCCGCGCGAAGAAGGAGGAAGACAAAAGAGGATCGCTCCATGGGGCTCACTGGTATAACCGCAGGCCAGTGCAGTTTTCTGCTGATAGGAGCACCGGCCCGGGGTTTTAGGTAAGTCAATACAATCACTTGGGGGTGCCTAACATTTGGCACCCCCAAGTGCTGCAAGCCTTTCCTTCTCCTTTAAATAAACTCACACATTTATTAATTCCCATAGAACTCTGCGGCGGTTCAGCCTTTTATTATTTATACTGCATACAAACCTTCTGCCTGTGCTTATTGTTTAAGTATCCCCACATGGAATAATATAAATGGAATAAGACTGGTTTTGCCAATAGGCAAAAAGTGGGCAATAGTGGGCAAAAAGATTGATAAATTAGGAGAAAGCCTGAAGTTAACCAGCCTCAATTAGGGCTCATATTGATGGGTACTTCGATGGGTACTTTGCCCGGTGTTTCACCACAGGGGAGCACAGAACAAATCCCAGCCTGTAGCCTAAGAGCAAGGCCAGACGTGGTGTTTTTACATTGCGTTTTAAAAAAAGAACAGCCAGGCGTAAATACGCATAAACTGCACTACCACTGAAACGAATGGAAAACGCACTATGGCAATTCACACAGGGCGCTTGCAAGCTGAAATCCGCCACAGGATTCCAGTATTGGCGTTTTTTAGCAGAAACGCCAATACGTCAGGAAACTACCAGATCAATAGACTCTGTGGAATCTGCACTCTTGGAACCACAGTTTGCGTAAATACACAGCGTATTTTAAATATGGCATCCAAATTCTCAATGAGAACAATGAGAAGTGCATGTTGGGAAAAGAATCCTACGTGCTGAAAAACGCATTTTGACGGTCGCATGTGGTTTCAGTGGTGTATTTACACCTGCCTGTTCTTTTTTTAAAAACTCAGCGTATAAACGCCGCAAAAACGCCAACGCCTTACAGGGCAATTATTTTTTTAGATGGGGGGTCAGTGCCCCTCTTTGGAAAGCTGGAAACATTCAAAAGAAATAGGCAAATGATTTAACAACTATAAAAAGAAAAACATTAAGAATTGAACAGAATTAGGCATTCTATAAACATACTAAAAGTCTTAAAGGTGACCCAGCCGTATTGCTCTATAACATTAGCTGTCGTTTCCTCCCTTAAAGGGGTTGTTCACCTTTGAGATAACTTTTAGTATGATGTAGAGAGTGCTATTCTGAGACAATTTGCAATTGGTTTTCATTTTTTATTATGTTATGGAAGGTTTTTGAGTTATTTAGCTTTTTATTCAGAGGCTCTCCAGTTTGCATCTTAACCAATCTGGTAACTAGGGTCCAAGTTACCCTAGCAACCATGCATTGATTTGAATAAAAGACTGAATATGAATATGAATAGGAGAGGGTCTAAATAGAAGGATCAGTAATAAAAGGTAACAATAACAAAACATTTGTAGCCTTACAGAGCATTTGTTTTTTTAGAAGGGAGTCAGCGAAAAAGAGTCAGAAGAAAAAGGCAAATAACTATAAAAAATAAATAATGAAAAAAAATTGAAAAGTTGCTTAGAATTGGCCGTTCTAAAGCATAATAAAAGTTAGTTTAAAGGTGAACCACCCCTTTAAAGGAACAGTTCAGTGTAAAAATAAAAGCAGGGTAAATAGGTTGTGCAAAATAAAAAAATGTTTCTAATATAGTTAGTTTGCCAAAAATGTATAAAGGCTGGAGTGACTGGATGTGTATCATAATATCATATCATAATAGCCAGAACACTACTTCCAGCTCTCTAACTCTGAGTTAGTCAGTGACTATAAGGGGGGCCACATGGGACATAACTGTTCAGTGAGTTTGCAATTGATCCTCAGTATTCAGCTCAGATTCAAAAGCAACAGTTATGACCCATGTGGCCCCCCCTCAAGTCACTGATTGGTTACTGCCTGGTGACCAATCAGTGGAAACAAAGAGAGCTGAAATGCAGGAAGTAGTGTTCTGGCTATTATGTTACACATCCAGTCACTCCAGCCTTTATATATTACATTTTTGGCTAACTAACTATATTAGAAACATTTTTTAGTTTGCACAGCCTATCTATTTACACAGTTTTTATTTTTATACTGAACAATTCTTTAAAAATGTAAGTTGAGGAGTACAGTAAATGATCACTGCACTCAGGTAGCCTGCTAGACCGCTGTGTATGTCTGACAGTACGGCGCTTCTCTATGCCCATCCAATGAATTATTGCTCTGCTGTTTGTGCCCATGACACCCTGTTAAATATGTCTGATCACCATCCAAACGAATTCTCTGGAGAGAGGGTCGCTACAGTAATCAGCAATTTATACAGGAACACTATAACAATATATATTTATTGCTCCCAACACATCATTGGCTATAAATTGATGCTTTGCCTGATTACATGGTAATTAAGTAGTTTTCCATGTTACAACACTTCTTAAAGGGGTGGTTCACCTTTAAATGAACTTTTAGTATGATGTGATAGGGTGATATTCTGAAATTTGCAATTGGTTTTCTTTTTTATTATTTGTGGTTGTTTTAGTTAATTTAGCTTTTTATTCAGCAGATCTCCAGTTTGCAATTTCTGCAAGCTGGTTGCTAAGGCCCACATTACCCCAGCAACCATGCATTGATTTAAATGAGACTGGTATATGAAAGGGAAAAAGATATATAATAAAAAGTAGCAATAACAATAAATATATGAATATGAATAAATGGCTATATGCAAGGAAAGTTATAGACTCGGTGCCCACCAACTTCTATGTCTGCTCAGAGCCGTGCCAGGTTCTTCATAAAGTTGCAGAGACTAGGGGGACCCAGACATGTGAAATCATACACTATTATAGGGGTGGTTCATCTTGAAGTTAACTTTAGTATGTTAGAGAGTGGACAATTATAAACAACTTTTCAATTGGTCTTCATTATTTATGTAGTTTTTGAATTGTTTGCCTTCTTCTCCTGATTCTTTTCAGATTTCATTGACCCCATCTAAAAACAAATGCTCTTCAAGGCTACAAATGTATCGTTATTAGTACTTTTTATTATTCATCTTTCTATTTAGCCCCGCTCCTATTCATATTCCAGTCTCTTCTTCAAATCAGTGTATGGTTGCTAGGATAATTTGGACCCTAGCAACCAGATCGCTGACACTGCAACCTGGAGAGCTGCTGAATAAAAAGCTAAATAAATCAACCACAAATAAACAATGAAAACCAATGAAAATGGTCTCAGAATATCACTCTCTACATCATACTAAAAGTTAATTCAAAGGTGAACAACCCCTTTAATAGAAATTCATTTAAGTATTAAATAAATTCAATAGGCTGGTTTAGCTTCCAATGAAGAAGATTAATTATATCTTAGTTGGGACCAAGTACAAGGTACTGTTTTATTATTACAGAGAAAATGAAAATGAATATTTTTTAAAATTTGGATTAATTGGAAAAAGTGGGAGTCTATGGAAGACGGCCATCCTGTAATTCTGAGCTTTCTGAATAACGGATCCCATACATGTATTACTTTTTATTTCCTATCTTTCTATGCAGGCCCTCTCCCATTCATATTGCAGTCTCTTGTTCAAACCATTGGTAGGGTAAGTAACCCGATAGGCGCTAAAATATAATTTAGGAGAGCTGCTGAATAAAAAGCTATATAACTGGAGAACCCTAAAAAATGAAGACCAGTTGCAAGTTCTCAGAATATTAATGTCCACATCATACTAAACATTTATTTAAAGGTGAACTATTCTTTAAATCCTCATGTCATTAATCCGCCACTGTCTTCCATCCACATTTCTGTCTATAAATTACTTATGTATCGCTAAAAAAGCATTTGGCACAACATCCTTTGCTAAATAAATTCAATTTTCTGTACAGAACAGTAATTAGAGCAGGAGACATGCAGTGACCCACTGTTTGCTCTGTCTGGATTATTCCCCAGCTCCCGTCCGTTGTTTCGAGAATACTCTGTCGCTCACAGTTTCCATCAGTCACTCGGCACCGGCTCAGGATTCATTAAGTGCAGAGTGGGGGCAATGAAAGTGGAAAGCTCCAAATATTCACTAGTCTAGAAGCTGCGCTTTTAGTTCTGCTGAGGGTTCTATACGGTCTGCTTATTTAGTGTTAACATCACATTTAATACAAAACAGGCTTGTATCAAAATGAGAGGAGCCTGTGACCGGTAATATCACCATGTTGCATTAAATAATTATGCCCAAAGGGCATTGATATGTCACATCAATTTAGTTTTTTAGGTATGACAGCCTTGGCAATGGCAAGCAATTAGTTTCACTTGGCAGCTCCGGTATGTAGATTATTGGATATAAAAGGGCAGTGTTGGCCCACAAGAAACTCAATCTCCTGGTGCCCCTGGAGACCACAGGAGATCACCCCACTTTAGATGTATGCTGCCCCACCTCTCTCCTGAAGTCTGCTCCAAATCCCCTCCACTAGGCTCATGCTGCACCAACGTCCTCACCAGCCAATCACTGCATATCAGCTCATATCACTGAAAATTTCAGAAAGGGTCCTAGTGCCAGATGGCTTCATAAGGTCCAGATTCAGATTTATCAATCATGCCACTTATGGACTCCTACCATATTAACCAATCACAACGGTCAGCCTTCTGTAAATGCAGTTTAAAGTCTAAGAAAACTTCTACAACAAATCATGATTTTATTCATTATTTGAACAGTAGGTTCAGACTGCCACCCTTCCCGTTAAGGTCTTTATTGGGTTTCCAAAATTCTGGCATTGCTGCTTCAGGAGATGAATGGAAGAAGCAGGTAATACTACAGACCAATGGCCTTCAATAAAAATAACAATTCTTCAGTGTGACCAAAGCATATCCCTCCAATCCCAAGATAAACACAGGTGTATATTATGACCTTTCAATCCCCCAAACTTTTCAGGGGCCACCCATATTTAAACGCCCAGCCAGGGGCGTAACTAGAGTGTGCCGGGCCCCCCTGCAAAAAAATCTTCAGAGGGGCCTGACGTACTCTGATACCTATAATCCTGCCCAGGGCCGGATTTACATAGTGGGTTCCCGTAGGCCCACTGAGGTTCCTTGTCCCTGTTGCCTCCCCTTTATTCGTACAAATTTTCATCATCTGGACCAGAGCAATTGGGATTGGTGCATGGGAAATTTTAAAAATGATTGTATCTCCAGCGCATCCCCAGTGTTTCTGAACCAATAAGGGTGTGGTTGGGCAGCATGCCGTTCTAGGCTTGGGCCTAGGTGGCCTTTCCACAAATCCGGGCCTGATCCCGCCCACTTCCCATCCCTCCTCTGCCCACACACATCCCGCCCCGACTCTGCCCACTTCCCATCCCTCCTCTGCCCACACACATCCCGCCCCGACTCTGCCCACTCCAGACAGACTTGCTTCCCCCTTTCCTTGCCAGTAAGTGAGAGTAGCTGGGGAGGAGGGATTTTTTTTTATTAGTTATAGAGGAAGCAGACCCTGCAGTCCATGTCCCCCTGCGACTTCGTGGGCTGCTTCCTCTATAGTTACTCCACTGCCCCAAACAGAAGTGGAGCAGAAAAGATGATCTGGAATAAAATGAGGCATGATGTGGGCAGAACTTTGCCTAGTAAGTAATGGGGTGGGGTGTGGTTCGGGTGAAACAGGGGGTGTCCCAAGATGGATGGATTCTGGAACTTGAAAGTGTGAAGCACATAGTGTTACATTTGCAAAGTCCAATGTTGACAGCAAAAACAAATGTTCTTACCAGTTCTCTCCTGTAAATGATGAGCGTCTGTCTAAAAAACAAAAACGCAAATATATAAGGGTCAGAACCTAGCAGTGCCAAGTTATTAACCCCATAATCAAGCGGAGTTGAATTATATGATGACACGATGCAGACGGTCATGTAAAGACAGAAAACGGGCAGCACTGCTGGTCAGTAAGTGACAGACTCAACTAAACATTGGGAGCCAAGTGCAATGATATTGTATCTCCTATTCACACAGTTCTGCAGGGTAGACTTCCTAAAGAGAGAAATATTTATGCAGTGGTGGCATTAAGCCTTTAAGTGCCAGCCACAGTGCTTTAATAAGCAACAGGTTTTCCCCATAGGATTCAAATGAGCCTGGAAATGTGGAAACGACTGGAAACAGAGCAATAAACGAGCATCTGATGATAGTTCTGTTAGTGACTTAAATACTCCTGCCCTGTATTTGCATTCTATTTTTTTCATATTTATAATTATTAGCCTTAATTTATACAATGCCAGCATATTACTTTACAGAGATTACATCATTCACATTGGTCACTGCTCCAGTAGAATTTACAATCTAAGATCTCTATCACAATCATACACACACACACGGTTTTATCAAAAGCCGATTAACCTGCCTAGGGTATTTCTCAACCCTCCCCCCCCCCTTAGGCTGGCAGAGTCATTTAACCCCTCTGTCGCCTTGTTCTATTGTGAAGGGATGGATTCTGGGACTTGAAGTCCTTCTATGAACGACCTACTACATACAACAGAGGGATTTCAAGTCCCAGAATCCATTAATTCACAATGGAAAAAGCAAGGAAGGGGTTAAATTATTCTGCCAGCCTAAGTAGTCTGGGAAGAGGGTTCGGGCAGGTCAGAGACAGAACGTAGAATCATGCATGTCAGTGTAAAAAAAAAAAAAAAAAAATTATATATACAGTTATGGGATCAGTTATCTGGAAACCTGTTATCTAGAAAGCTCTGAAATCTGGGAAAGCCATCTCCCTTCAACTCTATTTTAAACAATTTAAAAATAGAAAAGCAATTTCCTTTTCTCTCTGTAATAGTAAAACAGTAGCTTGTACTTGATCCCAACGAATATATAATTAATCCTTATTGGTGGCAAAACTATCCTATTTGGGTTTATTTAATGTTTACATTATTTTTTAGTAGATCTAAGGTATGGATATCTAAATGACAGAAAGATCCCTTAGCAGAAAGAAAATTTGTCTTGACTATTCAAATTTGCAATCAAACTTAACCGAGTTATTCTAAAAAAAATTTCGATAATTCTGCCCCATACCAAGCCATCAAATAAAGGGAGGTGCGGCCGTGTGTATTCAATGGCTGAAGATTGACATACATGAAATAAGAAAGAATGGGCAGCACCATACAGTACATACAGTATACACCATCATAAAATTGCACCAAACGTATATATTTCCAGACACTATTGTTTCACAGTTTAGGTTCCCTCTAAGCTCCGTATGAATCACATTTATTCAGAAATTCTTCTCATTATAAAAAAAAAATAACAAATGGAAAATAAATTCCTTTGAATAAGGTCTCTGCCAAATACCAAAGAGAAGCAGTCATTGCCTCACCAATTCAAGCATGCGGACTGCTAATGATTAAACGCTGGCACATCCTTCCTTATTTATAACGGGGAAGATTCTATTTTCGCTGAAGCCACTCTATATACACTGTATTTATAACGTTCACTGTGCATTATATATTTTCAATTAATACATGGCAGTACGTCCTAAAAACAGCAGCACCTGAGCCAAGAGCTGGATAACATCATCTGCTAATCCCATGCTATTAGAGGAATGAAGGTTACGTCTGTGCGGATACACTTACAGCATTGGGCCGAGGGCAAAATAATGCAAAGGCACATTTACCCTTTAACATGTTATCCATGGAACTATGCTAAGCAACTTTTCGTGTAGTCCGGTTGTCGGGTCACTGGTCCAGGTTACAAAACAACAGATTGACAGTAAAGACTTCTTTCTTTTTAGACCCATTACAGTTACTGGCTCATTTTCATTTCAAAACTGCTCCCTGGTTGCTAGTAGTTACCCCTAGTAACAAGATACTAGAGTCCTGCGCTGCAACCAATTTCTAAGACCCGGACCCGGCCCAAATCCGCAACCTGCATATTTACCCACTTTGATCCGCTACCTGACCCGCAACTGCCTTATCTGCAACACGATCTGCAACCTGCCCGCCACCATCAAACAGGAAGTGATGCTACTGCAAACTGGAAGTGACGTCATCAAGTGGGCGGGTACAGAAACACGTTTTGTAAAACTTTGAAAGGAGTAAAATATAGACAATATTATATAAGATAAGAAATTTAGATGAGACCCGCAACCCGCATCTATACCCGCACCTGAAAATCCTCCCCTCATTCCGCAGGGTGCCCGTTCTTTTGCGGATAACCTGCGGGTACCCGTCCCGCTGCAGGGCCCAAAAGATACCACATTAGATTCAATGCTTGAGAGGTGTAATAAAAAAACTACAAAAAGAAAGATCATCTGCAAATGAGCCTAGAATTCTTAGATGTAGACTATGCTAAAAGTTAATTTTAAAAGTAAACTGCCCCTTGAAACATACAATAAAAAGTACCCAAGTAAAGTGGTGTAACTTGACAATCCGGAACCCCATGGAAATAAACTTTTTTTGGGGCCCTACTCTACATCATCTTACCATAACCCCTTCTCCTTCTGTTTGGATTGGATGGCAATAGATGCAGGCTGGAAGAAGAGTGATGGGGATACTGGTCATTACCAGGGGCCCCCTGTGAGGCTCATGGCACATAATGCTGAACCAAAACAGCATTTTTAACCAAACAGTTCCACGAAAAACCAAACTAAACTGGCAACCCTACCACCATCTCCCTTTGACTTGAATAAGAAAGGCTTGAGAGTAATGGTACTGCTGCTTTTGAGCCCAAAAATGCTCCCTTGGGGCGTTAGCGGATAAACCAAATCCGGAATATGGTTTGGGATTTAGCAAAATCCCAGCACTTTTTGTAGGACTCAACATCAATGAAGAATAATAAATATTTAGAGAGGCTTAGTCTTCTCAAAAAGAGATCAGCTGCTATATATTCCAATTTAATAATTGTTCTTCAATTGAAAGTCTTCTATTGGCAGCCTCCCCAAACAAATAGGTCACCTTGGGCTTCGGCCTCGCTAGAATCAATGGACAAATCTTTGTTTATAGAGCAATTGCTACACACAGACCGCAGAGGGAAAAAAGACACCATTTTCCCGATATCTTGACACAAATGTAGAAGAATTCCAAGACTTCTTATCTATCATAGCAAATAGCTACCAAATTATATAAAGGAAGTTGTAGCAGGATAAAGCCTAGTAATATTATTATTATTATTTAGCTTGGAGAATCAGAATTTTTAGTTGACTGGTCCAGTTAATGATTCTACGACTACTGTTACCTGCTGTCTTCAAAAGTGAGATAGAAACGATAGATATTTCGAATTTTTATAATGAACGCCCTATTGTTCTCATAATAATTCCCTATTCTGGCAAAGGAGGCATGACGAAAAATGATGAGATATGAGCACAAGGACCCTGTGTGTGCACCTAATGATGAGCTCTCAGCACTGACATAAAAGGATAGCAACGGGAAACCAAAAAGCATGAAAATGCCGACAATAATGAATATAAATGGGGTGACTGCTTATAGATGGGGGGAATTATATATAACAACATTAGGCAAATTTTCACCTGGGAAGAAGTGATGTGTGGTAGAGTCCTGCATCGAGTTAGGGTGCCCGCCAAATATCCGCAAAGTGGTCGGGTTTTCGGGCAAAAAGTCCACGATTACTTGGCCATGCGGGCAGTCTGCAGGTGACCTGGCTGGGTACCCAAAAAAGGTGTGGACTTGATACCTCCCACCCACCCTTGTGGTTTTTCTAGTTTAAAATTTTTTTTGGGTAGATTCGGTACCGGAATGATGTCACTTCTGGCCAAATGTGATAGCACTTCAAGTTTTGTGTGTCCCCCAGGTCGGAAGGTTAGTTGGCCTATAGCGGGTCGGGTAGCGGAAACATGGGGATCAAATTGCGGGTTCGAGTTGCAGGTACGGGTTGGGTATGGGTTCAAAAAATGGACCCATGCAGGACTCTAATGTGCAGGCTGGTTTACCAGCGGGTCAGGTAGGTTCAGGCCGGCTACAGGAAATTCCGTTTCCTGAATTTATAAACTCGTGTCTGCCATGCCCCTTTCATGATGTCACCACAGGGCAGGTCAGGCACGGGTCTATAAATAGAGGGTACGGAGCAGGCTGGGCCGGTTTCGGATTAGGGTCTGTGCAGGTTGAGGGAAAACACATAACTACTGGGAAGATATCCAGGGCAACCAATGAATTATTTGCTATGATAGTCCCGCTTACAACTGCCTTAAAAAGGCTCATTTGCTCCTCTTCTCTTGAGAGAAGTCTTGATTCAATATAAACAAATGTCATCTCCTTAGAACTTTTTAGTTGGCCTCTATTTTCTATTATAGTTTTTGCCTTCTTCTTTCCAGATTTCGAATGGGGGTCACTGATCACAGCAGCCAAAAGCTATTGCTCCGAGAGGCCATTTTTATCATTGTTACTTTTTATTACTTATCTTCCAGTTAAGGCCTCTCCTGTTCCAGTCTCTTTTTCAAACCACTGCCTGGTTGCTAGGGTAAACTGGACCACAGCAAGCACAGAGCAGCTGAAATTCCAAAATAGAGATCTGCAAATATTATCGCAAAAAAGGAAGGGTAATTAAACACTGACATGAACATCAGCCAGACTGGGCTCTCCAAAACTGTGATCATTATTTTGCCAAAATCAGCACTACATCCCCAGTACCGAGATGTAGAACATATCACATAGTTCCTTTATTATTGCGGGCGTCATCTTAGTGCACATTTTACTTTCCTGCTGCCCCTGAACAGCTCATTATATCTGTTGTACCATCATCTTAAAGGGGAAGGAAACCTAGTTGGCGCAAAAACCCTCCCCCCTCCCGTGTGTTGCCCACCCTCCCTCCTCCCCCCTGGCCTACCCGTCCCGCTGGGCAAATGCCCCTAACTTGTTACTTACCCTTCTGCGCAGGTCCAGTCCAGGGAGTTCACAGACGACATCTTCTTCCACGCGATCTTCTTCCTGCTTTGAACGGCGTTTTGGCGCATGCGCAGTAGGAGCATTTCGCCGGTACGGATCTACTGCGCATGCGTCAAAAGTCAAGAAGTACTTTTCGCGCATGCGCAGTAGATCGTACCGGCGAAATGCTCCTACTGCGCATGCGCCGGTCAAAGCAGGAAGACGATCGCGTGGAAGAAGATGTCGTCTGTGAACTCCCTGGACTGGACCTGCGCAGAAGGGTAAGTAACAAGTTAGGGGCATTTGCCCAGCGGGACGGGTAGGCCAGGGGGGAGGAGGGAGGGTGGACAACACGGGAGGGGGGGGAGGGTTTTTGCGCCAACTAGGTTTCCTTCCCCTTTAAGAAAACAACCCATGCGCAGAGGTTGGACTTCAGAAAATAGCCATGCAGAAAGTGAGGGGGCACCCAAAATGGAAGTTCGAAGACATAGATCGTATCTGAAGGGCAGAGGAGATGAATACCACTGATTCTGGAGGCAAAGGGCACAATGCAGGGACACAGTAAGTTTTACAGCGACCATTAAGATAAAGTTTAGTTGCTTTACCATTTTCCTTGTCCTTTTAAAAGGTAATTTAGACCTTTAAAGCAAACAGAGCATCAGGAGAGATAAGAAACTGCCAAAGCAGAACAAACAAAACCAGATTACTCTTATGGCACACAATATGCATACAATATTATAATATATATATATATATAATAAAATATATATATATATATATATATATATATATATATATATATATATATATATATATATATATATATATATATATATATATATATATATATATATATATATATATATATATAAAGGCTTTAGCACACACTTAGAAAAAACTTCACCTGGGTGCAAAGACAGAATGACTTATATAGTGATAGAATGCTGATGCACACCAGGATTTTCTTTTCAAAGTTACTTTATTTAATCAATGATTAAATAAAGTAACTTTGAAAAGAAAATCCTGGTGTGCATCAGCATTCTATCACTATATATATATATATATATATATATATATATATATATATATATATATATATATATATATATATATATATATATATATATATATATATATATATATATATATATATATATATACACACAGTATATATTGGCTCAAAAGAAGCTAGCACTAGGTCTTATGGTGGAGAAGAGGTTTTATTAAAGCAAAAAAATGACTAACGTTTCGAAGTGGGAACAATTAACGTGGCTTGCCGAATTAAACGCAGACCCCTCCAACCCCCTTAATGTTTAAATTATTTTTAGTAGACATAAGGTATTGAGTGCCAAATTACAGAAAACATCAGGTCCCAAGCATTCTGGATAACAGGTCTCACACCTGTACAGTTTATAACATTTCTTTGGATAGGTTGAAAGTATTGAAGGCTGAATATCTTTTTAGGAAGTATGGGGGAAAAAGGGGTTCATCTTTACACAATCTGCTCCTTCTACAAATATCACACACACACACACACACACACACACACACACACACACACACACACACACACACACACACACACACACACACACACACACACACACACACACACACACACACACACACACACACACACACACACACACACACTAGAAATGTAATTGCAAACTGGAGCTGAATAAAAAGCTAAACAACTCAAAAACCACAAATAACAAAAAATTAAAACCAATTGCAAATGGTCTCAGAAAATCACTCTCTCACCCCAACCGCAGGGTCGTGGCACAGACCTGGGCTGCGAACAGGCCTCCAAGCCTAGACCACAATCAACGTTGATGGATGCCAGCACGCCCGAATAGAATGTGCAGTTGCCACTGGCGCCCTGACCCCCGCCAAATTATTTTTCCATTACCGGTCCCTGGGCCAAAAAAAGTTGGGGATAGCTGCTCTACATCATACTAAAAGTTAACACAAAGTTAAACAACCTATTTAAACAAAACTTGCTTAAAATCACTAGCGGATCAAACTATAACGTTGTTCCTGTAAATTTCATTTGACCAAGAGGACAATGGTGAAGCTGCTTTAGTCAATATGTCAGTTTAGAAGTAAAGGGATAAGAAAAGAATTGTTATTTCCCAACGGTTGTTTGGCTTGGGGCTCTTTTCTAGGTATGTTTCCTACTGATAATAGCACAAGTGTAAGCACCGAGGCTAAGAAGAAGTCAGGCTCAAGAAGTTGGCCAAAGAAAATGAAGGCCTGGTCGTCCTTCATGACAGATTTTTCTTTGGAAAAGCCCAAAAACAAAATTAGCATAAACAGAATTCCATGTGACACAAAGAAAATAATTATTACACGTTTAGTTCTTACGATTATTCTAACATCCATTGTATATTGAATTTAGCCACAAATAAGTATTTCCGGATTATTCACAGTCTGCAAGCGGCATATCAAGCTTATCCATGCACATAGGCCAGGAGACGGCATTCTGCACAGAGCCAAATGATCTTCCAATTGATTCACCCACAGGGCACAGAGCTGATTAAGTGGTCGGTTATATCAGACATACGAGGAATCAGATGGTGGGATAAATCCCCAAAAGAGAATAGGATCAAATATGAAATATATCTGAAACCATAAAATCCATCTGGAAATATTTGTATTACGACAAGGCATTTTATAAGTGTATTGTTTTTGTTTTGTTTTTTCTACATTTTTAAAGACCGCCTCCGCTAACAGTAGAACCAAATGTGTCATTAAAGGCACAGTATAGTTGCTTGCTCAACATGAGTGCAATGAATAGGGCTTGTGTTTAACATACTTTTTGACAATTTTAATCACGATATAGTTATATCTTGAGAGATACAGGGAAAACTGGAGCCACTCCATGTTTGAGCCTTGCGAGGAAAATAATTAGATTTCCAGTGTACAGACTATCCCCCTGCATAATGGACTCCAGCTAACAAAACAATCACAACAAAGGGTGAAGGGAGGGGGTTGTATACTGGTAATGTCTTTCCAGCTACCCTTCCCACCGTATGGCATTTAGTGATCATAAGATGAATGCCCCCCCAAATGGTACGGGTTCATTCTGATGTCATTTCTGATTATTGTGTATACTCCATGTATAGCCATCTGAATTTGTGCAGAGTCTTCATATAACC
Organism: Xenopus laevis; assembly: GCF_017654675.1. NCBI lineage: Eukaryota > Metazoa > Chordata > Amphibia > Anura > Pipidae > Xenopus > Xenopus laevis. The sequence goes on along the minus strand of NC_054379.1, from coordinate 149,313,649 downwards.
ACTTCTTTGGTGCAGTTGTTCAACAGATGGACTTACACACTCCCCAGGATCATACCGTTTGCTCAGTAATCAAATAAAATGTATGAAATATTATAGCATATAGTCGTCTTAATGGGGCTGCTGAATTTACGGTCGTGAACAAGAGCCCTATGAGAAGTAGCAGCACAGGGGAAATTCAGTACTCTGTTAAAAGCTGAATGCAGAATGACTCATTTCGATGCCTCCGAGCTTTATCTCTTTATTGGATAATGTTCCAGTGAACAACTGATGTTTCTCATGAAATCAATACTCATTTAGGCTGCAATGCCATGTGCTGTCAGGGTGCAACACCAGGCTACTCCGAGAAATAAAAAATACTGATGATCCTTCGGGGAGGTGGGGGGGATATAACTGTGCTAAAAGCAAATAATGCTTCGACTGATGTATTGCCGGATCTCATCCATTCAAATTAGCCAATACATGGTCGTCTAATGGTTAAAGGAAAATGTTACCGGGAAAGGGCATGGACGGGAAAGGGCATGGAAAAACGTGATGCATAAAGGAAGCTAGGCATTAGTGAGCTCCATAGTGATGGAAATATACTTTTCCTTAGAAACAAAGTCACTGGCAGAATATTTCTAATTCTAATTTATTTTGGCCTGTTTTCAGCACTAAATGATCGGAACTTCACATTGCTTCTGCCGATTAAAGGTTTCTTTCTTTGTCTAGAAGGAAAAAATGGTTATCTAGCAATCAGCTTGTGCAGGGCCAAAAGGTAAGGGTGTCCAAGGAGCTGCTTGGCAACTTACCCAACAAATCCCCCTGCATGCCTACTGACTGATGCCCCCTGCATAGGACCTATGTTACAAAAGGCAGAAGAGGTACAAGTCTAGGGTCCTCACACCCACCCATAATTGCACCCCAGGCTTGCGTCACTTCTAACTACCCCTAGTTCCATACAGTTCAGTTAAAGGAATGAGACAACACAGCTATTGTGTATTTTAACCATTTACGTGCTGTGCAATGTAGAATCCATGATGGCACTTATACAAAAGCACCCTACGCTGTGCTGTATGTTTAACAGCAAGAGTGTGAGCCTCCATTGCATTCAAGCAACAGTTTGAAGCCCCGTCCCCTGACATGCTGCAGAATATAAAGCAACTCTGCATGGATAAGTATCCAAATCTATGGTGCCTATAAATGGGGTATTATTACAGTGTATATATTTTTACACCAGGTGCTTCAAAGACAAATGCCCAAAACTTCTTAAGGAGCCACACACGGGCCGACAGACAAAGTCAGCAACTTATTGGCCAGTATATGGAGCTCTCAAACAGGCTTTCACAACAGATATCTGGCCGAAAAGCAGCCAGATGTTGATGAGTCAGTCTTAAAAATCCTGTTAGGTAGAGGACCCTATCACTTAAGCTGGCCATAGATGCAAAGATCCGATAGTACGAATCTGAGATTTGTACGATTTTCGGACCGTGTGTGGACAGGGCCAGATTTACATAGCGGGCGCCCCTAGGCCACTGCCGTTCATCACCCATGTCCCCTCCCCTTTATTATTGCAAATTTTCATCATCTGAACCGGAGCAATGGGGACTGGCACACAGGAAATTTAAAAAACAATTGTATCTCCTGCGCATCCCCAATGTTTTTGAACCAAAGTGGGTGTTGTTGGGCAGCATACCACCCCCCTAAAATCCTGCCTCCTTAGGCCATGGCCTTGGTGGCCTATCCACAAATCCGGGCCTTTGTGTGGAGAGTCCCGACATTTTCATACCAGGGAGATCAGTCGTTTGGTCCATCGGACAGGTTAAAAGATTTCTGTCGGCTGCCGATAACATCTCTGGATGTATTGCCGATCGTATGATTTTCAGTGGTAGACTGTCTCCAGCTTTTGTCGGACATAACTTTCGTACTATTGCTGTAGGGGCAGAACATTGGCTGATCTGTTCTTTTACAACTTTATTTGATCGGAATGGTTAGTGGCAGGTCAGGAGATGGGGAAGCCCGATCGTTCCCACTGCCTGCATTCCTGGCCTTGTGATCCAATTGTTGAGCCCTAAGGATCGGATCAGCCCGATATCACCCACTCAAGTTGTCATATTGGTGTAAAATCCCCTCTATTGGCTACCTTTCCAAACAAGAGGATCTCCCCATTTATGGCCACCTTTAAGCTCTGATTTTTGGCAAGTTTTGCAGCTTTAAAAAAAAAAAAGAAAAAACCCTCCTGGCGGGCCAATGTCGTCATGGGGTTGTCTTCATGACATTGTGGGCGAGGTGTTAATGACGAGCAAGTGGGTCGGTGGGCAGTTCTATCAATCGTAGAGAATCCTGCCCGGTCCTCCAAATTAGGAAACCAGGCAGGCAGTTTTGACCAGGACAGCCCTCTCGAAAACCAGGCTATCTGGATCAAGAAAGGTGGAAACCCTACTTATTAATGTTAATAGGCACAGCCACTATAATAATGACCAAGCAGCATAACTTAATAAGTTAAAGAAGAGAACCTCTATGGACAACGGATAAAATTCAATTAGATTAAAATCATCTATAATGAGATATTTCTTTTATGGCTTCAGGTCCAATGCTACTGGGAGCTTAATCACTGAATATTCCATTATTTATTCATTCATTATCTTACAATTGTACCAAAGCAACAGATTGGGAAATGACAATTTAATTTATTCTGCTTCTAATGACATGATTTTCTTTGCACATCTACTACAGCAGGAATTCTTCCAGTACATGATATGACTTCCTAATGTAGGTTTGTGAAATAGTTAAGGTTCCCCCCTACATTTCAGGTAGTTCCCCCACAAGAGTTAATTCCAGCTCAGGGCTACACTAGTTCACATTTTGTGGTAGTTATTTAGCTTTTTGTGGTAGTTATTTAGCTTTTTAAAAGATGAATAGTAAAAAGTAGTAACAATAAATTTGTAGCCTTATAAAGCATTTGTTTTTTTTTATGGGGTCAGCGACCCCCAATTGAAAGCTGGAGCGTCATAGCACCCTTGACATTTTACCCACAATTAGTATTGTGGTCTGGCTGAGGGAACACAGTAAAAAGAAAACCAAACACCCCAATCAAATTTAAATGTCTATTATACAAGTTATTCAGTGCCAGTTATGCGGAATAAACAAATCGCCAGAAAGGACGCTATATCAGATGTCCCTTTAGGGAAGAGACACACGCTCAGATTCGGGGAGATTAATTGCCTGGCGACAAAATACCCTCTTCTTCGGGTAGACTAATCTCCCCAAACTGTCTTCCCGCCAGCTAGAATGTGAATCGCCGGCAGGATGGCACTCGGATTGCTTCGTTTTCCAAAGTCGCCCGAAGTTGCCTAACTAGGAAACGTCAGGCGACTTCGGAAAACGAACCGCTCTGCGTACATTCTGCCCTTAAAGGAACCCCTGTCCCTACAGAATCGTGCTTAGCACAGGGGAATAATCATGCCAGAATATATTTATATTATCTATATAAATAGAATGTGAATTTTCCCTGCTATTGAGAAGTCCATTTACAGCCTATTTGGCTAAGCTGTTAAGACTGGTACCTTGCTCCTAAGGGCACTGCAACACAACAGGAGACAATAGGTAGGCATAGGTAATAGTTAAGACTAAAATTGATGCATATGCCAGGATCATCTACATAGATGTGTAAGGAAAGTAATTAAACCCTCCCCTGTTTACACTAGAGTCCTGCAGCGGGATGGGTACCCGCAGGTTAACCTCAAAAACCTATGGTACCCTGTGGGTTGAAGTTCCGGGTGCGGGTATAGACGTGGGTCGGCAGTTCTGCGGGCTGTGGGTCGGGCCATGGGTCTTCTCAATAGCGATTTTTACTCCTTTTTTCTGATCACGTCTACTTCCGATGATGTCCCTTCCTGCACTTCCTGTTTTACTCCTTTTTTCCTGATCCCAGCTACTTCCGATGAGGTCACTTCCGGTTTACAATGACAGCACTTCCTGATTCTTGATGGTCAGCGGGTCGCGCATAAGGTACTTGCGGGTCAGGTAGCGGGTCCTAAATGGCCTCCTAAATATCAACACCTGTTTACAAATTTATCTACAGAGGTGTACAAAAATGGCCTCTATCTGAAAGAGGCTTGGCTTAAAACAGTCTCCCTAAAGAGATGCACCTGAGATAATTGAACATAAGGGTTGGTCTGATGTGGGATATTCAGCGATTGGCTAATGCTTTTATTGTTGGAATTTTGTGATTGGTGCAATTTTGTTTGAGCCTCACTTACTCAGCCTATGATTAAGTGTTTGTAACACGAAACGCGTAAGGCGGAGGACACAATAAATCTTTTCTACTTGATTTCTATTCATTTTGTTGGAAGATTGCCTTTGAGTGCCTGCCATCAGATTCATGTGCGGCCAATCGGGTAAGAATGCGGGTTCGGATTCCAAAAAATGGAACTGCGCAGGACTCTAGTTTACACTACATCATCAGACAGCAAATTAAAAAGGATGCTGGGAGTTGTATTTAGATAAATATAAATGTTAAACTCTTTTAAAGTCATTTATATGATGTGAAGCATTTGGCAGTTAAGAGTGATGCCGACAGTTGTACTTCGTCAGCATCTGAAGAGCCGCTGCCCCCCCCCACTTTATCTAACAGTATATTCAATGTTACTTGATGGAATCAAAGGAGACACCTCCCATCCCTAAATCCATTTTGTGCTCTGCATGACTTCATTATAGGTTTTCTGCCAAGATCCTTTTTATTAACGCTCCCTTCTTTCTAACCCTGTTGCCTAGTTCATGCCGGTTACAAACACACAAACAGAGGCTGGCGCGCGCCCAGGGGTCGGACAGGGACCATGCATCATAATATGAAGATACAGAACATCAGTACTGTCCCTGTGATACTCTTGTGGCTTTATAAACCCCACGTAGCAGATGCTACAGATCTTTCCTGCTCGTGCTCAGCATTAAGTATAGGTTTTACAATACCAGCCCATGAGGCACTTAATGGAAAGGGATCGGGGGGGGGGGGGGGTGAGACATGGCATATATCTTTCTTTTTTTCTTTTTTTACCCCCCAAAATGCAGGCAGACATGCCTAAATCCAGCAAGAGAGTGGAGGTGGAAGGAGGTTACCCATTAACCTTTAGCTAGGATGCCCACTTACGACCACTGCCTGGTTGCTAGCGTAAATAATACCATGGCAACCAGATGGCTGCTGAAATTCTATATGGGGCAGCCACTGAACAAACAGCTAAATCATTCAAAAACCATAAAATTTTCTCAGTTTGCGTCATTGTAAAAGTCAACTTAAAGGTACACTACCCCTTTAATGATTTCTTAAATATTTGGTCAGGGTAAAACATGTTTTATTGCAAAATGCATCAGTTAAAAGTGTTCCTCCTCAATGCAGAATCTTGAATTGAAATCTGTTTTTCAAAGAGCAAACAGATCCTGACATGTTAGTTTCCCAGGTGCCCTCAGTCATATGACATGTGCTCTGATAAACTTCAGTCACTCTTTACTGCTGAACTGCAAGTTGGTGATATCCCCCCCCCACTCCTTTTCCACCCAACAGCTCATCAGCAGAACAATGGGAAGGTAACCAAATAACAGCTCCCTGGTAGATATAAGATATGAGAAGTCCTACTGCGACTCCTTCAGTTACATGGCGTTGGAGAAACAATAGCTTATCTGAAAGCAGTTCCTTTGTGAAGTGCTGGCTCTTTCTTCAAAATGGCTGCCTACACACCAATATAACAACTAGAAATGCATTTATTGGTTCAAGAATAAACATTTAGTAACAAAAACAACACCATAAAAATCATAACAGAATCCACTTAATTAACCCCAACCATTCACAATGTGTAAATGGATAGTTTGCAAAAGAAATAAAGTACAGAGCACAAATGCCAGTTTCTATAGTCCTGGTATCAACAGACAAACACAGCCTTAAGGAATAGAATAACTTCCCAGTAAATTACAAAGGAAAAACTCAACTGTTTAAGCTGGAATCTGTTAAAGGGCAAGTACAGCTGTTGCACACAGCATTCAGCGTGTTCTCTCATGCCCTTTAATTGGAAGTGGAACGAACACAGGGGCTTCTTGAATGAAGTTGATTCATGGGTCACATGAAGGTAGATAAGTATCACTTTATTTTTCATGCTGTGTATCACCTTTGCTTATTTATCTCAAACACAAGAGAGTCAAGACGAAATTGTAGTTAAACTGTTTTTCTACTGAAGATATTATAGATATCAATCATTTTTCTCACCTGAGTTTTTTTTTTTAATTTGGGAGCTCAAAGCTGCCGAGGTCCAATTAAAGCCCACGGGCACATCAGAGTTTGTTGAAAGGAAATCTTTCTACCACATCATTTACCGGGGGGATTCTCAAGAGTTCTTTACCATTATTCTACGGGGAACCTTGCACAATGGCCTTTTTATAATAGAGAAAATTCCAGTGACAGATGATAAATACCTGGGAACGGGAAAAGGCAAGAAGCATTATCTCAGTTCAATTTTCCAATCTTTATAAATCTGCTCATTGGTTTGAGAGCGGTAGTTGGAATGCGCCATTATAAAGGTAGCTGAAGTATTGCAGAGAGGAAGGAGACTTAAAGGGATACTGTCATGCCAAAAACTTTTTTTTTCAAAATGAATCAGTTAATAGTGCTGCTCCAGCAGAATTCTGCACTGAAATCCATTTCTCAAAAGAGCAAACAGATTTTTTTATATTCAATTTTGAAATCTGACATGGGGCTAGACATATTGTCAATTTCGCAGCTGGCCCAAGTCATGTGACTTGATAAACTTCAATCACTCTTTACTGCTGTACTGCAAGTTGGAATGATATCACGCCCTCCCTTTCCCCCCCCCAGCAGCCAAACAAAAGAACAATGGGAAGGTAACCAGATAGCAGCTCCCTAACACAAGATGACAGCTGCCTGGTAATTCTAAGAACAACACTCAATAGTAAAAACCCATGTCTCACTGAGACACATTCAGTTACATTGAGAAGGAAAAACAGCAGCCTGCCAGAAAGCATTTCTTTCCTAAAGTGCAGGCACAAGTCACATGACCAGGGGCAGCTGGGAAATTGACAAAATGTCTAGCCCCGTGTCAGATTTCAAAATTGAATATAAAAAAATCTGTTTGCTCTTTTGAGAAATGGATTTCAGTGCAGAATTCTGCTGGAGCAGCACTATTAACTGATGCATTTTAAAAAAAACATGTTTTCCGATAACAGGATCCCTTTAACAAGTTGCTTACACATTCCTACGCATGAACATAAGAGGCTACAACTTGCAAATAAATTAATATACTTACAGTATTAGGCAACAGATATCTGTCACAGTATTTAGGAGTAGCAGTAGCTGCAGTGGAGTCTTAAAGGGATACTGTCATGGGGGAAAAAAAAATTTCAAAATGAATCAGTTAATAGTGCTGCTCCAGCAGAATTCTGCACTGAAATCCATTTCTCAAAAGAGCATATTCAATTTTGAAATCTGACATGGGGCTAGACATATTGTCAATTTCCCAGCTGCCCCAAGTCATGTGACTTGTGCTCTGATAAACTTCAATCACTCTTTACTGCTGTACTGCAAGTTGGAGTGATATCACCCCCCTCCCTTTCCCCCCAGCAGCCAAACAAAAGAACAATGGGAAGGTAACCAGATAGCAGCTCCCTAACACAAGATAACAGCTGCCTGGTAGATCTAAGAACAGCACTCAATAGTAAAAACCCATGTCTCACTGAGACACATTCAGTTACATTGAGAAGGAAAAACAGCAGCCTGCCAGGAAGCATTTCTTTCCCAAATAGGGTTGCCACTCGGCTGGTATTTTACCGGCTTAGGCGGTAAAATACCTGCCAAGGCCGGGGCCGGTATTACAAATTTCCCGGCAATGTAGCTGCCGGTAAATTTGTAATACGAATAAAAAGAGCACTCGGCCTGCCCCCAATCCCCTGGTACTTAGCTTTACTTGTGCTTCTTTCAGCGTCCGTGGCGCTGCCCCGCCCATTTTGATGTCACACCATGCCCATTTTGACGTCACGTCCCGCCCCTTTGTGTCCCCGCCCCCCACCAGCCGGTAAAATTTTTTAAAAAGGCGGCAACCCTACTCCCAAAGTGCAGGCACAAGTCACATGACCAGGGGCAGCTGGGAAATTGACAAAATGTCTAGCCCCATGTCAAATTTCAAAATTGAATATAAAAAATCTGTTTGCTCTTTTGAGAAATGGATTTTTTTCCCATGACAGTATCCAAAAAAATGGACCCGTGCAGGACTCTATCTTAAGAAGTAATGTAATAGAAACATTGGGGTTGCGATCTGCTACTAATACTGCCATGGTTCTATCAGGGCAAATTTACATGCAGTGAGCAAAGTGTGAGTTCGAGTGCAATTGTCATGTTTCCCCCCCCCACAATGCAGCATTTCCCCCCAGAATTTCAGCATCATTTTGGTCACAAAGGGACGATGCTCTACATGCAATTGCGTGTTGCCTACTGCAATTGCATCCAGTTTGCCAAAATGGATGCAATTGTGCATGCGAATAGGCCACAGTTATCCTGGATATTGTCTGGCATCATTTCCGGTGTTCAGCATGCAAGTGTGCCCTACTCTTTTGGTGCAACTGAAAGGCGGCGATTGATGCAGGGCAGGGTGCAGGGAAACCTGGAGCTACCGCCAAGTTTGGAAGCAGCAGTGGTTCCAGGGTTCCTCTGCATCAATAGTTACAGCAGTGCTCAATTAAGATCAATAAAGCAGGAGCAAGGCTGTAGCGTTGGGCACAACTGCACTTGTAGATGTTCATGTATAAGAGACAGGTAATGCTGTTGTTCTATGGAGAAGTCAAATGATCCATTTCTCTGCAGCATCTCTGGAATATTAGCAACTATTGTATCAATGGTAACAGCTGCCTTTATAATGGTTGTTCACCTTCAAACAGTGCAGCTGTTTTCAGATTGTTCACCAAAAACAAAGACGTCTTCCAATTACTTTTCATTTTCTATATGTGACCGTTTTTTTAATATTGAAGTGTTTCATTTTTCACCTTCTAAAGCAGCTCTGGTTTCCTCATGAGGCAACTTCAGGCGACTTCGGAAATCGAAGTGCCGCGAGTGCATTGGCGTTTCCGCATTATAGCAGGGGGAAGGCAGTTTGTAGAGATTGTCACTGCACAGAAGAGGGCTAGTCCCCAGATACAATAGTTGCTAATATTCCACATACTGCTGAGAAATGTATCAACTAATTGTATCAACTAAATGGAGCAAATTGTAACAGTTCAGATGCTCCTGGATCACTGAGCTGCCAGACTGAAACCCCACAGACACGAACATCAACTTCAAACTTACATTTCTGAAAACTGGTGAAAAATAAAAGATGGAAAGCAATTGAAAGAATTATTTGTTTATGGTGAACAATCTGAAAACAACTAAACTGGAAAAAAGTGTTTGGAAGGTGAACAAACCCCTTTAATAAAAACCCAGGGATTCTGCTCAGCAGAAATAAGAAATGTATCAAGCAATGTATCTTTCAGAGTCAGTGAATCCCGCCCCAGCCTGATGCTCTGTGTTAACAAGTTACAATCTTCTTTGGGGCTAATCAATACATAATTTTTTCAGAAGGTCCTTTGATGACTGTGTCTGCCCCTGCTTTATCCCCCTTATATTTGATTCTAACACTGGCACCTCACTCTTTCCCAGCGAGTGTATCAGAGCGCATGCATTCACAACAGAGTTTCACTACTTGCACACACTCAATGGGAGACCTTTGAGCACCGTTTCACATCATGTATCATCAATTTTATGGTCTTTCTTTGTAAACCTCAGAAAAGGGACCCAAACAGCATGCAATACCATTCACTGCAGTATTTATTACCTGTTGCACACTGCAGTGTAGATTACCTACTCGTTGAACAAGAAGCATTTCATTTCACAATGTGACTGTGGGATTTTAAGCTTAACAACCACATCAATTGACCTGCCCTGCCTTTATATGCAGGCACACTAGCTATACACTTACAGAAAAGCCAGAAATCCTCTCTCGGACACAATGAGTATCAGCCTGGCTACAATAGCACTTGGCTGTGGGTACCGCAATTTCACTTGCAAGTGTAACTGATCACATTACAGACGGAATTCTGCTTTTAATTCCTATTTATTTCCTATTGGGGATGCACCAAATCCACTTTTTTAAGGATTTGGCTGAATACTGAATCCTTTGTGAAAGATTTGGCCGAATACTGAAACAAATCTGAATCCTATTTTGCATATGCAGGGTCGGACTGGCCTGGCGGGACACCGGGAAAAAACCCGGTGGGACCCAGCCTTCATGGGCCCGCTCCGGGCCAGACACCCTCTCCCGATTTCCTGGCCCTACAAATCAAATAATTAGCCGCGCATGCCACGTGGCTGTTTGCACCTGAAAAACCACGTGGCACGCACGTGCAAATGGAGCTGCGCGGCAAATAATATTTTGTGTAGGGCCAGGAAACGAGCCTCCGGTTGTGCATATGGGCCACGCTCCTCCGGTTGCGACACAGGCTTCGTTCGCGTATGAGTTCCAATGCGGCTCCATTCACGCTTACGTGCCACATGCTCCATTCACGTGTACGCGCCGCATTAGTGGGGCCAGGGGGTCCAGAGGGGGCCCTGGACTGTAGTCCCGGTGGTCCCCGGGCCCTCCAGTCCGACTCTGTGCATATGTAAGTTAGGGGTAGAAGAAGGAAAGAGAACCACACATTCAGAGTGCAGTTAAAAAGATGCAGAGAGAGGGATAGTGAACATAAACTTGATTATTTCAGAAACAATGCAGAATATTTAACTGATTGTATTTAAAAAGTTTAGAAAGTTGCTGAAGCTAATATTACATTTTTATTTTTGAGATAGTTCCCCTTACATTCTAGGAATCCTACTCATACATTTAACATGGCCTAAGGATTTTCTGCTCTTTCACAGCCCATAATTGAGTTTCCACGACTGTTGTAATTCTACCTTCTAGCTAACAGAAAAGAAGATTCCCTATTTTTTTGAAATTTGAATTTGTGCAGATACTGAATCCACAAAAATATTGGTCCCAAAAAAGTAACACAGAACATAATCTTGACCTGGGGAATTATAACTTTCAGAAAAAGTAGTAACTGCACCATTATCCAGAAACCCGTTATCCAGAAAGCTCCAAATTACAGAAAGGCTGTCTCGCATATACTCCACTTGAATCAAATAATCCAGATTTTTAAAAAAAATTATGTACGGTTTTCTGTGAAATAATAAAACAGTAGCTTGTACTTGTTTCAAACTAAAAAAAACGAATCCTTATTTGAAGCAAATCCAGCATATTGGGTTACTTTAATGATTTTCTAGTAGAAGATCCACATTACAAAAAAGATCCATTATCTGGAAACCCCCAGGTCCTGAGCATTCTGGATAAGAGGTCCCATACGTGTACAGACTAATGTTCTGGCATGTTTGATGACCACACTAGATGTTCTGAAAATAAAATGCACCAAGACTGCATCCAGAAGAAGGTTGATCCAGAATCACATTAGCAGAAGTTGGATACCACCATGTGAGCGGTATATATTTAAAAACAAATTCCCAAGTAACTATGGTTATTCTATGAACAAATGTTACATAACTATTGCTTCTAAAGACAAGCAAAGCCCAGGAGCAGAACCCAGATTCTCGAACTGCAATAAATAAATGGGGATGGGGGGGGGACTTACAAACTAATGATTATAAACAGCCCTTAATCGTTTGCAACTACATTTGAAACTGGATAAACGGAAACCCAGAAGGGACAGAATTGCCTTGATTGAACTGCTGGTTCCGAGTTCAAATATAGGCAAAGATAGAGCCTAACGTTTATACCAGTCTAGTAACCCTTAGCAACCAGTTCTAAAATTCGGTTTTATGCTTTTTAGCAAGTGGCTTTTTAGCAAGTGAGGGAATACAGGGTTATGCAAGATAGCTCATAGTACAAGTTGATCCAGGGAGTCAGGAAGGATTTTTTTCCCCTCTGAGGCAAATTGGAGAGGCTTCAAATGTTTTTTTTGCCTTCCTCTGGATCAACTGACAGTTAGGCAGATTATATACAGAGTTAAGGTTGAACTTGATAGACGTGTCTTTTTTCAACCTAACTCACTATGCTGTATTGTTATTGTTAAGTGTGCTCCAGTGTACAGAATTCCAGACGTGTACATACGTGCATGGGAATTGCAGTGCTCTTGAATAAAATGGAAGTCTTTGGAACAGAAGCATCTAACGTATTTCAGTAAAAGCACAAAACTCATGTTACAAAGAAATGTAGTCTCTTCCCTTTCCAGCCAACCATATCCCACTGGCTGTCTCACAATGTTATATTTCTAAGCTAGGGGGGGGGACAACTTACTGGAAAACTGTCAGCTGATCCTCCGAACCTCTACTGCTGTATAATAAACCACGTTTCCACGAAATCTGACTTCTGTCTACTTCTTTGAATAAAAAAAGCACAAACTTGAAGGGAAACAGACAACACTTTAGCTGTGACCAATTAACATCATGTTTGCTAGCCCAGACATATATAACAACCTCAGTAACTATAATGAACAGCAGATTACAATAAAGAGAAGGCAGAGTTATAAAGAATTGAAAATCTTGTTGGGCAATGGCGAAAGGTAGATTTGTCGCCCACGATGATTTATGCGTGACATCTCCCGAAAATGCATCTCCATTGGAAATAACTGATATCAATGGCGGTAAATCCAACATATCGCAAAGTCGCCCATGGTTTCCTCCAGAGGCAATTTTGGGTGACTTTGCAATATGTTGGTTTCACTGCCATCAATTTCAGTTATTTCCATGGGGATTTGTCACTCGCAGACATGCATAAATAATCAAGGGTGACAAATCTCCCCGTGGGCCACTGCCCTTACAAGGTCAGAAGGCATTACAGACCATCCATAAAGCAAACATGGAATATACATCAAGTATCAGTAATGCACCCATTAACACATTGAGGGTGTTCAGGCAGAGATGCCACATTCAAAGTTACAGCTCCAGCAAACAGATATAAAGCCAGCTATGTAAATCAGCCCCAGTTTATTTAATAGAATATAAAAAGCCACAATATGCTTAAAAAAACTCGGTACCTGAAAAAGTGAATTTTGTTAACTGCCTAATAGGCAATGGACATTAATCACTTATCTGGTTGATTTTTGTTTGATGTAATCAACGGGCTCAAAGCAGTGAATAGCTTGTGCTGAGCTGTTGTTCTAGAAATACTGCTGCTTTCATAAATCTGTAACCTTACTGTGTGCAAAAGGCGATGATGGACATGAACGTGAGTGCAAAAAAAATAACTTTAGCCACAGCTAAGATACAAAACTAAAGATCTTTAATCTCTAAAGTAGTAGCCCCCAGTCTGTGAATCGCAACACCATGCAGACCAGTGGTTGGGTGAGCCCAGTCTGTAGATCAGCTTGGGTAACATTTGGAGAGAATGTCTATATCCATATGGCTCAAGGATACTCCTGAAAGCCCAGCCTGAAGGTCAGTTAGGGTGAAATTTGGGGTAAACCCTAGTTTTGGTCACAGTATCTTCTTGGGACTATGGTCAATACACAACGGATACAAAGGGCTGGGGACTCATTGTTACCTGTAACATGTTTCAGAGACGGCAGGATTGTAGCCATCGTGTTATTTTCTATTTGCAGTCCATTGTGTAAAATCTAATATCTAATCTCTAATAATCTCTAATATCTAAAATCTAATATTTGAACAACAAAGGGCTGGGGCTTGTATGTTGGGTGGTGTCTGGGTACATTATGAGCAGGGCCAGAACTAGGGTTGCCACCCGGCCAGTATTTTACCGGCCTAGCCGCTTAAAAAGACTCCTCTGCCTGCCCCCAATCCCCTGGAACTTTTCTCGCCCTTTTTGACGTCACGGCCCGCCCCTTTGTGTTCCCGCCCCCCACCAGCCGGTAAAGAATTGTAGAAAAGGTGGCAAGAATTGGGGCAGGCAGAAGAGGCATCTGCCTATAACGATGTGCAGGCCAGGCCGAAACCCACGGGCTGAGTGGGTTTGGTCCGACTTCTGCACAAGACTTCCGCGTCGCAGGCGAGTTCACGTTGATCTCTCCCTCTACTCTCCCCACTTCTGGCTTCCTCCTCCAGCAGCCTCTATTTTGTAGACTCTAACCTAGGGCACCCAGCAGGACTTGCTGGGTCAGTTGGGATCAGGCTGGGTGAGGGTCAACTTATTGTCAATTTGCACATCACTAGTGCCTAGGGCACAACGTTGGAGGGGCGGCGCTGGGCATGCACCTCTTCTTTCTGCCAACCGCTAGTCCAGGCCCTCATCCCCTAACTGCCACTGGTCACTTAACCTGCAGCACTCACGAGGGGGGGCAATGTTGTTGGCCAGTTTACCTAGGGTAGAGTCCCTCAGCGGGTAGCCGCAAAAAAGCGGGTACCCTTCAGAATGAGGGTAGGCTTTTCAGGTGCGGGTATGGATGCATGTCTGGGAGGACACGGGTCTGCAGGACACGGGTCAGGTTGCGGGTCTCTTCCTGCTGCAACTCTCTCCCTGCAGCTTTCCCTCCACTCATCTCCCCCTCCCGTCTGACTTCCGGCACAGCTCTCTTACATCACACAGAGCGCTTTATCCCTCTCCCTCTCTTCATTGTGATCGGCAGGTTGCGGGTCAGGCTGCACTTGCGGGTTAGGGTCGGGTAGCGGTTCAAAATGGGTAATTACGTGGGTTGCGGACGGCTGGTTCGGGTCTTAGAAATTGGTTCTGCGCAGGACTCTAACCTAGGGCACCCAGCCGGCTGGGCCCGGCTCTGATTGTGATTTGATCAGAGTGTGATTTGGGTATAATTGGGTAGTAACCAGGCAGTTAAGGGGTCATTTTGTTTCCTTTGTTGCCCTGTTTTACTTATTGGCAGGGCTCACAACCAAGGGGTGCAAAGACCCAGTGAACAAATGATTGGCGTCCTCTGGGGGAGTATGGGACCCCGTGATTATTTATGGGAGCCCTGTTCATAGCTCTCTACTCACTCCACTGCTGATACAGCAACTGTTTTTATATACAGTGAAACCTCAAATTTAAATCCCCTGATTTTAAGTTGCCCTCATTTTACATTGTTGTTCTGTGATCCCACCTATATATTATGCATAATACATTTCCCTGATTTAACATTTTCCTGGCTTTTACACCATTTTTTTCTGGTCCACTGAAAACGTAAAATGGGGGTTCTACTGTACTTGTTATAAATGAACAAGCTGGAATAGGTACAGCAGCAATTTTCATAAAATTTTCGTTAGAGCAACAGTAAAATCTCTCAATAGTTTGTCCATTGCTAAGAGAAGCAGCAATATCACGCTGGTCACGGTGACTGAGCTGAGAGTCTCTAGTGCAACGGATATCAATTCCATAGAATATGTCACAATCTCTAACACTGGGCTGCTGCCAACAACAGACAGAAATTGGTTTTTACTCTTCAGTCCGCAGCCACTGCCCATCTCCCAGCAATTGATGGTTAAAGGGATACTGTCAAAACGCATCAGTTAATAATGCTGCTCCAGCCGAATTCTGCACTGAAATCCATTTTTCAAAAGAGCAAACAGATTTTGTTATATTCAATTTTGAAATCTGACATGGGGCTAGACATATTGTCAATTTTCCAGTTGCCCCCAGTCATGTGACTTGTGCTCTGATAAACTTCAATCACTCTTTACTGCAAGTTGGAGTGATATCACCCCCTCCCTTCCCCCCCCCAGCAGCCTAACTTCAACACATTCAGTTACATTGAGAAAGCAGTTCCATCCAAAAGTGTTGGCTCTTTCTGAAAGCAAATGATCAGGCAAAATGACCCGAGATGCACCTACACACCAATATTACAACTAAAAAACATCCATTTGCTGGTTCAGGAATTAAATTTTATATTGTAGAGTGAATTATTTGCAGTGTAAAACAATGTAATTTAGAAATAAAAACTATACCATAAAAATCATGACAAAATCCCTATAATATAAAATGCATAAAGTGTTGAAATTAAAAATATTTTTTCTGGTAAAAGGGACGATTCCCCAGTTACACTGAAGTATTGATTGGATTTTTCAGAAGTAATCACTATGTGTGTCCTACATGAATCTCTAGAGGCTACTTGGGGAATTTTGGGAGTTGTAGTCAATCAAGAACTAGGTTGAAGCAGCTACTGGTCAGACAGTGTTCTTTAATCAACAAGCTAAGCGGCAGTTGTACAGAGCATTTCCCCTGTGCCAGGTCTCTCCCCGAGGAGGGCAAACAAGGCAACACAAAGCCGCAGCAGATTAATTGCAGGGTAGGGTTGTTTTCCAGTAGCAGCTGTAAGATGGGAAGTATAAGCAGCGCTTTACCGACTACATTGAAGCCCAGACACGGGTATAATGAGCAGCAAAGCCAGGCACAGGTCTCTCACCCACAGGTAGAGCAGTTATCTGTGCCCCAGTGGAAATGGCACTAGTCTATATGGGCAGGAGAACTGTGGGCACAGAGGCAACACCTGCTGCAGAACCTACTGGAGTTGTGTGTGTAACTCGTCTGCTTTATACTAATCTGCATCACATAACTGCAATAAATAAGACAACAAAACCCACCCCCTCACTACCTTACACCTATAACCTTATGTGCGTTTTACATAATAAAGATATATAATTTCAGCTAAGGGGGCATATACAAGATGCACACTATCGTCTCAACCTTTGTAGCCTCAGCGTGTCTGTTGCAGAACTATAACTCCCAGGATTCTGGCAGCAGCTGGAGGGATAAAGATTGCAGACTCCCCATTCTACCTACAGAGGACCCTTGCAATAATGCATAGTAATGCGACACCCCTTAAAGGAGAACTAAAGCCTAACTAAAGAAGTAGGCTAGAAATGTTGTATGTCATATGTCATATTTTGGGCTTCTGTACCAACCAAAGCGCTTTAGCAGTAAAAATCTGTGTCTCCAAAGATGCCCCAGTAGCTCCCCCATCTTCTTTTCTGCTGATTCACTGCACATGCTCAGTGCTGCTGTCATTTACTGAGCTTAGGGACCCACTCACAATATACAGTACACATAGAATAGAAATGTCACAATATAAGTCTGATTAGTAATTAATACAGATAATTACTACATGGCAGCACAGAAACCAGTGTAATTAGCATCAGAATTTAATAATCAGGCCTGTAGCATCATCTTATATTACAGACCAACCTCATTTTCTGCTTGTTTTGTGACGACCCCTAAGCTTAGCTTCTCAACAGCATACTAAAAGTTACCTTAAAAGTGAACCACCCCTTTAACTCAAGAGAAACCAGGTCACAAACCCAAAACAAAAGATCAGCACTTCTAGCCTCTTATTCTACTCAATGCGTATGGCAGCCTTATTAAAAGGGGTTGGTCACCTTTGAGTTAACTTTTAGTATGATGTGTGGTTTTTGAGTTATTTAACTTTTTATTCAGCAGCTCTACACTTTCAGAAATGTGGTTGCTAGGGTCCAGCATTACCCCAGCAACCATGTACCGATTGGAATAAGAGACTGTAATATTAAAAAGGAGAGGGTCAAAATAAAAACATAAGTAATTAAAAACAGCAATAACAATACATTTGTAGCCTTACAGAGCATTTGTTTTGAGGTGGGGGTCAGTGACCCCCATCTGAAAGATGTAAAGGGTCAGAAGAAGGAGGCAAATATTTAAAAAAACTATAGAAAATAGATAATGAAGAACAATTGAATAATTGCTTAGAATTAAGCTAAAAGTTAACTTAAGGGTGAAGCACCCCTTTAAAGTATTTTGCCCTGACAGTTTAATGGAGGCAAATCCCCGTGATGCTCAAACAGGGAATACCAAGGAGAGGCAATTTAGCAGGCACTAGGGCTGGGTATCTGACAGAAGCCATTCCCAGTGGGAATGTTCCCTTTATTCTCTCCCTGTGAATGTGTATGTGCATATCCGGCAGCCAGATCACCTCCTGGGTAGAAAAAACAAGGTGCCGGTCAAACATTAACAGACCTCCTCACCATCACTTTCTTGCAGGGGGTAAAGGTTGGGGACAGGAGATAAACTTTATATCAATCCAGACCCTTACTTCTAAAACAAGTGCATTGCTGGGGGGCACATTAACACTATCTAATGCCAATGTGAATATTTTATTTATACCCATGCACTATACGGCAAACACACTATAGACCAAGTATGGCCAACCTGGGGCAATCTAGTTGTTAATCTGTAATTATCACCCCCCCCCCCCCCGAGAGTCAATGGCATTAAACTTTAGCCACATCTGGACACAGGGTCACTTGTCTGGTTGCACAGAGACAGGAAACACTGCAGGATTCTTCCGATGAAAAATGCATGAGTACATATTGGGCTTGGACAGGCAGGGAACCGATCAGATCTCCGGCTTGGACAGGCCGAGGTCCGATCAGATCTCCGGCTTGGACAGGTAGAAGTCTGATCAGATCTCCGGCTAAAGCTGGCCATAGATGCAAAGATCCGATCGTACGAATCATCGTATGATCGGACTTTCCCATCTCCCGACCCGCCACTAACCATTCAGATCAAAGTCTTACCAGTCAGATTAGTAAAAGAACAGATCAGCAATGTTCTGCCCCTGACAGCAATCGTACGATATCTATGTCCAACCAAAGCTAGTGACAGTCTCCCACTGAAAATCGTACGATCGGCAATACACGCAGAGATATTATCGGCAGCCGACAGAAATTTTCTAACCTGTCCGATCGACCAAACGACCGATCTCCGCCGGACGAAAAATGACGGGAATCTCCACACACGGTTCGAAAATCATACGAATCCTCGATTCGTACGATCAGATCTTTGCGTCTATGGCCAGCTTTAGGCAGAAGTCCAATCAGATCTCCGGCTTAAGCAGGTAGAAGTCCGATCTGATCTGCGGCTCAGACAGGCAGAAGTCCGATCATTTCTCCGGCTTGGACAGGCAGAAGTCCGATCAGATCTCAGGCTTGGACAGGCAGAAGTCCGATCAGATCTCAGGCTTGGACAGGTAGAAGTCTGATCAGATCTCCAGCTTGGACAGGCAAAAGTCCGATCAGATCTCAGGCTTGGACAGACAGAAGTCCGATCAGATCTCCGGCTTGGACAGACAGAAGTCCGATCAGATCTCCGGCTTGGATGCGCAGGTGTACATTAAGAAAAGGTGCCAGTACTTCTATAAAGTGAATGACTAGGGGGCACAGTATACAACAGCGATTCAAGGGCAACTTGACCAGTGCTCCCCACATAAATAGTTTTTTACTATAAAACATCCCACCAGCTCGACCTGCAACTTCCACCTGTTGTTAAATTACAACTCATTATGTTTTCCTCCCCATAGTGAGACCCTGGACCAATTGTTTCCTCTGCTCTTTCCTATAATCCAACCCATGTCTGGAGAATATGTCAGTAGCGGAACATCAGAGTAGAAGTAGTAATAATAGTAATAATAATAATAATATGGGCTCAGTGTGGTGCCCCTCCTCCCTAGCGCCCCCTGGCTGACAAACAACCCGAGTAATGGGGAAACAGTCACTTACCAGTTGCAGCAGGTAAGTTGACTTGTCGGTCACTTAAGTATCTCACTGACTTCCACTCACAGCCCCTCGGAGCCGCTTACAACGTGACAGGCGCCCCCCAAACACACCAAGAAGCAGGCGGGCAGGAGAGTAGCGGATTGGACAGTCCGGGGAAGTTTGCAGTCGGGCGGGGATGAGGCAGCGAGGAGATTAGACGGTGCGCAGGGCTCGCCTGCCTGTCTGTGTCACACTGAGCGCATAGTTACTACAGGCAGAGGCAGCGGCCAGTGAGGACACTTTGCATAGTGAGGAGGAGACACCAGCGCCGACCAACAGCTCCCCGCGCGCAGAGGAATATTACACTAGTGCGGCCCAACCTGAGCGACAGGCGGAGGGGGGGCACATCGCATGTACAAATATCCGCCTCCCTCCTGCGGGCGTTAACTAAACTGAAACAGCGCTCAGAGACACTTTCCCTCACAATTAGCCCGAATTCATACTCACTGTTCACAGCTAAACTTTCCTTCTGGTGAGTTTTAGAGACGTCACAATATCACCCCCCCCTCCGCGGGTTTTAACAGTTGGTATATCCCTTCAGCTTCTCAATGCGTGGCTCCAAAGCTCAGGAAGTAGAATGAGGGTGGAGGTGGCCGGAGTCGGACGAGGTTAGAGCGCGTCTCCTTGTACAGTAGGACTGTATGAGCACATTTGGTTCTGTAGTCACAATTTTCCCTGAAGACTCATTGGCTGTATACTGTTTCTGCTTTTACTTCGCCTTAGTCTGGGGGCGCTTTAATTTCCACTACCCCCCTTTTGTAAGTGTAAAACTTAAAGAGGAACTATCGCAAGAATGACAATTTAATATTAGCTTCAGCCCACTGAAATGCAATCAATTAAAAATTCTGTACAGTTTCTGAAATAATTAGGTATCCCTCTCTCAGTATCTGTTTTTCTTCACTCTCTCTTCATGCAGCAGTTGGGTGTCAGATGAATAGGATTGCCACCTGGCCGGTATTTTATCATCTTAAAACACTTCCCAAGACCAGGACCGGTATTACAAATTTACCAGCAATGCAGTTGCTGGTAAATTTTTAATTCCCTTAAAAAGCCCTTTATCCGCCCCCAATTCATTTAAAACGTACCTTTTTTTCTGGCCATCTCGCCATGTTGCCTTTTGTTCCCGCCCCCCCCACCAGCCGGTTAAACTTTTCAGAAAAGGTGGCAATCCTACGGATGAATGATCCAATATATCTTATAGGGGGAATCTCTTTGCCTAGAAGAAGTATTAGAGCTCACTCTATTAAAATTACCAGTAGGGACAGGCAAATTTGACCTGCTTTGTTTCGACAAAAATTTGCCGCCAGCAAAATGTGCTGACGCCCATTACAGTCTATGGGCGCCGAAAAATATTTCGCCGCGCTTCTTTCTTTTTGACACAAGGCGAAAAAATTCGCCCATCCCTGATCACCAGACATCATGTCTCTCTACATGCAGGATTTGTGCAAAAGGCAGTTATTTTGTTCGATTTTGTTTCTACTGGAATCAGTTATTTGAGTGAACTAGGGTTGCCATCTTTGCCGGTGGCTAAACCCGAACAAAGGGGACGGGGCAGATAGCATTGGGGATGGAGCAGTGATGTTCAGTTGGGCATGATGGCATCAGAGATCATGTCGTGGAGTTATGATACGCGGTCAGGGTTATTGCATCACTTTTATGCAATTGGCTGTGTTTCTGTATAGTTTCCGCAATGTTTTAAATAGGACAGAAAGTTTTGAATGGTCAGCCCTTTGACAAACTGAGATGTCCAGTTGAAACCCTACATCTATCTAGTCTGCCCGATGAGTAAGAACAATCCTTTAACTACAGGTATGGGATCTATTATACAGAAATCAGTTATCCAGAAAGCTTTGAAATACAGCAGTGCTCATTTAGAAAAACTATTTCTTATTTTTGATGGATTTGCTTATTTCTGTTACTGAAATAACAAGAAATGAACTGCACCTGATAGGGATGCACCGAATCCAGGATTCGGTTCAGGATTTGGCCAGGATTCGTCCTTTTTCAGCATGATTCGGCCGAATCCTTCTGCCCGGCCAAACCAAATCCTAATTTGCATAAACAAATTAGGGGCGGGAGGGAAATCGAGTGAAAACAAGGAAGTAAAAAAAAATTTCCCCTTCCCATCCCTAATTTGTATATGCAAATTAGGATTCGGTTCGGTACTTGGCCGAATCTTTCACAGAGGATTTCGGGGTTCGGCCAAATCCAAAATAGTGGATTCGGTGCATCCCTACCTGATAATAACTAAACCATGGCAAGGTGAGTATCTTTGTATTTAATTGGTTTTCATATATTGGCCAGATTATTATTCGGGTTTCACAAGGCTAAAAACTGAACTGAAAGTTAAGACCCAAACAGGCCTTAGAAAAACCGAACATTTT
Source organism: Xenopus laevis (assembly GCF_017654675.1). Classification (NCBI taxonomy): domain Eukaryota; kingdom Metazoa; phylum Chordata; class Amphibia; order Anura; family Pipidae; genus Xenopus; species Xenopus laevis. The sequence continues at coordinate 149,291,704 of NC_054379.1, read as the reverse complement.
GGGTCAAAACCGAACAGGTGACAACCCTAGAGTGAGTTCTAATTCATCTTCTAGGCAAAAGGAGCCCCCCCTATAAGATATATTGGATGTAACAATCAATGACTATCTGACACCCAACTGCTGAATGAAGACAGAATGAAGAGAAACAGATTCTGAGAGAGGAATAGTTAAGATAAACTTGATTATTTCAGAAACAATGCAAAATTTTTAATTGATTGTATTAAGAAAGTTTCTTACTTCAGTATGAGGAAGCTTATATTACATTTTCATTTTCGCTATAGTTCCCCTTTAAAAGGGAAATAATCACAAACGGAAACCTGTGTTCAGAACGCCTCCCTGAGTATTTTTGCAATCTATATAAATTTTCTAATTGTAGTAGTTTCCAAGATATTGGCAGTTTTCTCTTTAAAAAAAGCCACTATCTCATAAACCACAAAAAATAAACTGCAATAGTTCGCATTCATTTATGTTTTTGCTTAGATTTCCATTTAAAGCGTGAGTAACACCAAAAAAATAAAGCATTTTAAAACAATTGAAATATAATGTACTGTTGGCTTGCACTGGTAAAATTTATGTGTTTGTTTCAGAAAGACTACTATAGTTTATATAAACTAGCTGCCGTGTAGCCATGGGGGCAGCCATTTAACCTGAAAAAAAGGAGAAAAGGCACAGGTTACTCAACAGATAACCGATAAGCTCTGTAATAGAGTACAATGGAATTCTACAGAGTGTATCTGCTATGAAACCTTAGCCTTGAATGGCTGCCCCCCATGGCTACACAGCACCTTGTTAATATAAACTATAATAGGCTTTCTGAAGCAAACACACAAATTTTACCAGTGCAGGGAACAGTAAATTATATTTTGGAACACTTTCATTTTTTTACTGTTCCTTTAATGTAATAATTCATGGACTAAGTGAGGGGCTATAAGCCTGTTGCGCACATACAGTATTTCACATGAGCAGATGGAAGCTGATTGGCAATTTCCATAGAGTCAGTAACTACGAGGAGGTATAACCGCATCATAACATCCCATGCAGCCAATATGGAGGGGCCAGTGGGAGGAAATTGGTGGTCTGTGGCAGGTAAGTTGATTAAGTTCTCAGCAGCAGGTTGATTGGCTCTAAGTCACCAAATTTGCTATAGTTTGCTAAAGACTTCATGGTCTAGGACTTTAATTATATAATAAAAATTCAAGGAATGAAAGGATTGTGAGAAATGTAATTGTACGTGACAGTTGCTCAATGTGCCAAATAGGTGGCAGTGTATTTCACAGTGAATTGCGACTGCAGACAGAGATTCTCACAGCACAGCGTATATACGAGGAGTGTCAGTCTGTTGAAGCACTCGGGCGCCCTGCTGGGAGGCAGATTGCCTGGCTAAAATGTTACATATTGAGCTGCTTTCTTGAAAATTATCTAAAATCAATTTGTTGGGCTGAACAGAGCAAATTGTATAACGCAGTGCTTTTCTGGTGTGTCACACCTTGGGATATAATTACTAGAAAAGGGGTTTCATAAAATGTTGCATTTGGAAGAGGAATGCACTGCATCTATATGCCTGAATGCTGAACTGAATCAAAATCCCTAAAATGTGGACAAAACAAAAAAACCCTTCCCCCCTACCCCACATAGATAACAGATAATGGAAGTGGAAAGGAGTAACCAAATATAAATCAACATTGTTTTACCTACTAAGCAGCATTTTGCACCAGAATCTGCAACATAACTTACAATGCAAAGAGGCCTAGGAAATAGCACCTCCCCAATTCAGGGCTCTCTTGCGTCTGGATATGCAGTATATTTTTTTTAAAACCTTTTTTTTATTGCTTTTAATACAAAAAGTAACAAAAAATAAAGAAAACAAAATACATGAAGGGTGAGATGCTCTCACAGAAGGTTTTTCCAAACACCAGTAGTAGGAAAAGCTACTGAAAGCCATTTAAGAGCAATACATTTACGTGCTAAAAACAATGATTCTCATGTTGATGTTAGTGTGTGATGAGATTTAGTAAGGTGTGTTACCACCCCTAGCAAACATGTTTTAGGGGATACTTGAACTGGGATTGTGGTGGCCACAGATAACAATTTGCAGACCTTACCCCAGAACTTCGGGACAATTCCATATAAGGTGTAAGAAATTCGCACCTGGTGATTGGCGTTTAGGACAGTTATCATGAGACTGCATGTTTGCTTTATACATACGAGCAGGGGTCATGTAAGCCTGCTGAAGAATGAGTATTTGGGTGAATTTAGGCCAATAAAAGCTGCCGACAGACCAAGTCGGCACCTTATCGGCCCATGTGTAGTGACGGGCTTTCCCGGATCGATATCTGGCCGAAAGTTGGGTAGATGCCGATCGGGCAGGTTAGAATATCCCGTCAGATCCGACCGCCTGTTTGGCCTCCGTTCTGATCTGATCGACCAGCCCGATATCGCGCACTTCAATGTAGGCATATTGGGGAGAAATCCGCTCATTTGGCGACATCGCCAAACAAGCGGATTTCTACGTCTATGGGCACCTTTAGCATTAAATGATACGAGGCATGGGGTTTTCAGGGCTTCCTCCCAGTCCTCGTCATCTAAGTCTGCATTACAGAGTTCCCATTTGTTTCTAAAGTTACCCACAGTGTGTTTTCTATTTTTGAACAGAATGGATTAAATCCATGAGAGAGGGTGTTTTCTACATATATTTGCTAAATAGTCCAGTATGTTTTCCATTGGTGACTTGGAACTTTGGACATTGGGCCCTGGCTACATGCTTGAGTTGGTAGTAATGGAGTCACGCATTTGGAGTTATGCCAAAGTCAGTCCTGATCTGATCAATGGGTTTGAATATCCCATATACAAACAAATCATCAACAAAAGTCTGGTGCAGTCAGTAGTTTGTTATTTTCCCATAATGCGCTGTTCAGGGAGACTCCTTGGTACTGTGTTAATGTGTCTTCCCACACCTGAAAGAGGGTCTCAATAATTGGAAGAGGGCATACAAAATTATCTAAGAATACCTGAGGAGGTACCTGAGCGCTAAGTCAATAATAAGATGCATCCATTTTATCACATCTCATCCATGCTAGTAAGTGTTGCAGCTGAGATCCCAGATCGTAGGATCTCCAGTCTGGGAAAGCCACTCCACCTTGGAGACTGGCAAGTTGAAGTGCTGGGTATGACCGTCTGCTGCGTTTCCCTGCCCATATAAATGTTTTGGTATCGGAGTCCAATTGTGAAAACACTTTCTTGGATATATAGACTGGAGAGTTTTCAATAATATACACCAGTTGTGGCAAAAAAATAATTTTACATATAGATACTCTGCCCGGTGGTGTTAAAGGAAAAGTATACCCCCAAAATGAATATTTCAGCAACATATATTTTATATCATATTAAGTGGCATTTTAAAGAATCTTACCAAACTGGTATATTTATTTAAGTAAATATTGCCCTTTTTCATCTCATACCATGATGGTCTATGTGCTGCCTCAGAGATCACCTGACCAGAAATACTACAACTCTAACTATAACAGACAGAAGTGTAGAAGCAAAAGACAGAACTCTGTCGGTTAATTGGCTCATGTGACCTAACATGTATGGTATGTTTGTGTGCACCATGAATCGTACGATCCCAGGGGGCGGGTCTTAAAATGGCAATTTTCTATTTATGATTACCCAGTGGCACATACTACTAAAAAAGTATAAATTCCTTTAAGGGAAGCGCTTTCCACATTTTGATCTGATTGGAGATTTTCATTAGGATAGGATATGGATTTCTAGTTTATAAAAGCAGGCTGTACCGGTGAATTTGTGCAAGTCGCAAGACATGTATATAGACCCATGTCTGTGACTTCTCATGTGCTTAGGGCCATGTCATGTGTGCTGTTTTCTCCACCGGCGTATGAATCTCCACATGTGACATGGCTCTTAGGTTTTTTTGCTCAGTTAATTCACCTGTTGTATTATTTTTGCAGCATTAAAATCTGCTAGAAAAGATAAAGCTCTGCCTTCATATTTACTGTCTAATGAAGGGTGACCTGGAAACCATATATAAATAGTATACATTATGCCTTTAAATAAATTCCTCTTGGTTATGACAGTCTGTCACTGGTATCCATCTGTAATTGGAGGTGGAGAAGAGAAGCAGACCTGTGCAATGTGCAATGTTTGGGATTTCGGTTGCTAACATACACCCAAAGAGCAGAAAATCTCACCCCCGCTCTCTTTATTTTACTCTGTGATTTTCTGTCTGTCCGCCCCATGTCATGGCTAATCAGTCAGCGAGACTGCACTGCATATCATAGAGAAATCATATTAACCCAGGACTTTCATGTTCTGTTGACTTTACGATCGTTTCCAAAACATGAACATCTGACTGTGCCGTCTTGTTTTTTTTTTTTTTTTTTAATTATGTTAAGTGCACGGCTCTGCTGCTTCCAGACTTATTTATTTTATTATTCTCAGAAAAAGAGTCATTGCTTTATTTGTACTGGTGCTGTAATATACTGCCAGGAGAGAGTAGTCAATACAGTCACCGTGCTTTCAGCCGTGTGGTGGCGACTGAGATACGTTCTGATTAGTGACACAGTGTATTCTCCTGTGGAGCAGTAATTAGAATTATTTAAGGGCAGTACAGGTATGGGATCCGTTATCCAGAATTACAGGAAGGCCATCACCCATAGACTCTATTGTATCCAAAAAATCCAAATTTTTATAATCTTTCCCTTTTCTCTGTAGTAATAAAACAGTAGCTTGTACTTGATCCAAACGAAGATTTAATTAATCCTTATTGGGTGCACTAGTAGACTTAAGGTATAGAGATCCAAATTATGTAAAGATCCATTATCTGGAAAACCCCAGGTCCCAAGTATTCTACGCAATATGTTGGCGTTATATAAATACATGTTAATAATAATAATAATAATAACAAATCCCATACCTGTACCATGGTTTAGTAGGGACCACCAGGAAAACTTAGAAGATGAGCACCTTAACAACTCCCCTCTGCATTCACCTTCTCTCTTTTCTTCTCTATTAAATTTCTCCTCTTATTCCCTATTTTCTTGTCTTGTTTTTTCCTTTTTTATATATTTCTACTCTCCTCGTTTATTTTTTATTTCTTATTCGCCTCCAATACCCTTCTGTATTTTGGATAACATTTCTCTCTATTTCTGTTTCCAGTCTCCTCTTTTCCTCTCTTTATCATCCCTTCTTTTACTTTTTTTCCCCCTCCCCGAATTTTTATTCATTCAACACCATGTATTTCTGCCTGCTCATTTTCTCGCTGTTCTGCCTGATACACTTGCCTAGGAGGGGAGCAGCACATAAGGATCCTTGATAGGCACAAATAATTTGATCATTTAATACAGAAGGAAACAGGTCTGAAAGGGTCAGTTTATAACCCCACAGGCAGGCTGAGATATGGAGTGGGATAGAGAGTGAGGGCATTGGAACATATTTGCAGTCATAAGGAGGTTGTCCTGTGCTGATAAATAAATGGAAATAAGAAACTGGTGGGCACTGATGATGCAGGTTTCACCAAACTTTGCAGCTGTGCCCGTCTCTGAAGTTGAGCTGAAATGTAATCAAAAGTGTCACACTACAGCATTACTACATCATTACTGACATGTTTTGTAAATGCAACTAACTCCGTGTCTCTATACACAACAGATCACAGATCTAAACAAATAGTCTTAAGTAATCTGATTTTTCAAAAAGGAAAGAAGTAGAAAAACTGCACTCATGGTAATACTCCTGTGAGAGGGTGAATGATCCCTTTAACTCACTATCATTCCGCTCAGAATCCTAATTAGTCTCAACGGCAGCAGAGAATACACCTAATAAGTGCAGTATTAATGAACAAATTCTCAATTACAATGAGTTTAACTTTTGTTGTGGCCTTTGTTAGGCATTTCATTTTGATAAGTAAATAAATGTAACCTCAGATGGGAGAAAAGACAAAAATATGCCTAATTCGACTTTTCGGCACTTCCGCATTTGGGACTTGCGAAATGGCCGCACTGCTCGGGCACTCGTAAGGGGGGCCCGGCTCTTTCAAAACTGCAGCACTGCCGGGCCCCCCTTCATCCCTGGGTCACTTGTCCCCCCCTGATGGCGGCCCTGCTTGTATTTGATCCCAGCTGGGATAACGAATCCTTATTGGAAGCAAAACAATCCTATTGGGTTTAATTGAGGTTTTAATTATTTTTAGCAGACTTAAGGTATAGAGATCCAAATTATGGAAAGATTTCTTATGCGGAAAGCCCCAGGTCCCGAGCATTCTAGATAATAGGTCCCATACCTGTACAGTATATCTCTCTCTGCCCTATTCATTCACTTAGTCTAAGTCTCCTTTGGTGTTCAGTTCCCAAATTTCTACTTAATAATCGTGCCCATGTTTTTCACCGTAGTCACTATTAACTATTGCAGGAGGTGATCTGTGCCGTTTGTTGCATTTGCAAGAGATGTGACAGTAGCGTTTCTATGTTGGTGAATGTCATCAACGTAAACACATTGAATGGTTTCTGGAAAAGATTCTTGAATATGGCTGCAAGTCATTTGTGATGCTGGGAAGATGCAATCAGTTGACTTTGCTTTACCAACCATAGGTCAGAAGTCATATTACATGCAACACCTGCTAGCTGCTACACAGGGAGATTGCCTAAGGTCAGCTCCTTATTGGAATCAAACTCAAGCCTCTCTGGGTCAGATCATCTCTGATACGTTTCTTCATGGTACAATAATTTCAGAAATAAAAATAGTAAAGGCAAGTAAGATAGATGATCAGGGTCTAGTTCTGGTGGACTTGGAACGTTTGTAGCTTTATAATGACAGGATCCTATTATCGTGTGGAAAAATGTAATTGAAGACATAAAAGTCTTTTTTTTACAGGAAAAGCAAAGGTTTACCATTTACACTTCGAACATATTGAAAAAATATTCATGGTACTAATTTTTTGTATACAAATTGGTGTTCCAAGCTTATTTGCTCTCTCTCTTCTCCCTATCTCATGTACTCTTTTTTACGGGTTGTCTGCTTTACCTGCCTGCAATTTAATGACTGACCATTCTACGTTATTAGTGCCCTTCCCGCTTGTTATCTTATACTAGGTAGTGATGGTAGAGGTTAAGAGGGTTGTAGATGAAAAATATAAAAAGTAGTAGAAAAAAAGGGGGCTCAGCACACACCAAGGTAAAGATGTGTCATTCCAAAATGACACAACATTTCAGGGGAGGGGTTATACCTCCCTTCTTCAGGTCGGGTGGTGTAAATCCCCGGAAACGTTGTGTCTTTCTGGAATGTCACAATAAAGGCTATCACGGCATCTTTACCTATCTACCTACTGTCAAGGTGCAACATGGCCATACATTTGTGGCACCACCCTTACTGCAAATAACCATTGGAACAGAAGGAGGCTCCTTAACCATCTATCAAATGTAGGAAATAGGTCAGGTCCTGGATTATGAGAAGTACTTAACTGACGAATAGACACTTAATAGAGGAAAGGTGAAATAATGAAGTAAGAAGACTTGGAGTCACAAAGGTCTCAGGAGTGGCAATAGGTATTACAGCAGTAACCATGTGCTGACACATATAATTGGCTGTAGCGTGATGTATCTAGGCAGTGAGGAATGTACATGGTTGTAGTGCAGTGTATCTTAGTATCGAACAATGTAACTGGCCTTAATAGTTTCAAACTACCTCAAAAGGTCCCCTTTTCACATCTCTTCTGAATTTACATCTTTATTGTCTGCAGAGTGACAATGGCTCTTGTCGTCAACATTTTCATTGGTGGCAAAATGATAAATGGTCAAACAGAAGTCCTTGTTTGTAAAGCAAATAGACATCAGCTGTCCGGCGGTGATGATAACTTTAGATCAACAACAAAGGAAAGGTGGAATTACATTCGAAAGCAAGTTATTTAGGACATCAGTCATCTTAAGCTAGACATAACCACTTGGTTAGAGAGGACTTCATGTGAGCTGATGTTTATACAATCTGGTCACCCAGATGGACCACACATTGGGATGGCAATAGGAGCCAATGCATAATTTCAAATTCAAACCTGCCGAGGAAGTACTGTCTATGCCCATTTTCCAAATAGATATTAATTGTTTTGGCTTCATACACGAGTCTTTAAACATCCATCTTACTTAGGAGTATTCTAGTCAGCAGAAAATACCTGCCCCTGTGTGGCCACATTTCACTTTTTGTATAGCAGAGCAATACTATAAAAATGAAGAGAATTTGTCCAAGTAACCTTTAAAATTCCAGGAGTTTGTTAAATAAAGAACGGCTCATTGGGCAGCTATGAATGGAATGCATGTCACTGTCACTACAATGTTTGATGTGGCTTTATTTTACTGTGCATAGCATATGGCTAGTTTGATGACTACATCTAGTTGTAATGAACTTTCTCATTTATTTTCCCTTGTTCTGTTCTTGTCATTTATTTTCCTTTTCTTGTAACTTAGGTGATGTACCATGTATCTGCACACATTCATTTAGGGCCACTGGGGAATTCCTTTAAAAACACGTTAGGCTGAATTTCCAACAGCCCGGCTGGAGGTAAACGCAATAAAGAGCTGCCGAGCATGAAACAACAGTCCCCTTGTGTATCTGAAGTGTGAACAAGTGTCAGGAGGCAGTTGCTTGTGAATGGCTCTTTGTGTATTTTAAGGCTGTGTTTGCCTCAAGTATGTGTTTTTTGTAATCTAAGTGCAATCCTGTGGTTTTGCTTTGATAGCAGGTAGTAGGTGGCCTACCAGAGTAGAACCTCTTGGACAGCACTAGTTCATCAGCAATGTAGCAAATATGATTTCCCCCACTGTGTTTTTTTCAAGGTAAACGTTAATCTTGCTGAACCTGATATATATATTATGCAAGATAACCTAGTGCAGCCCCCCATTAGGTCCAGCTTAAACTATAGAGCAACGGAAGAAGAGGCAGCAGAAAATGAAGGTGGAGTTAGTAAGTGGGAAAGAATGCATACATTACTATAAATGAATTAGCCACCACCAGCACAAATATAACAGACCCTAAGGAAGGGCAGAGGAGTCACTGTCAAGCACCATGGACAACGTCACCAGTATGATCAGCTTCAGATGGACTGCATTCCCTATAATGCATCACTCTCAACCAGTGACCTTTCTCAAGAGAAACAAACACTGTGTGAGAAAGGTTGCCGGTTGTAGACTGAAATTAACCTTTTCTTGAAGCATAAGTACAGCTGCCATATAAAACCCGACATGAGATATGTAGATGATGTACTTGTTATCTGGGAGGGCAGTGCTGAGATGTTTCTATAAATGTGAACGAAATGCATCCCTGCTGTGAAATTTACAACCTAAATAGCGGGTAAATGCAACCGTTTTCTGGGAAAAACAATAAAAGGACTTCCAATGCCGTCGCAGTAATGGAAAAGCCGTAAACAGCTGCTCATATATCAATGGCAGCAAAGTGGGAAATGTCTCAAATACCAATTCTCAGGTCCATAAAAGACTGGTACTGGTAAGTTAACATGATTATGGAAGTCAAACTGAGTCTGGAAGAAGAGAAAGATATTCTATCAGTACAAGTCTCTACAGGAACCCTACAGATAGGAATACGCTGTTCAATGCCCATAGCTTTCCTAGACCCTGGGGAACCCTAGAGCCCTTAACGCTATGCCCTAGGGTCAGTTCTTAAGAGGCAGAGTTGGTTTATAGATGCATCAGAAACTCCAGTGAAAAGATTTTAAGAGGAAGGATATAATCATAGCACACTGTTACATGTAAGGGATAAATATATCCAAACTCTTAAGAGAAGGGTTGCTGGCGAGTAAAGGAGAAACCTAAATGAATCGAGAGACCTGGATTTGTGAGCAAGTGTGGAGATTTCAGCTACATTTTTGAGGCTATATTGGCCTATTTTGCAAGAGAATGAAAGCTTTGGTAAACTGGTAAGCATAGAAAAACTATCCATTGGTTGCTAAGAATGAAATTGCTTGGTGTTTTGATATTGTTCCCTTATAGTATGTTGCAGCAAGAATCATGTTTGTAGTATATAAGTTGTATGTGATGAGACAGAGTAGCGAGCATAAGGGCAATATTGGGATTTTATTGGGATTTTTAAAAAACAAAGTGCCACTGATAACCCAGTAGTAAGTTCCAGTTAGGGTAGCGTGTACTGAAAGGGATTAAAACACCAGAGAGCGGTGGAAATATTCATAGGAATGCAGCAAATCTACTATTTTGGGATTCTGCTGAGGAATCCGAACCTTAATTTACATATGCATATCAGGGTCAGGAAGGGTAAAGAGAAAATTTAACTTCCTTGTTTTTGTGACAAAAAATCATGTGATTTTAAGGATTCGGAATAGTGATGGGTGAATCTGTCCCGTTTCACTTCGGGAAACGCATTGAAGTCCAGGGGCGTCAAAATAATTTTGACGTGCGACAATTTTGTCCAAATGCATTAATGTAAATAGGCATCCAAATCATTTTGACGCGCAGCAATTTTTATGAATTTATTCACGGGCGGCAAATCGAGGAAATTCGCCACAAATCCATGCCTGGTGAATTTATTCGCCCATCACTAGTATTGAATTAAAAATCTTGTTTCTCCTGGTTCAAATGATGCTTGGAGGAATACATGTGTTTTGTTAATTGCTCTGTTTATAATTATACCACCTTTTAGTATTATATTAATGTATTTCAATCCACATGTTGGTGGCTCGATCCAACCAAAAATATTCCATACAAGGAATATACAATTACTTAAAGGGATCCTGTCATCGGAAAACATGTTTTTTTCAAAACGCATCAGTTAATATTGCTACTCCAGCAGAATTCTGCACTGAAATCCATTTCTCAAAAGAGCAAACAGATTTTTTTATATTCAATTTTAAAATCTGACATGGGGCTAGACATTTTGTCAATTTCTCAGCTGCCCCCAGTCATGTGACTAGTCCCTGCACTTTAGGAGTGAAATGCTTTCTGGCAGGTTGCTGTTTTTCCTTCTCAATGTAACTGAATGTGTCTCAGTGGGACATGGGTTTTTACTATTGAGTGTTGTTCTTAGATCTGCCAGGCAGCTGTTATATTGTGTTAGGGAGCTGTTATCTGGTTACCTTCCCATTGTTCTTTTGTTTGGCTGCTGGGGGGGAAAAAGGGAGGGGGTGATATCACTCTAATTTGCAGTACAGCAGTAAAGAGTGATTGAATTTTATCAGAGCACAAGTCACATGACTTGGGGCAGCTGGGAAATTGACAATATGTCTAGCTCCATGTCAGATTTCAAAATTGAATATAAAAAAATCTGTTTGCTCTTTTGAGAAATGGATTTCAGTGCAGAATTCTGCTGGAGCAGCACTATTAACTGATTCATTTTGGAAAAAAAAACCATTTCCCATGACAGTATCCCTTTAAATAATTCAAACCTTTTGAATTCCAGAAAAACCACAACTTCATAATAAAATTAATCAGTGACTGGCCAGTCTATTGATTCATGAAAAAACAATAAATACATAACTAGTAAGACCATCCATATACATTTCATTTAAAATAGAGCTATTTCTAAATTCATCAGTTACTTTAATTGAATCAGTCAGGCAAAAAAAAACACAAAACACATTCTCTGTCCCAGATAGATTGCTAATTGTCAATCTAGAAATCTGTTATGCAGAAAGCTCCATATTACAGCAAGGCCATTATAAGTAAATCATTCCCTTTTTCTCTGTAATAATAAAACTATACCTTGTACTTGATCCAAACTAAACCACATGAATCCATATTGGTGGCAGAAGAATTCAATAAACATACTGCTTGCTTAAACATATTAAAAGCAAAAGGGCAGGATAAAAAAATCCATGCAATGTCATAGTTAGTATTAGCAATAATACTTTTCATGCACTCACACCATATTGAACTTTACAGACAGGAGGGCTGATTTATGAACATAGGTGCTTACTTGAAGAAGTGCAGTTGCCAATAGTAACCAGTCAGCAATTAGTTTTGATCAGTGTGCTACAATTAACAGAATGAAGAACATACCTGATTAACTCTAATTATGTTACAAGGCAAACCTTCAAGAGAATGGAGTCTACCTCTCCTGTATTTTGATTTTCCTATAGATATTCAGATACCAATGCAGCAGTACAAATCAGGAATAAACCTTTCTGTGGAGAGTCGAAAAGTGCGGGCATATCTAATTCTGTTTGCACATTACCCTTACTTATTGGTCAATAAATACCTCATTTGTAGTGAATAATTCAGTAGCGTTAAAAGCAAATTAACATCCATACTCTGTGCTGAATAAATATTCTGCTCTGTGGTGAGGACACAATGCTGTAGAATACAATACTATCCAGGATATGAGCTCAGGTTTCTTGAAATAGTTTGAATATAAAGTTTCAGCTTCAGCTTGTTACTTTGCTTATTTTATTTACTTTGGCTGAAACAAGCAGAAATCCTCCAAGATATCGTTCAGTTGGGTTCTGCACGGGATGGTACATTTAATCCCTCTGCTGCCTCCATGAATCATTCTGTATCTTTGAGATAAAACAAGAGGTGTTCAAATGAAACCTTAAAAAGATTGTAACAGGGGAGTAAAAATCACAATCCAATTTTCAGAAGGAAGTTATCGTTCTCATCAGTATATTCTATTTCTGTTTACATAGGGGTTTTTTTTTTAAGTCAAATAGACACAGGGCAATACATTTTAGAAATAATAGAAAAAAAGAAAAATCAACATAGGCTTTCTAATGCAGAAAAATAGCAGAAATGCAAACTTTATATGACAAAATAAAACGAAAGGTTCTGCAACTAAAATCACATTTCTGCTATTTCACTCATTGCTGCCTTGATGAATTGAACTATTTGTGTGAATGGGTATATATATATATATATATATATATATGTATGTATCTCCATATATACGGATTGATTGAACATTTTCTGGATAACAGATTTTTGTGTAATTTGTAGAGCCATGCCTTGTAATAATTATGGATGCATCAAATCCAATAGTCAGTTCGGTCCAGTGTCGGACTGGGACAACAGGGGCCCACCCAAAAACCTTTGACCAGGGGCCCACCAATTAATCTTAGACCAGGGGCCCACTCTCAGTACTATTTTTCTTCCTCTCCTCACTCAGCCTCTATTCTCCTCTCTTTTCTTTACATACTATAATCTATTTTTCCAACTATTTAGCCTCTTTGTTCTCATAAAAATAGGGAATGGCCATGAAATAGGCCAAATGTTTAGCAGCATGAGGGGCCACTATCACCTGGGCCCACCGGGAGTTTTCCTGGTGTCCCGGTAGGCCAGTCCGACACTTATTTGGTATTCGGCCAGGATTCTGCCTTTTTCAGCAAGACTCCACTGCTGAATCCACATGCCTGGCCAATCTGAATCTGAATGCTTAAAGGCACGTGTTGGCCAAAATATTTTCCACCACCAAAGATGTGGGCTTATAGAGCCTTATAGTGTCCTATAAAATCACATGACTTTTCATCACACCAACAAGGAAGTAAAAACATTTTTCTCTTTTGCCCTTCCTTGTCCTTATTTGCATACGTTAATATTAGGGTTTGGATTTGGTATTCAGCTGAATCTTTCAGTCAGTATTTGGGGTTTGGCCAGATAGTGGATCCTGGTAAAAATCATTAAGAAACCAATAACTAAATATCAAAAAAAGACATATTAGACAGGTTATAATTTGGGCATTATATCTAAACCCAAAGTTCATGGACACTACATGGATACTACAAAAGAAGATCTTAATTGAACCAATTATTATTAAAGTAGGGCACTTACATATTATCTATTATATTGAATTATTTTGATTAGGGATTCCTGTTTTGTTTGTTGTTATTTCTTGGCTGGTTGTATTTGTATCAATATTTTATTTGTTTGTAACAAAGTCTTTTTATCCCTTGCTTTTTAATATTCTAGCAATCGTGTTGCCAGATCTAAAAACTAGAAACTTGACAAAGGAATGAACTGGATATATTTTGTTATGTTGTAAAGTGAATGTTTACTTTAAAACTAATAAATAGTAAGATTAAAAAAAACGAATAGCAATGTTCTGCTACCAACTGTCAGTAGCGCCTGAAGTGCTCAGTGGCGCTCCTATCCTTACCGGTGCTGCATCCAAGATGGTGGCACCCTTAGGTGCCACGCGGGTTGTGGCGCTGGCATTATGAGGTCAGCGCATAAACGTGTGATGTCATGACGCTGCGCCTTGGTGTGAAGATTCATAGGACACTAGTTCAATGCCCAATTATAGGTTCCTATTACTTGTGTTCCTGGATGTTATTATACTGCTCTACTATTGATTCTGGACTTTTGACCCTGACTACGATCCTTGCCGAACTTCTACCTGTTCCCTGACTTCGCCTCCTGTTTAACCCCTTGGCTACTGCATATTGGACTCTTGGCCTAGTGCTTCCTCCTTGGTCCAGACTTCTCCGATACTGGAGCCGCAAGGCCCATGACACCATCATGGATTCATGTAGTTTAGATACTGGCAGCAAGTACAGAGTAGTGACTCATTATTACAGAGAAAAGGGTAATCAGTCACAAATTAAAGAAAAAGGAGTAAGGATTACTCACCACCACTCCGCTCCTATGAGACAAGATTACAGCGTCCAGGGATCCCATGTGGCACGCTACGACGCCAATGCGTCAAACGTGCGCAGCGTCTATACACCAGCACATCAGAACGGACACCGCGTCTTGACGGCAGCACATCAGAATGGACGCAACTTCAGGACGCCAGTGTCATGATGTCATCATGCCTGTTTGGCACCAAAGAGGCCTATATAAGACGCTTAAACATTCCTGTCATTGCCCAATTATAGATTCTGAAACAAGAACAGTTAAGCACAAAACATAGGCAGTTGTTAGAATAACTCACGGCCCAGGTGCTCCTGCCCAAGGCCCTCAGCTCAAGGGGTCAGATAAACCGTAAGCAAACAAACAAATGTTGGTGCAAAGCACTCCGATACACCACAAATAGATAAGACCGAAACATAAATAAAAATTAAACCTTTATTGTACAAACATCTCTTGCCTGACGCGTTTTGTGTCACTGGAACACTTAGTCATAGGCTTGTTTGTTTGCTTACCAATTATAGGTTCTACCTTGTGTGTTCCTGTGTGCGCTTTACTCTTGATTATTACTGATTCCTGTGTTTGACCTCGGCCTGTTTATTCGTCTGTGAACCTTTTCTGCCTGCATTGAACCTTCTGCCTGGACGTGACTATTCTTCTTTGTCACCTTTGTCGAATACCTCGAACTGTGTTGGACTGGTGTTTCCTCCTTGGTCTGCAACTTTACCAAAGCCTCTGGGCACTTACAAAAGGAAATGTAAAGTCACTGGAAAGTACACAGAAATGTTCTGCATTGTACATGTACTTAGTCTGACATTGTGCAGAGCAAACCTGGGAGCCTGGGGCATGATGGCTGACTGCCCACTGAGCATGACAGTGAATACGTCATATATCCTCACTTCCTAGAAATTAAGTCTGGTGCACTTTTAAAGACGGGGAGAGTCATACTGATGTAAGACATAAGCATTTAGAGTCACTGGGGAGCGCCTAAAAAATTGGCACCTCAATGTGACTTTGCATTTTGTTCTCCCTAAAGAACTTAATTTATTTACAGATAATATAAGGATACAAGAGAATTGTCTGAGCACACCTTAGGGGGGTAGGGGCTGGTGGAATTAGTTATAAGCCCAGGCATTTTTTCTAAAGCACTAAGGCTAGTGCAATAGTGAAATTGGTTTGCTGAAATACGAAGGACAAAAATCCTACATGGGCATTAACCTCCTTTGCTGCCTGACCTGGAACACATGTGTCTTGAGACAATAGGTAAAACAGCACTCGCTTCAGAACAGGAGGAAGACAGCAGCAAGCGCAACTATACAAATTTGATAATAAATGTGTTTTTTAAAATATTACAGGGAAATGTGGGGGCCTGCAGCTTAGTTTCAGTAACTAAATGACCCCTATTGTTTACAGGTGCAAGTATTCTGAGGACAGTATACGTTTAAGAAGTTTTCCTAAGACAATCTGTATGTTATTTTCAGACGTGCAACTCTCTCAGCAGAGAGCCCAGGTGTTTCTCTGCATCCTTAGCTTTCCCCTTGTATTCTTCAGCCAATTCTGAACATGTGAGTCGGAGGCAGGCACAGTGCGGCAAACTGGGAAGTTTTAATCTGTGTTTGTTGTTCTTCTGCAAGTATTTTGGAAAGGAAAAGGCCCTCGGGTGTTTGAATCTTTGTTTTCGCATATCAAAGTCTGCACAACTTTAATTCCAGTTTCAGTGTTAAAGGGAAACATACTCGTTTATAATAATGTAAATCAGTAAACAGCAGCAAAAGATTGGGGGATTTGGCTGGAAATGAGGCAATTTAAATTAATGGTTTACTGTGTAAACCCAGAGGCACATTGGCTTTGCAGCAGTGAGAAGGTATATATAATATATGGCCAGGTATAAGGCTATATAAGGAGGTCCATACAGAACAGGTTTGCAGAGACACGAATGGAAGAACTTAATTGGCCTGCACAGAGCCCTGACCTCAACCCTACGCATCCCCTGTGGGATGAATTGGAATCCCAAGTCTGTCCAGACTTGATCCCTTTCATCAATTCCCAACCTCTTATGTATGATAGGAGCAAATCCCACGAAACAATATTTTATGTTCCAGTAGAGTGCTGTCTAAGTAACAAAGAGAGGGTCAATATCAGATTTATACCCTTGGTTTTGCAAGGAGATGCGAGGTAGGCAAGTGTCTACATACTGACCATATATTATAAATACAGTTGTGATCCAGTGCTTATTTTCATCTTAGTCTGTCCTGAGTAGACCAGTCTGCTGTGGCTGCTTACCAAGCATGCTCTGTTGCTGGGTAGACTATTCATTTGCTGCCCCATGATGTTACTGGAGGTCAGATCAACTTTCAAAAATTTCAAAATTTTCATGATTATTTGTACACTACTATACACTAGACATAATTTGAATAAAACAAATAAAGGCTATAAGATCTATTATCCAGAAGCCCAATATCCAGAAAGCTCTGATTTACAGAGAGGCCGTCTCACATAGACTCCATTATAATTACATTTTTAAAAAATTATTTCCTTTTTCTCTGTAATAATAAAACAGTACCTTGTACTTGATCACAATTAAGATATAATTAATCCTTAATAAAGACAAAACAATCCTATTGAGGTTATTTAACGATTATGGGATTTTTTAGTAGACAAAGTATGAAGATCCAAATTAGGAAAGACCCCTTATCTGGAAAACCCCAGGTTCCGAGCATTCTGGATAACAGGTCCCATACCTGTACCCTCAAAATAAGTGATTTCATGAATGCCACCTGGATTTTCACAAGGACGTATATATAATATTGACATCAATTCATTTTTAAGAGAGTGCACGTAAAGGCAACAGGCTTTTGTTTTACTGTTTGAACCAAAAATTAAATTCCTTCATTACTGTTTTAGCGTTCATTTTACCATCAAGTGTAAGAATTATCCCAGGGTATAACTGATGATGAGTTCACTGGGGATAACTAAATATAGGCATTGAGACATGTATTGAAGTCCTAACAAACTGCTCTGTATTGATTTGTTGCCAGGAAACAATATAGTGGGCCAGATTGGAAATTTTCATAAAGCTCATACATAAGGATGATACAAACATATTATAATATTTACGGATTTATTTATATACATGTTTATTTGGGGTGCATTAACAGATCTTTCTGTAATTTGGTTCTCCATACCTTAAGTCTACTAGAAAATCAAGTAAACATTAAATAAACCCAATAAGAATGTTTTGCTTCCAATAAGGATTAATTATATCCTAGTCTGAATCAAGTATAAGCTACTGCTTTATTGTTACAGAGAAAAAGGAAACCATGTTTGAAAATCTCAGTGAATTCTAAGACAGGCAAAAAACATTGTAGTGTACATTTAATAGAAACTACAGCTTATAGAATCTAAAATGTTAAGCAATTTCATAAGTGATTATAAATACAATCTGCAATCTTATTTTGGCTAAGCCGTTATCAATATACAATGAAAGCTGTAGTGCAATAGAGCAGCTTCCGTAGTGGATATCAATTGAAGACGGTTTTGATTTTGTTGTCAATGAACGTAGGCAGGGACAAGCAATATGGCATGCCCCACTCGTATGCATATAACTTATCAATACGTTATTATGCTTTTGAATCGTTTCGATGTTGTGCAAGAAGAGTGAAGCTATTAGAAAGCAGAGGTCCCAAGGGACATTAGTGAAGATCTAAGAATAGCTTCAGGCAGGGTAGCGAGAAGGATAGAGAAGCCTCTGAAAATCGAGCTGACACTACAATTTCTTTTTTTTTGATTATTAAAGGTCTGTAGGTCATTCCACCATTAAAGGGACCTGGATCAGCTGATGAGACTCTTTATATAATGTGGTTGACATTGGCCATAGAGGTTGTATCTTGTTATGCACTGGTCAAAGGGGAGATTGATCTTTAGATTATTTTTTTGAGGTGAGCACCTGACTAAAGCACAGCTAGAAGGAGACAATTTAGAACAAAAGGAAACCAATCAGAGTATTTAACAGTTATAGTATGTGAAGCTGCCCTGTACATTGACCGTCCTGCCACCTTAAATCATTATTACATCCTTTGCAGTGGAGTCACACAGATATCAGTTGGTTTTTTTTGCTCTCCTTTTTTCTATATAGGTGCTCAAAACTGAACCCCAGACATAAGGTATGGTCTAAATAATTACTCCTAAATTGTTTTCCAATTTCAGTGTATTGATTTTGTTAATGAGTTTGTTATTAGGAACTAACTGCATGACTAATGACTAATGATCAACATCAAACCTCTTCTGCCAATACATCTCACAGTCTCCAATCCTTTTTATAGTGATCAAATGTCAAGTTCTCCCGAGATTAATGCTGAAGCTGTGGAGCCATTAGCTATGGAACATCTCCATTAGATTGCGCTCCTGGTTACTTTATATTCAGATTATTAAAGCAATGGCATGAGAAAAGGATGCTGCTTATTTTAGTACAAATACTATGGTTCAGATTTACCAATCTTACCAAAAACAACTCAATAAATTGTTATTGTTAGCACCAAGGACAAGAATTTGTGTAATCAGGACACAATTTCGTTACCGTTTATTTGGTCAAAAACACTCATAGATCAATCTAGTTGCCATCTATTGTGGTATCAAATCCTTCAACTAACCAATCAATGAAAGGTTTAATTTGAATTTGGGGTAAGTTTGTAGGTTCCTGTCCAATAGGATACAATGCTCCAAATACTACATTGCCACACTGATTTTGATTGAGGCAAAATTAATAAAAAATATTCTCAAAGGAGTTGTTTTCTTTAAATGTACTTTTAGTATGATGTAGAGCGTGATATTCGGAGACAATTTGCAATTGATTTTCATTTTTATTATTTGTGTTATTTTTAGTTCTCCAGTTTGCAATTTAAGCAGTCTGATTGCTAGCAACCATGCACTGATTTGAAAAGAGACTGGAATATGAATATGAGAGGACTGAATAGGGGTCCTGGGTCCCCAACCTTTTGTAGTTGTGAGCAACATTCAAATGTAAAGAAAGTTGGAGAACAAACACAAGCATGGGGTGCCAAATGTGAGCTGTGATTGGCTGTTTGGGGGTACACCTGTTTTTTTTGCAACTAAAACTTGCCTTCAGTACGTGAATTCAAAAATAAGCACCTGCTTTGAGGCCACTGGGAGCACCATCCAAGGGGTTGGTGGGAAACATGTTGCTCAGGAGCCACTGGTTGGGGATCAGTAGAATAGAGAGATGAGTAATAAAAAGTAGCAATAACAATACATTTGTAGCCTTACAGAGCATTTGCTTTTTAAATGGGAACCATGACCCCCATTTGAAAGCTGGAAAGAGTCAGAACGCGAAGGCAAACAATTTATAAACTATAAAAAAGAAAAAAATGACAGCCAATTGAAAAAAGTAGCCATTCTATAACATACTAAAAGTTAACTTATAGGTGAACCACCCCTGTAAAAGCAGAAATGTGTGTGCTGAAGTGAAGCTCGCACGCCATATGTTCCCAAAACCCTGCTTTAAGTTTTGGATTCAAATAATTTATTATACAGAGAATGACTTTTAGAAGGCAGATAAGCTCTAATAATGTCTGCTCCAGTATTTATGCAGGCTGCGCTGTCAACACTACCACTGAATCAGTTTGCTCTGCACAGAAAGCCGAGAGTTCCGAATCCCTGGCCACCTGCTCATTATGAAATGTTAAAGATGTAAAGACAGAATGAGAGCATATTGCTCTATTTGTATTCACTCAACACTCCTTTTATGTTCCGCTAACACGAGGCTTGCTGCAAAAGGGAACAACCGGGAGCATCTTAAATTGTTACCCAGAACACATTTAGCTTAGGGCGTCCCGACCAGCAGCATAAGTTTGTTGTCACATTCATTCCAGAACAGGGACTTTAATTTATGGATGGATCAGATAATCACATAGGATGCCCCTGATTGTAAGAGTAATATTTAGAGGCACATATATCAAAGGTTGAATTTATGTGAGTTTTTTTAAACTCCCTTAAATTCGAATATACTCGAAATTCGACTGGGGGGTTATATAAGAAAAAAATCGAATAGCTAAAACTCGGACAAATTTTACCGACCCAAAAACTCGAACGTCAGGAAGGCTAGTAACTCCAAATTGGTCACTGGACCTCTCCCATTGACTTATACATGAATTTGCCAGGTTGTAGGTGGCAAATAGTCGAACTTGAATTCTTAAGGGAGAAGAAAACCATAAAGTTAAAAAACCCCTACCCTTAATAGACCCCCTCCCTCCTCCTCCCAGCTTAAGTGTTACCCCGGGCAAACGCCCCTAAGTCTTTACTTACCCCTCCGTGCAGATTCTGTCCAGCGGAGTTCACGAGCGCATCTTCTTCTCTTCGGAATGAGACCGGTGTATCAGCGCATGCGCAGATGAAGCAATTTTCTGTCTCGCGACAACTGCTCATGCGCCGAAACTCACGGAAATTGCCAAAGCGATGGTCTCATTCCAAAGATTACCGAAGCGGCTGAAGATGGCGTCCGTGAACTCTGATGCCTAAATCTGCACGAGGGGTAAGTAAAAAGATAGGGCCATTTGCCTGGGGTAACACTTAGGCTGGGGGGAAGAGGTAGGGGGGTCTATGTAGGGTAGGGGGGTAGGGGTTTTTTAACTTTTGGGTTTGCTTCTCTTTTAAAGGGCCAGAGTATGATAAATCTTGGAAATCAAATAATTTTTCTTTAAAAAACTCAAATTGAGTTTGGATAATTCCATAGTCGAATTTGACAGTTTTAACCATAAAGAAATTAGAATTAGAATTTTCAATTCGACCATTAATAAATCTGCCCCTTAGAGGCTCTTCTAGCTTTCTGTTTCAGTAAATGGGGCAATATGTTATAAAGGAATACTGCTGACAGATGGAGCAGACCTATACCTGAAGAGAAAGCTCAGTTGTGAACCCATAAAGCTGTGGTTGGGCGGAACATTATTGCTACAAACAGTGGCTCAAGTAGACATACAGCATAAGATTATTTTTCTAAACATTTTCTTGCATAATTCTTACTGATATATTTACCCATTTAGTATAATGGGACTTGGGGAGTTACACAATAGGATGTTGGCTGAAAAAAATAGAAATTATGGAAAGCAAAAGGAACACATCATCGTTTTGACCTGGATCGTTTGGTTTTGCATGAAATATTATCATTGACAAACTCTTTAATGATGATGCCTCCTCAGATGTCTTGTCTGGTGTCTGTTTAGCAGAATCATCTGAAGCCTATGTTCTGGGATGCAAGTTATCCATCATAACACCTCAGTGTCTGGGGGGGATGACATTTAGAAATATGTGCTGCAATTTTTTTTTCTGACCCACTTCTTGGTGTCCTTTATAACAATCTTATCCTTACATCTTCCAATGAACAATCATACTGTGCCTCCGGCACAAATGATAAAAAAATCAAAAAGAGGCCATATCTTTTCTTTTTGTAATAAATGTATTTTTCTTTAATTGGGTGTGCTATCCGTGCCCCTAAGGTCGAAACGCGTTGGGCTCACTAAGTATTATTTTGTATTTTTTGTCATATCTTTTCTTTTTTTAATAACAATTCGAAGGATTTTAATCCATCAATCGAACGATTTTCCTTCGATCAGAAAATTGTTAGAAAACCTATAGGGACCTTCCCCATAGGCTAACATTGATGCTCGGTAAGTTTTAGTTGGTGAAGACGGGGGTCGAAGTTTTATTTAAAGAGACAGTACTTCGACTATTGAATGGTCGAATAGTCAAACGATTTTTAGTTCGAAACGTTCGATTCGAAGTTGTAGTCAAAGGTCGAAGTAGCCAATTCGATGGTCAAAGTAGCCAAAAAAAACGTTCGAAATTTGAAGTATTTTTTCCTCTGTTTATTCACTCGATCTAAGTAAATGTGCCCCTATGCCTTTTGTGTTTGGGGAAGGTTGAAGAAAGTGTGTAGACCAACCCCAGTTTTATTGTACAAAATGTATTCATATGTGTAATAACGTTCATTTTGATGCTTATGTATCATTATATTGTGGTGCAAATAAAGACATATATTAAAAAAATGTATCAGTTGTTTTGTCTTGGTGAATATGATTACACTGGGAAGTCAAAAGGGCTGTTTGGAGTGTCTCAAGTCTTTCTGCTGACTACTCTAGGTGCAGAAGTCCAGAGCAAAGACCATTGGTGTAACTAGATGTTACTGGGCTGTGCAGCTAAATCAGTCAGGAACCTTCAGCCTCTTACAGACCCAGGCAATAATTAACTGTTTTGCACTTATACAGGTGTATTCTTAAAGTCTTCCAATAAACATGTAAAAATCAAAAAATACAATTGTTTGCCCATCGATCTGGGATTTTTGCAAGGTCAGTCAATATGAAGTAGAATTTGTTGCCTTATTACTGAGAGAAAGCAAATCAATTACAAATTAAGAATTCTTTGTTTAAACAGTACACTATGGGCAATAGCCTTAGCAGTAGTCAGAGCTTTCTGGATAACAGAACAGATCCAATTACCATACGGACAATGCATGACCATCAGGACCATTACAGAAACAAAAGTACTTTTTGAATTCTGGCAAAGACTCTATTGCTACTGCTAGCTCTTGCTTTATGTAAAATATAGAGCTGTATGAGCAGTGGTGTCCAGGCATTTACCTTAATTAATAAACCTTTCACACCCACACATGGTTCATTAGCACAGTTCATGCATTTGCAACCAAAATAATAATAATAAGCTTTAGCTAAGTTCCTAAGTTAGCTCTGCATTCCTGGGCCCATCTGCACCCACACAATGAGGAGTACGTTCATAGCAAGTGTGAATTCCTTTCATGAGAATGATGGACTCACAAGAAGCTGCCAGATGTCAGATTTGATATGTGACTAATGGCTCCACTCTCCACTGGCCGGGCTAACTGCGTGTGTAAATGTTTCACATGTTCGTTGGCATCAACTGCGTAAACAGATTTTAATATTTTATCTCTGCCAGGCAAGTTCTTTCCCTGACGCTTCAGTCGTATTTCATTAACAGAGTCTTGGCACTCGCAATGTACCATCTACTGCCTATTAAAGCTGCATGCCGGGAAACCAAAGCCAAGCGCGGACATGGAAAATATTGCTATTGCCCAGAAACACGTTGCAAACAGATATTCACTGTCATCGTTCTAACTAGACTGGATTGGTTAACATTCTCTAATATTCTTAGGGGCCGATTCACTAAGAGTCGAATATTGAGGGTTAATTAACCCTCGTTATTCGACTAGGAATTAAAATCCTTCGACTTCGAATATCGAAGTCGAAGGATTTAGCGCAGATAGGATAATTCCTTCGATCGAACGATAAAAATCCTTCGAATCAAACGATTCAAAGGATTTTAATCCAACGATCGAAGGAATATCCTTCGATCAAAAAAAGTTAGCCAAGCCTATGGGGACCTTCCCCATAGGCTAACATTGACTTCGGTAGCTTTTAGATGGCGAACTAGGGGGTCGAAGTTTTTTTTAAAGAGACAGTACTTCGACTATCGAATAGTCGAACGATTTTTACTTCGAATCCTTCGATTCAAAGTCGTAGTCGAAGGTCGAAGTAGCCCATTCGATGGTCGAAGTAGCCCCAAAAAAACTTTGAAATTCGAAGTTTTTTACCTTCGAATCCTTCACTTGAAGTTAGTGAATCGGCCCCTTAGTGTTGCGGGCGTCCCCAGCTTTTTTTTACTGTGAGCCACACTCAAATCTAAAAAGAGTAGAGGAGCAACACCAGCATGAGAAAAGTTACTGGGGTGTCAAATGTGGAATCTGACTTGCTATATTGGTAGCACCTACAGTTAGACCCATAAATTCTAATTTTGGTTCTGTACATTACCACAATGAATTTTAAATGAAACAGCTCAGATGCAGTTGAACTGCAGAGTTATAGCATTATTTCAGTGGGTTGAACAAAAAGATTGCATAAAAACGTGAGGAACTGAAGCCTTTTTTTAAAACACACTTCATTTCAGGGGTTCAAAAGTAATTGGACAATTGACTCAAAGGCTATTTCATGGGCAGGTGTGGGCAAATCCTTTGTTATATCATTATCAATGAGTTGATTTGAGGGGGGGGGTGCTTGTATGTGGAAGATTTAGCTGTGAACAGACAACTTGGGGTTAAAGGAGCTCTCCATGCAGGTGAAACAAGCCATCCTTAAGCTGCAAAAACAGAAAAACCCATCAGAGATTGCTACAATATTAGGAGGGGCAAAATCTACAGTTTGGTACATCCCGAGAAAGAAAGAAATCACTGGTGAACTCAGCATTGCAAAAAGACCTGGACGTCCACAGAAGACAACAGTGGTGGACGATCTCAGAATCATTTCCATGGTGAAGAGAAATCCCTTCACAACAGCCAAACAAGTGAACAAGACTGCATGAAAGTAAATACAGAGGGTGCACTGCAAGGTGCAAGTCACTCATAAACATCAAGAATAGAAAGGCTAGATTGGACTTTGCTAAAAAAAAAAAAAGATATATAAAAAAGCCAGCACAGTTCTGGAAAAACATTCTTTGAACAGATGAAAACAAGATCAACCTCTACCAGAATGAGGGCAAGAAAAAAGTATGGAGAAGGTGTGGAACAGCTCATGATCCAAAGCATACCACATCATGTATGAAACATTTGGGAGGCAGTGTGATGGCTTGGGTGTGCATGGCTGCCAGTGGCACTGGGACACTAGTGTTTATCCATCATGTGACACAGGACAGAAGCAGCCAATTAATTCTGAGGTGTTCAGAGACACTGTCTGCTCAAATCCAGCTAAATGCAGTCAAATTGATTGGGAGGCGTTTCATAATACAGATGACAATGACCAAAAACATACAGCCAAAGCAACCCAAGAGTTTATTAAAGCAAAGAAGTGGAATATTCTTCAATGGCCAAGTCAGTCACCTGATCTGAACCCAATTGAGCTGCATTTCACTTGTTGAACACTAAACTTGGGACAGAAAGGCCCACAAACAAACAGCAACTGAAAGTCGCTGCAGTAAAGGCCTGGCAGAGCATTAAAAAGGAGGAAACCCAGAATCTGGTGATGTCCATGAGTTTAAGACTTCAGGCTGTCATTGCCAGCAAAGGGCTTTCAACCAAATATTAGAAATAAACATTTTATTTTCAGTTTTTTAATTTGTCCAATTACTTTTGAGCCCCTGAAATGAAGTGATTGTGTTACAAAAAAAAGGCTTTAGTTCCTCACATTTTTATGCAATCTTTTTGTTCAACCCACTGAGTTAAAGCTGAAAGTCTGCAGTTCAACTGCATCTGAGTTGTTTCATTAAAAATTCATTGTGGTAATGTACAGAACCAAAATTAGAATAAAGTTGTCTCTGTCCAAAGAGTTATGGACCTAACTGTATGTAGACTGGAAGCCCACAGGAGACTCTGTTTGGCATTATACATGGTTTCCAGGACACTAAAGCTTGACTTCAAGCCTGGAATTCAAAAATAAACATCATTTGCCACTGGGAGCAACATACAAGGGATTGGTGAGTAACAGGTTGCTTGCCAGCCACAGGTTGGGGATCACAGCATTTAAGGGTCACTATACCCTGCATAACTGTGCATAGCTAAAGGAAATACCTATATGTGCTTAATTTTGTTTTTTTATTTTGTACTCAAAAAGAGAAAATATAATGCACTGATATTCATAATGACATTTACAGCTCTGCTAGATGGCCCCCCATAGGTAGTAGGGTTAGGGTGGTTATATGGAGTAACTAAATGTGACATCTGATTGGTTGATATGGGTTACTGACCTGGTGCAAACTTTGCTACTTCAGTTACATTGCACTGTTAAGTCTTGGCTTTATTGTTTCCTATCATGCTTTCTATTTTATGCTGTACCAATTAATGTGTTTCCTTAAAGCATGCCAGGAAATAATTGCTTTTCTGTCATTGTGTTCAGCTGTGCCTTTGGCCATTTAGCATATGAGCACAGGACCCATTCCTAATTGCAGTCCCCAGGGAATGATACTCGTGGAACAAAACAGTGGAGTTGCCAAATCAACTTATTTTAAAATCTTCATCAGAACTCTTTATCAGGGAAATGGCCATTATTCATCACATTTGCATTGGCACAGTCCTGCATTGTGTCTCCAGCCAATCGCTTCTAGGGTGGACTTTTTGTTTTACAGATGACCCGGTTCTAGAGGTAAGTAGACTAGGCCCATTCTGTTGGACCCACATATGGAATTTCTGTGTAGAATGTCTGCTTTATCTGTACATATCACTTCTTGCAATGACACATTTATATGATGTATTCAGTGGCTTAACTAGATATTACTGGGCCCAACAGCAAATTATTCTTCAGGCCCCCAAAATGTCTTTAGGTTTTACCAATATGTATTGAAACTGTATATGAATTAGGGCCCCTATACCTCCTGGGCCCCTCTGCAGCTGCAGGGTCTGCTTCTTCTGTAGTTACGCCCCTGGAGGTATTCTAGTACAGGTATGGTACCTGTTATCCAGAATGCTTGGGACCTGGGGTTTTCCGTAGGGATTCAGTTCAGGATTAAGCCAGGATTCTGCCATTTTTCAGCAGGATTTGGATTTTGCGAATCCTTCTGCCCGGCCAAAACCGAATCTGAATCTTAATTTGCATATGCAAATTAGGGGTGGGAGGGAAATTACTTGAATTTTTGTCACAAAACAAGAAAGTAAAAAATGTTTTCCCCTTCCCACCCCTAATTTGCATATGCATAGGGCATAGCATGTAGGGCATCTGCTCTGGGAGCTACTACATGATTGGGACCCCCTTGATCAAAAACTGTCATTTATATAAGGACACAAGGGGCCAGATTCAATTTAGTGAGAAAAAGTTATCTCATAGCATATTACGTGAAAATTCATGGACGAGATTCAATTTGAGGAGAAAAAAACTTTTCTCCTAATTCAGTTGCAGTTTTTTTCCCATTGACTTCTATAGAGTTTTCACGTGAGATACGTTTTTCTGAATTGAATTGCACCTCAAATTGAATCTCGTCCATAAGTTTTCACTTGATAAACATTTTTCTCACTGAAATGAATCTGGCCCAATACTCTAATAATTGTCCAACTGGCAGTATTCCACTGACACCCTGTGTCTTAAGCTGGCCACAAATGCCCGGATTTGGTAATGGAATTTAGCCATCTTCGACCATCCTGTTCGAACCATCTAGGCAACTGTGGTAGGTCTGGGTTCAGTTTCAGAAGACCATCCTGTGATTCTGCTGGATCTCTGATGTTTTGACCAGTTTAGAAATGTCACTTGTGGATGCACTTTGTTTAAATATGGGTGGTACATTGGCAAACTTCCTGCAGTCAGTTCCAATTATTGTGGCTCTTGGACTTTCTTTGCACTGTAGGAATCCAGCTAATGCCCATTTATAAGGTGGACAACCAGCAGCTAGTCAGACCTGAAAGGAAACTGCAGTTCATCACTCCCTGTGTGAGGGCAGAACTGTGATTGGCTGCTTAAATCTTATTGTGTTTCTGGGGGAAGGACAGTTTAGACACCCTCAGTGCTCATTTATAACGCAGACATGGATCAGAGGGGATCTATAGTGACTTGCCATTTTTAAAAATGCTACTGTATATGGCCCTTATAAATAACCACTATTATTTGGATTCCCTTTTGGCCCTTTACAGAAATGTTTCCATCAATTGCATTTTATTCAAGATATGGCTGCCTTAGTGATTAGTTGCATATTTAATCAATAGATAAATGATTCCGACTTGTTTGAAAATGTCTGTGACAGCCTTTAAAAATGTCTTAATAAAAATGAGTGGAAGAGAAGCCTTTTGCCCTTAATGAAATCATGGACATTAATGAAGTAAAGCAGTGTGTGGCACATTAATACGTTACTAAGTCATCCTGCCCTTTTTGGCTTAACATCCATTTTATCTGGGCCAGTAGGAAGTACTGTAATAATTGGAGATTTCACTTGATTTGTCCATGAAGAGTATACTATCCTGCCATAATATGTTATTTTTAAACATCTCCGTTTTTAGTTTCTTGAAGCCAAATAAATGGGTTTGTTTGGCTTTGTGTTACATGAAGGGGAATCATCACGGAATGCAAAATTAATGTTGAAGGCATGTAGAAGCAGTTTCTCTATTGTTGTCATCATCATCATTTGCTCATATAGCAGCAGAATATTAAGCAGTGCTGCACAATATTTTTTATAAGAAACAGGTTACTTAAACAAAGAACAAATATTACATAATAATATAGTAGGATTAGAGGTCTCTGCTCATAGATGGGATGGCAAACAATTATATGAGGTTGTTAAAAGAATTGGTGATGATTCTTTTTTTTGCCATGTTTACTCCTGGTAATTCAATGGGTAAGGCACCAATATTCTTATTTATATGGTTATTTAGGGAGAATTTAGTGGGAAGGGGAGAGTCAGGTAGGTCAAGAGACAGAAAGAAACTCACAATAAGTATTAAATTAAAGTCTGATGGAGTCAAATGAAGTTGGACTGGAAGAAGACTGAAGGCTGATAGAAGGTGGCTGAATGAGAACAGAGGAGGGCTGAATGGGGAAGATAGAAGATTTAAATGTTGATTGAGGAAGGCTGAGGGTAGAATAGGATGGAGGAGGACTAGGAGAGGAAGGATGGAGGAGGACTAATGTCAAGTGGAGAAGGATTGAAAGAAGACTGAAGGCTGATAGAGAGTGGCTACATGAGGACAGAGGAGGACTGGAGGAATATGATGGAGGATGAAATCCTCATGGAAAGCTGAGAGTCTACAGTTTATGGAGGAGGTGTGAGGGCCAGTAGAGGACAGCTGAGAAGAATTAGAGGAGGACTGCTGGCCTATGGAAGAGGGCTGAAGGAGTATAGAGGAGGAATGAAAGAAGATGAAGATGGTGAGGATGGATACAAGTGGACAAGTCATGGAGGAGGCTTGAGTGCTGATGTGGGAGGACTAATGACTGATGGAGGAGGTGAATGGGCATCCATAATATATGTACAAGGGAAGCAGACTTAAATGTTAGAGTGATATTGCATGGTAAATTGCTGTGATGTTTGAGGACAGCAGCTTTTAAGGGTCTGGATGTCCCAATATCTACTTTACTGAAGAGCTTGTGCTTTATGGAGATAAAAGATGGCTTGTAAAATGGAAGGCTGATAATGCAGCTAATGCCGTGACACTCTCAGTGAAAGTAAACATATCGACCTCGTTCCTGGGCTGGCAGCCAAAGTAATAGAGAGACCACTTCTCTGCCATACAGATTAGGAAAAGTTTACTGTCAAATAAAAACTCTCTATAACCTTTTCCCCACCAAACAAAATATAGCCAAACATGTGCCGTGTGCAAAAGCATAATGTTGGGGCTAAGCCCACTTCCCAGTATTAAGCTAAAGACCAGGCAAAGAGAACCAAGCTGCTGTTAAAATGAATAACACTAAGAATGTTTAAACTATAGTTTTGATAATTATGTGTTTCTCTTAACTACAACATTGCCTCCTTCATTTGTACTTATATAATAGTTGGCAGTTAAGATCTTCTGTTTTGATACATATTTTAAAACCTCTGTGTTTTGACTTTCTCTTGCTTTATTTGTTTACTTATCTGTCAACGCTAATAAGAAAAGCTAAAGAAACAGAATTCGATGGCAGAAAAAAACAGATGGTCCATCTCATCGGCCAATTAAGTGTTTCGTTCTAGTTTTGAGTCTTTAGAATTGTTATGTATCCATCCCACGCATGTTAGCATTCCATCGCTGAGTTAGTGCCCAACATATCTACAGGAAGGGCGCTCCATATGTTTCTCAGCCTTTCTTAAAGGGATCCTGTCATCAGAAAACATGTTTTTTTCAAAACACATCAGTTAATAGTGCTACTCCAGCAGAATTCTGCACTGAAACCCATTTCTCAAAAGAGCAAACTGATTTTTTTATATTCAATTTTAAAATCTGACATGGGGCTAGACATTTTGTCAATTTCCCAGCTGCCCCTGGTCATGTGACTTGTGCCTGCACTTTAGGAGAGAAATGCTTTCTGGCAGGCTGCTGTTTTTCTTTCTCAATGTAACTGAATGTGTCTCAGTGGGACATGGGTTTTTTCTATTCAGTGCTGTTCTTAGATCTACCAGGCAGCTGTTATCTTGTGTTAGGGAGCTGTTATCTGGTTACCTTCCCATTGTTCTTTTGTTTGGCTGCTGGGGGGGGGAAGGGAGGGGGGTGATATAACTCCAACTTGCAGTACAGCAGTAAAGAGTGATTGAAGTTTATCAGAGCACAAGTCACAAGACAAATCTGTTTGCTCTTTTGAGAAATGGATTTCAGTGCAGAACTATTAACTGATTCATTTTTAAAAAATAAATTTTCCCATGATAGTATCCCTTTAAGAGAAGTTTTTGCTGTTCCTCCCATCATATTGTGTCCTGTAGTTTGTCATATTTTGCTACAGGAAAATGCTCGCCTGCTCAGAGGGTGAGATGGGGGGCGCTGTGGAGGTAGAGTAGGAAGGCGAGTCCTTCAGGTAAGAAGTGGCTGTGCCCACAGGACACGAGTAGGGAAAGGGCAGGACCAGGGTAATGAGGGTGTAGTGTCTGTCAGGGTGGAATGGGTGCAGAGTGGAAAAGGACGGAGCAGGCAAAGATCAGGACGGAGCGGGTGTAGATCAGAACAAGACAGGACAAGACGGAGCGGGCAAAGATCAGGACAGGATGGTTCGGCGAAGATCAGAACCGGACAGGACGGAGCGGGTGTAGATCAGAACAGGATAGGAACTGGAGAAGGACGCTGTGGGCAACAAGTCAGATCAGAACAGGATGGAGCGGGTGTAGAGCAGAACAGGATGGGGACCAGATAGCAGGAGGACTGTAAAGCAAGAGGACTGGAAAGCAAGCGCACTGGAAAGCAAGAGGACTGGAAAGCATGAACAATGTCAGTCAAGGCAGGGCAAGGTTAAGGCAGAACAAGGCAAGGAGGACCAGGCAAGGTTAAAGCAAGGCTATGTCAAGGTCAAAGCCGGACAAGGCAGGGTAAGGCTCAAGGCTGGGTACAAGGAAAAGGGCTAGAGCAGGAAACCTAGCTAGGGGCAATGCCGCAGTGCTAAGGTAGGCCATTGCGCAGGCAAGAAGGGTGAAAAGGGCTGGCCTTATACAGGGTATTAATAAAATCGCAAGGGCTTGCCCTGCCACTACTATTCCTGTGTGCCAGTGAATTTCTTCTTACCTTATATAGGGCAGGGTCAGCCCTGATTGGCTGACCCCAACCCACCAATCAGGATGTTGGGGTAAAATGACTAATCCTGGGACCCAGTAGAAGTATAGAAAGAAACTCCCCTGGCCCGGTGCTTAAGGCAAGCAGCCAATAACCAGGAGGTCCCAGGATTAAATCCCAGCAGAGCCTGACACTCAGCTGTCAGGTATGTAAAGTGCTGGCCAATTTACAGTCCCCCCCCACACCCCTTAGTAGCAGTATCTGTTGCAGTATTCTAATTAACTTCTTCTCATGTGCCAAGTAACCTCCTAAGGCTGGACTCTGTCTTTATAATACAACAAATATTGTAAATGTAGACTAGTGGGGAAGCTTCCACCTGAGAATGAGATTGATATAGCATATGGATACATGTGCTTTAGGGTTTCTCAGCTAAACTCTGAATGGTTGATAATGTGGAATGCTGGATTCTTGCTGCAGATATGTAGTGAATAAAGTACCTCCTATTGTAAAATATAAGGATATTATAAGTCACCGAGGAGTTCCATGACCATTTTATACAGGTCATGAAACTCTGAGGTTACTTCTAATATTAATAATGGATGGAGAGCACACCAAGTGAGTGTGCAAACATGCAGACATATATTATTGATACAGGTTACCTGCAGTAGGGGTAACATTTGTTTCTGCACCTCTTACTATTTTTTGAAATGAGTGTGCAAACATGCAGACATATGTTACTTCTAATATTCTCATATTTTCCAATAAGGGGTACTTTATTTATTATAATACACAAGTTTTAGTGAGTTGTGTGATAAAAATGACATCACTACTCACCATTTATAAGGATATACTTTACAAGAAATTCATGGCTTTTGTTTGTTATAATAGATTATTGTCATCATATGGAGTATTACCATAGATAATGTAAAAAGATTTTGTGCAGCTTCATCTGCCTGATAAAACAGTAAACTTTGTTCAACATGTCATTAGTGCAATTTAGTTGGAACCCTCACTGTTATGTAATTAGACAACACCTGGGGCCAGGTAATGTACATTTTGTTTGTCATGTGTGTTTAGACTAGGAAGTTATGTAATAAAAGGCACTAAGTTTGCCCAGGAACATTAACCCATAGCAACCAATCAGCAGGCAGAATTTAACATTCTATGTACTGAGAGGCGCATAAATAAGGGCAAACTGACATTTCCCTCAAGTAAACAACCAAAAGTGGTTCAACCAGAGCTTTATAAACTTTATTTATAAAGTGGGCACCCCTAGGCTGGCTCTGGGTCATCGCCCCCTTCCCAGTCCTCATCCCCATCCCTGTCCCCTTCCCCGTCTGAGTATACCTCCTTGTTGCTGTCTGCGTTCCCTCCTTTTCACTGTCCGGGTCCACCTCCGCTTCCTATTTGTGCATGTATGCAGGCGCACAACTTATGCGCATCCGGAGCAGCACTGAGACTGGTGTTTCTAGTGAATTAAATCCTAATGGTGGCATGCCGCCCCTGAAATCCTGCCGCCCTAGGCCCAGGCTTTTGTGACCTTACCTATACCTCCCAACTGTCCTGTTTTCAGCAGGACAGTCACGCTTTTGACAGCTCAACCCGCAGTCCCGCGTTTGTACTGAAAAGCAGGACCGCCATCAGAAATCGCAGGGCCCCATACGACAAAATTTCCTGGGCTGCGCCCACCGCAAGCCCCGCCCACAGGTCCGCCCCCCACGACACAGGTCCGGCCCCCCAACACACAGTAAAAAACAAAAAAAATATTGGTGGCTAGGGTTTCCACATGTTAATAAAAGATATTGGTGGTCAGGGCCCCCCATACAAAAAAAACATTTGTGGCCAAGGCCCCCCCCCCATTAAAAAATATCGGTGGCTAGGACCCCACATGAGAAAAAAAATTGGTGGCCAACCCCCACTTTATAAGAAAATTGGTGGCCAGGGCCCCTTAAATGTCCATACCTTCCCGAAGTCAGCAGCTCTCAGAAAGATGGGCCCCCTTCAACTCCCCCCCGTCCCCCCCTGATGGCGGCCCTGCTGAAAAGACCCAACTTTCTCTGCACCGAACAGCCAGAAAAAGAAACAAAGTTTCTAATTTAATTGGCTTTTGGCAGAGAGCCCAGAACAGCCACCAGGTGCAACTAAGATACTTTTGTAACAATTTTGAGATAAGCAAATAAGTAATTGTAACAATATAAGATAACTGGTCCCTTGGGAAAAGTTAGACTCACAGCTTAAAGGGCAATTCACCTTCATTAGCAAAACTGTGATAACTGGAAAAAAAACAGAAATATGTTCAAACTTTCATAACCTGCCAAATTTTGTAAAATGAACATGGTAATTCGGGGGCGTGGCCACAAAAATGGCCACGGTCAAAAATGTTTTTGTCCCTCTTTTTATTTCCAAAATGTTGGGAGGTATGGCCTTGCCACAAATCCGGGCCTGGGTACAACCCAACATGACACAGAGATTCCTGCTGATCCTGATGGTTGATGCAGTAATTATGAACTTTGTCAATCTAAATTCAGGAGGAGTTAACAAACAGTATGAAAGGACAGGAAATGGTTACTCACTGGGAAACTGCAAATTTGTTAGGCCCCACTGCCTGGCACTTCTCTTTGCTTATATTCTCTTAATTATATTATTATAAATTATATTCGCGTAAATTCTATTGGAAACCAAACCTTCAATTTCTCTTTTGTCCCATGCAGCTGGTCTGCATGCAAAATCCAGTGAAATCTAAATTGATCAGGAATGATAAATAAGAGGAAGTACCTAATAAATTGCCATCCCCACCAGAGATTAACCATTATATTGTCCTTTAATTTGGAAATTAATGCAAAAGATTGGGTTCCCCTTGAAGGGGTAATATTGAATCAGTGGTACAGGCTGATACATTAGATAGCTTTAAGAAGGGATTGGATGGTGTTTAGCAAGTGAGGGAATACAGGGTTATGGGAGATAGCTCATAGTACCCGTATGGTACCTGTTATCCAGAATGCTCGTGACCTGCAGCTTTCTGGACAATGGATTTCTCCATAATTTGGATCTTCATACCTTAAGTCTAATCATGTAAACATTAAATAAACCTAATAGGCTGTTTTTGTTTCCAATAAGGATTAATTATATCTTAGTTGGGGTCAAGTACAAGCTACTGTTTTATTATTACAGAGAAAAAGGAAATCATTTTTAAAAATGTGGATTATTTGATTGTAATGGGGTCTATGGGAGACAGCCTATCCGTAATTCAGATCTTTCTAAATAACGAGTTTCCGGATAATGGATCCCATACCTGTACAAGTTGATCCTGGGACTGGTCCAATTTTGGAGTCAGGAAGAATTTTTTTTCCCCCTCTGAGGCAAATTGGAGAGGTTTCAGATGGGATTTTTTTGCCTTCCTCTGGATCAACTGGCAGTTAGGCAGGTTATATACAGACTTGATGGACGTGTGTCTTTATTCAACCTAACTTACTATGTTACTATTATCACTACAATATAATACAATTAACTCTCTGGTGCCTCATTCACCTGTACATCTATGAACCAAAAGGAGGGCTGTACATGAGACACATGGGCAACTTTACATGAGGTTTAGTGATTTTGTTTAGATGAATGAAACAATGATTTAAAGACAGGAGCACCCACTATACAAGGTATGTTTATCTGCCTCTCTTTTTACAAAAATCTGTTCCTTTTCTTGTTTTATTGAAATTAGAGATGAGATTTAGGCTCATATGTCAGCCGACCTAGCAGAAAGCCTGCCTGGAAATAACTAGGATTCGATTAGAAATGCGCATATGAGCAAAGAAAGATGTACAGATGAGTCAGTGATCATTTATTAATTATAGCTCAGGGGACCTAATATATTCCAGTGATCCAATGGTGCTCAAGGTCATGTTATCTTTATGTAGAGAAAAGTGCATCTTAGTAATCATATTCATATAGGAATGAGAGGCACATATACAGGGGAGGGGCCTACAAGTAAACACTTTGAGGCAGATTTATCAAAGTTCGAGATGTTTGATCTCAAATAATTAAATGTACTTTCTCAGCAAAAAAGGTCACAAGCTGTAACCTGCTGAGAAGGCTGTGGATTGACTCTACCAATGACTGACTTCCAAGGATGCCAGATGGAAAGACCTGATACCATCTTGGCTACGCAGTTTGATTAGGAAATTTTGGTAAAATGCACCACATTTCTAATTAGGTTTTATTGTTAACAATTTTGTGAAACTGTAATACATACAAAAGCATCCTGGAAATATGCAAGAAGAACAACCCAAAAACACAATGGCTGCCTTCATTTGTAAGATACTGTACTGAACAAAGTGCTAGCTACTAGCCCAGGCTAAGGATATATCATGTAGTAATGGACAACACAAAATCAAAGCTGAAAGGGATACTGTCATGGGAAAAACATTTTTTTTTTCAAAATGAATCAGTTAATAGTGCTGCTCCAGCAGAATTCTGCACTGAAATCCATTTCTCAAAAGAGCAAACAGATTTTTTTATATTCAATTTTGAAATCTGTCATGGGGCTAGACATATTGTCAATTTCCCAGCTGCCCCAAGTCATGTGACTTGTGCTCTGATAAACTTCAATCACTCTTTACTGCTGTACTGCAAGTTGGAGTGATATCACTGACAATATGTCTAGCCCCATGTCAGATTTCAAAATTGAAAATAAAAAAATCTGTTTGCTCTTTTGAGAAATGGATTTCAGTGCAGAATTCTGCTGGAGCAGCACTATTAACTGATGTGTTTTGAAAAAAAACGTGTTTTCCGATGACAGTATCCCTTTAAAATCCAGATATTGGCTATAGTAATTGGATGCCAATTTACACATTTTTGAATCTGAGTTTTTTGTGAAACCCAATCATAAAATTCTGAGTTTTTCCCTCAGCTGTTGCCATATGTAAAAAAAAAAAAAAGCAGAAGTGAAAAAGCAGGATCATGTTACTGCACAAGAATAAAACAAACGTCACATTATTCCATTCACTTTTTAAAAATTCAACTCTAAAAAAAAAAAATTTGAGCCAGTGGTGTAACTAGAGTGTGTCAGGTTCCCCTGCAAAAAAAACCTTCAGAGGGGCCCGGCGCATTATGATCTCCATACTCCCACCCATGTCCTGCTTCCACCTTGTCCACACCCCCACCCTGACTCCACCCATGTCTAGGGTTGCCACCTGGCCGGTATTTTACCGGCCTGGCCAGTAAAATTGGTGGTTGATGCCAATGTTATTAATAGGGAAAAAAGTTAAATATATAGGAAGGCTGGTATTTTTTTTCCAGAAAAGGTGGCAACCCTACCCATGTCTCGCCTGTCTCCAGCCCGACGTGCTTCCCTTTCCTTGCCGTTAAGAGAGCGGCTGGGGTGGAGAGTTTTTTTTAATTAGCAATAGAGGAAGCAGACCCCACAGTCCTGGCCCCCCTGTTCCCCGGGCCCCCCTGCAACGGTGGGATCTGTTTCCTCTATAGTTAAAACACTGACTTGAGCGATAAATTTGTTATTGAATGTTGATAATACACCTCCCATCAACTTGAAGGACAAGAAAAGTTAAACTAAAGAAGTAGCTAGAAATGTTGTAGATTATGTTTTGGGCTCATGTACCAGCCAAAGGCAACCACAGCCCTTTAGCAGTAAAGATCTGTTTCTCCAAAGATGCCCCAGTAGCTCCCCATCTTCTTTTCTGCTGATTCACTGCACATGCTCTGTGCTGCTGTCACTTACTGAGCTTAGGGACCCACTCACAATATACAGTACACATAGAATAGAAATGTCATAATATAAGGCTGATTAGTAATTAATACAGATAATTACTACATGGCAGCACAGAAACCAGTGCAGTTAGCATCAGCATTTAATATTCTGCCCCATAGCATCAACTTTTATTACACACCAACCGCATTGATAATTTGCAACAACCCCTAAGCTTAGCTTCTCAACAGCTGCTCAGAGCCCACTGAGCATGTGAGTGTCACAGACACTTTCCAAGATGGCGACCCCCTGTGACAAGTTTGAGGTCCTGGATCATTGCTGCTATTGACAAGCTGACACTTTAGGCTGGTGCAAGAAGTTCAGTAAATAAAATATGGCAATTTTTGTTCTATTTATTTTTAGGGTTTAGTTCTCCTTTAAATAGACGCTCTCCAGGATTTAGTAGGATTGAAAATTTGAATTCTGAAAACATCATATTTGAAAATATTCAAATTCATGATTTTCATCTGTGATTTTTGTGAATGGCGGCAAAAACATGAATTTGAATTTTAATAAGTGTGTACCATAATGTGGAAACCAGATAATTATGATTAATTGGATGCTTCTGAATGTCAAGGACTGACTGTTCTTATGCCAAAATATTATAGTAACGTACAGATAAAAAGGGTCACTGTTAATACTACAGTAACCATGCCCAATAGATGTGTAAAAGAAAAATTCAGGGTATATAATATATTTTGAAGAGCTATTTAAACCTCACAGCGGGATCTCAGAATTTCTAACTGGTTACAACCACAGAGAGTAAATATTTCCCCGAGCTTATCCAATAAATTGGCCTCTTGGAATCTTCAGATTCTTCAAATCTTCTCTTGAAACTATTTCACCTTGTGAAAGCAAACATTCCTGCTCATTTAATCGGCAAACTGGAGTGCACTGTAGTAGCTGAAGAAGAGGAGTGAAGAGGGTATGGAAATAGAAAAGGAGATAAACATTTACAGAAGATTAAAAATGAAGAGGGCTGAAGCAGCCCCATCCATTCCTCCAAATCGTTAGCCATACCTTTAGCAACTGACATATACAGGTATGGAATCAATTATCCAGAAACCCCTTATCCAAAATGCTCCCAATTACACAAAAGCCATCTTCCTTGGGGGCAAACTTACTAACCGGCGAAAAGTCACCAGCGTCCACCCAGCACAACACTTTGCCAGGCGGAAATTCGCTCTGATTACGCTTAATCACTAAAATGCGTTGTGGCCGCCGAATGCTGACGACTTTTCGCTAGCTTTACTTTACTTTGGTGAACATTTGATAGTGAAGATGCGCTAGCGTTCATTTCTGCCTAATGAAAATTCGCTAGAGATCTTGCACTTTGCACATTGCGTGAAATTTAAAGTTGTATGAGCAAATACTTTACATTTACACTGTTCATTACAAATGTCCAGGGAACCTTAATAAAGACATTAGAGTTGTTATAATGCCCTACACATGAGCCCACTGTAAAGTTAATGTTCTATATGTGTTTGGAGAAAACCGGTTACAAAAAAATTATTTTTAAGCACTTTTGCAGCCCATCAATCTTTAAAAAAGGAAAATTCGCCAGCGTTTTTTGAACTTTGATGCATTTTCCACTCAGAATATGATGTAAGTAACAGGAGATTGAAGAAGTTTTATGCACTCCAATGCACTTCATCTGGTCTGAGCTGGAGAAGGCAAGTCTGGCGAAAGAGGTAACGTTCAGTAAAATCCACATTTTAGTGAATTTGCGGAGTAACGTCCGTTCGCCAGAGTGAAAATTCATCTGGCAACAGAGTGCGAATGATCACTAGCACCAGTCTCTTTCGCTAGCGAATTGGCGCCTGCTCCCGTTAGTAAATCGGAGATGTCCCTGCGGGTGGAAACGCTGACAAAATGTCGCTAGCGTTAGCCACTTCTCCCTTTAGTAAATCTACCCCCTAGACTCCATTTTAATTAGGGATGCACCTAATCCAGGATTCGGTTCGGGATTCGGCCGAATCCTTCTGCATGGCGGAACCGAATCCTAATTTGTATATGTAAATTAGGGGTGGGGAGGGAAATCACGTGACTTTTTTTCCACAAAACAAGGAAGTAAAAAATGTTTTCCCCTTCCCACCCCTTCGGATTCGGTATTCGGCCGAATCTTTCGCAAAGGGTTCGGGGGTTCGGCCGAATCCAAAAAAGTGGATTCGGTGCATCCCTAATTTTAATCCAATAATTCAAACTTTGAAAAATGATTTCATTCTTCTCTGTAGTAATAAAATGGTACCTTGTACTTGATCCTAACATATAAGTAAGGCTTATGAAGGCAAAACAACCCTACTGGGCTAATTAAATGCTTAAATGATTTATAAGTAGACTTAATGGATGGTGATCAAAATTATGGAAAGATCCCTTATCAAGAAAACCCTATGTACCAGGCATTCTGGATAACATGTGCCATACCTGTACAAGCATGTGATCCACATATTACATTATTATAATTATTATATATATGATTTACCGTATATACTCGCGTATAAGCCGAGATTTTCAGCACCCAAAATGTGCTTGAAAATCCTACCTCGGCTTATACGCGGGTCAGCTGCCTTACCGGTAAATTTGTAGAGATCATGAATCCCACATGATCTGTAGCTGTGCCTGCACTCCGGATGGGGCCCGCAACCCATCCATGGGACCCCGATCCTAAGGAGCCAACGGGGAACATCCCCCTCCCAGCCAGAAA
Organism: Xenopus laevis; assembly: GCF_017654675.1. Taxonomy (NCBI): domain Eukaryota; kingdom Metazoa; phylum Chordata; class Amphibia; order Anura; family Pipidae; genus Xenopus; species Xenopus laevis. Next base: position 149,251,481 of record NC_054379.1, on the reverse strand, counting down.
CACGCCGCGAAGAAAGAGCAACAGCGCAAGGAGTGTGTGTCACGCTGCCGGTGGTGCGCACGCTGACGTCATCAGCTCAGCGATGTGACAACGGCTGCAGGAAGCAGTATCCCCGGCTCTCCCCTTCTGCCTGCCAGCATCTCCGGGCTGCCCCTACCCCAGCGATCGATTAAACTTTGAAGGGGCCCAGCAGCAGAGAGCAGCTTCCCCTCCCACCCACTAACAACTCTGGGCAGCCCGGCCCCACCGGTGTAAAATCTTTGAAGGCGATCAGCGCCTACTACAGGGAGCAGCTTCCTGACTCTCCCCTCCCATTGGAGCAAATTTACCGGTAAGGCAGCTGTCTTCTTAATATATCTATTTCATCTACCAGAGGTTTTTTTTTTATCATTGTACGATGAATTAATGTTTTAAGCATCATGGCTTGATTTTTAACATTAAACCGACTGTTTGATATTTCTGAGACTTTTCTGAGTTGTGTCTAGGCTTATACTCGAGTCAATAAGTTTTTATGGTTTTCATAGGTAAAATTAGGTACTTCGGCTTATAATCGGGTCGGCTTATACACGAGTATATACGGTATATATTTTTCCAAAAAGTTTTTCATACAATATGCTAAATTTAGTTCAATGAGAAAAACCTATTTCCTATCCCTTCCAAATTTCCCCATAGATACTGTGACAAAGAGCTATGTCCCAATAGGCTGCCTGTATATGATGGGAGGTATATAGCACCCAGCCTGAGGTATTGGCTCCTTTAAATCTCCAGGGTAAGACAGGTTAGGACCCTGGAGCAAGGATAGTTCAGTATGCTGCCCAATTAGTCCGCAGGTGGGGCTGTTTAAGGGAGCCTGGCGGGGAGTGGGGGTGTGTTGTACTGGGAGTCAGAGAGAACCTCTGAACACACGCTGTGAAGTGTTTTGTGAACAAACTGTGTGTTTGACTGCAACTCCAAATGGCAAATGTTTGTTACCACCGCAAGGAACTTTCCTATGGACTGTAACACTGCAAACCGGTGAGGTTTACATTATTATTTGACTGTTTAGCACGGAAATTGTGCCTGTTTAAGTTGTCCGGTTTGAACAATAAAACCCCAGGCAGGAGCCTGTTTCACTTTTGTTGCAAACCTAAGCCTCCTGTCTCCTCTGTAAGAACTGTTTTACCTGAGCCCTACCGGCTGCTTTGAGCTATTCCCCACAAATGGTGTTTCGGATGCGGGCAACAGAGAGACAGTGAGCATAATAGGACAACCATTGTTAAAAGGGCAGTGCTATCTGCTGCAGACTGTGGGAGTTGTAGTTCAACAACATGGAGGAACTTGTGTTGCAGCTGGCCAAAGTCAATGCTAGTCAGCAGGAGGCAAATGCTGCCCAGCAAGAGACCAATACCATCCAGAGGCAGAGTATGGCCACCCAGCAAGAGACTAATTGTTTGCTTGCAGCTCAACTGACAGCATTAGCAAAGGCGGTTGAGGCTGATCGACAACTCTTGACGGATGTGGTACAGCAGATGATTGCACTGGGGTCCAATGTGTCGAGTGGGGCCCCTAACACAGATAGCTCCATTAAGGCCAGTCGTTTTCTGCAAAAGATGACGCCACATGATGATGTTGAGGCATATCTGCATACTTTTGAAAGGACTGCCGAGAGGGAGTCTTGGCCCAAGTCCCAGTGGGCAGGTCTGGTAGCGCCTTTTCTGACTGGGGATTCGCAAAAGGCATACTTTGATTTGACCATAGCCGATGCCAAAGACTATGACAAGTTAAAAACGGAGATACTCCACCGCTTGGGTGTCACCTCAGCCGTGCGAGCTCAACGGGTGCACAAGTGGTCATACCAGCAAGAGAGGTCTCCCCGTGCCCAGATGTATGACTTAATTCATCTTGTGAAAAAGTGGCTGCAGCCAGAATCTCTGTCAGCTCCTCAAGTCGTGGAAAAGGTCACTATGGATCGCTTTCTGAGAGCTCTTCCGCCATCCTTGAGGAGATGGGTGAGTCATGCAGATCCCCAGACAGCCGTTCACCTGGTGGAAATGGTGGAACGTTATATTGCCGCTGAGGACAACTTAGGATCGTTTCCACAACACCGCAAGCCAGCCACAAAACATCCATCTGCAAGGTCCCCAGGAAAAGCCAGTGATTCGTTGCCTCAGGATACTGGGGCTGACCAAAAGGCTATAGAATGGTCTAAAGGAGCTGACAAAACTCAGCTGTCCCCTCCAACCAAGGGTCAAGGCCAAGTGCAATGCTGGCGATGTAATGAGTGGGGTCATGTTGCTGCCAGGTGCCCACTACCTGCAGAGCCCATGGATTGTCACTCGGCTCAACAGGTGTCGTTGTTTGCTCACCCTGCGTGCACCGCAGACACTGACTTGCATATGGCGGTGGTAAAGGTGGGTGGAAAGTCTGTTCAAGCTCTGTTGGATTCCGGGAGCTTAGTCACAATGGTACACGCCAGTTTGGTAAGCCCAGACCAAGTTAATGAACGTAATCTTGGGGTGCTCTGTATTCATGGAGACTGTAAAAGTTATCCCACTGCTATAGTGACATTTGAAACTGTTACTGGTACTGCATGTCATGAAGTGGGTGTTTCCTCTGTTTTGATGCATAGTGTAATTTTGGGACGAGACTTTCCCCTCTTTTGGAAGCTCTGGCGAAAGGAGGGTTCTCCACAGGGGTCTGAGAAAGGGATTCCTAAGGATGCACCAGGGGTTTGTAAACCTAACTCAGAGGTAGTAACTGAAGGGGAGACCATGCTTGAAGCAGATAATTTTCCCCTAGAGGTACTAGCAGGTGAAACAGAGTTGCCCTTGGAGCCCTCCGAAGCATCCGATATGCCAGACTTGGAGGTCTCTCGGGTTAACTTTGGAACAGCCCAAATGAGGGACCCTACCCTGAATAGGGCCTGGGAAAATGTTAAGGTCATTAATGGTGAACCTCAGGAACCTGGGGCTGAGAGTGTATTCCCTCATTTTTCTGTCAGTCAAGATTTACTGTATCGGGTTGACAAAGTCCAAGGGGGGGTGGTAGAGCAGTTGTTAGTGCCCCAGCCCTATAGGCGAATGGTCTTGGACCTGGCCCACACTCACCCCTTGGGTGGTCACCTACGTCAGGAGAAAACCCAACAGCGAATTTTACAAAGGTTTTATTGGCCCGGTATATTTGCGGAGGTGAAGGGGTATTGTGACTCTTGCCCAGAATGCCAACTGTCTGCCCCGGTACCTCACTTCCGTAGCCCTCTAGTGCCATTGCCTATCATTGAGGTCCCATTTGAAAGAATTGCAATGGACTTGGTAGGGCCACTGGTTAAGTCAGCTCGGGGCATCAGTATATTCTCGTAATTATGGATTATGCTACGCGGTATCCTGAGGCAGTCCCTTTAAGAAACACAGCCTCCAAAAATATTGCTAAAGAGCTGTTCTATATGTTTACCCGCACTGGCATTCCTAAAGAAGTCCTCACAGACCAGGGTACACCCTTTATGTCTCGGGTTATGAAGGAACTATGTAAGCTCTTGAAAATTAAACAGTTAAGAACTTCTGTTTATCACCCCCAGACTGATGGGTTGGTAGAGCGCTTTAACAAAACCCTGAAAAACATGTTAAAGAAGGTGGTAGATAAGGATGGGAGGGATTGGGATTGTCTCCTGCCATACCTTATGTTCGCCATTAGAGAGGTGCCCCAGTCATCCACAGGTTTTTCGCCCTTTGAGTTATTGTATGGTCGTCATCCCAGGGGTCTCTTGGATGTAGCAAAAGAGACCTGGGAGCAAGAGGTAACACCCCATAAGAGTGTGGTGGAACATGTTACCCTCATGCAGGATAGAATTGCTGCAGTCATGCCCATAGTCAGGGAACACATGCAGCAAGCACAGAAGGCCCAGAGTCGGGTTTACAACCGTTCAGCTAAGGTTCGAACTTTCAACCCTGGGGACCGAGTATTGGTTCTTGTCCCAACAGTTGAGAGCAAGTTCTTGGCTAAGTGGCAGGGCCCGTATGAAATAATCGAGAAAATAGGTGAGGTGAACTATAAAGTTTACCAACCAAATAAAAGGAAGAAAGAACAGCTTTACCACGTAAACTTAATAAAACCCTGGAAGGACAGAGAAGTCCTCACGGCTATAATTCAACCCCTTCCTCCTACCCAGGACGGTATACAAAAGGTGAAAATAGCTGAAACCTTGTCAGAGCCACAAAAGCAAGAAGTCAGGGAGTTTCTGCAAAGAAACACTGAGGTGTTTTCTGACATACCAGGTTGTACAAATTTGATAAAACATGATGTCATTACTGATCCTCAGGTTCGGGTCCGCCTTAAGCCCTATCGGATCCCAGAGGCCCGTAGACAGGCAGTCGACGAGGAAGTGCAGAGGATGCTGGATTTGGGGGTAATTGAGAAGTCTGTAAGTGAGTGGAATAGTCCCATTGTGCTTGTTCCTAAACCAGATGGGTCTATACGATTTTGCAATGACTTCAGGAAGGTAAATGAAGTCTCAAAGTTTGATGCTTACCCTATGCCAAGGGTTGACGAGTTGATTGAACGACTAGGTCCTGCTAGGTACATAACAACTCTTGACCTAACTAGAGGGTATTGGCAGGTACCAATGTCAGAAACAGCTAGGGAGAAAACAGCCTTTTCTACCCCACAAGGGCTCTTCCAGTATGTTCGTATGCCATTTGGCCTCCAGGGGGCCCCAGCCACGTTTCAAAGAATGATGGACCAAATTCTTAGACCTCATCAACATTTTGCCTCTGCTTATTTGGATGACGTGGTCATTTTTAGCAGGGATTGGCAAAGTCACCTCCCCAGAGTACAGGCCGTCCTAAATTCCATTAGAGAAGCAGGCCTGACGGCAAATCCCAAGAAATGTGCCCTAGGTTTGGAAGAAGCCCGTTATCTGGGGTACACTATAGGGAGAGGTGTTATCAAGCCTCAAGTGAACAAGGTGGAGGCAATTAAAGACTGGCCCCAGCCACTCACTAAAAAGCAGGTTCGTACTTTTCTTGGTATGGTGGGCTATTATCGTAGGTTCATTCCAAATTTTGCAAGCAGGGCTGCTCCTTTGACCGACCTGACCAAAGGGAAAGGGTCCACAATGATTAAGTGGGGACCAGAGGCAGAGGAGGCATTCCATGATTTGAAAGTGGTTTTATGCCAAGATCCAGTGTTGGTCGCACCAGACTTCAAAGAGAAATTTGTTGTGCAAACTGATGCCTCTGGTGTTGGATTAGGTGCGGTATTGTCACAGTTAGTTGGGGAAGAAGAGCATCCAGTGGTCTACTTGAGCAGGAAGTTGACCCCTGCAGAAAAAAATTATAGTATTGTTGAGCGGGAGTGCTTAGCAATTAAATGGGCACTGGAAGCTTTGCGGTACTACCTTCTGGGCCGCCAGTTTGTGCTCATTACGGACCACTCTCCCTTAACCTGGATGTCACAGGCAAAAGAAAGAAATGCAAGGGTCACACGTTGGTTCCTTTCCTTGCAGAATTTCAATTTTACAGTGGAACACCGAGCAGGCAAACTGCAAGGTAATGCAGATGCCTTGTCAAGGGTCCACTGTATGGTGGCTAATGGTGTCCGAAACCCCGGGTTCGAACAGAGGGGGGAGGTATGTGACAAAGAGCTATGTCCCAATAGGCTGCCTGTATATGATGGGAGGTATATAGCACCCAGCCTGAGGTATTGGCTCCTTTAAATCTCCAGGGTAAGACAGGTTAGGACCCTGGAGCAAGGATAGTTCAGTATGCTGCCCAATTAGTCCGCAGGTGGGGCTGTTTAAGGGAGCCTGGCGGGGAGTGGGGGTGTGTTGTACTGGGAGTCAGAGAGAACCTCTGAACACATGCTGTGAAGTGTTTTGTGAACAAACTGTGTGTTTGACTGCAACTCCAAATGGCAAATGTTTGTTACCACCGCAAGGAACTTTCCTATGGACTGTAACACTGCAAACCGGTGAGGTTTACATTATTATTTGACTGTTTAGCACGGAAATTGTGCCTGTTTAAGTTGTCCGGTTTGAACAATAAAACCCCAGGCAGGAGCCTGTTTCACTTTTGTTGCAAACCTAAGCCTCCTGTCTCCTCTGTAAGAACTGTTTTACCTGAGCCCTACCGGCTGCTTTGAGCTATTCCCCACAATACGTATTGAGTTTTCATGAAATTGAATATTTCCCAATTTGCCAGACCTTTCATTTGTAACCCATCTCCATAAACAAGTTAGCTGTCATATACAGATGATTTTAACAACCACCTTTATTCAAAGCCATATAAACAAATGCAGATCAAGAGTTCTGCCCCCCCCAAGCAGTTTTTGTATAAAGGCAGTGCAAAATTCTGCACATTAATGGTCAACCTATGTTGGAAAACCTATCAATGACATATTTATTTAGATGACTGGTGCCCTCAAAGCGTGTTTTGGTGTTCACTGAATAAAAGTTAATGGAGGACACCATACCCCACTGTTCTATAATGAGGAATGCATCAAAAATAATCCTTTATAAAATGTATAGTGTCTGTATTGTCTGATTTTTTTTTTATTACTAGCAGATTGGAGACTGGTGTTTGCCAGATGCCGCTTTGCTTAAATAGTTAACACGTCTGTCTCATTTCAACCAAAACATGGGCATGTTGAGATATTTTGAAATTTTAAAGTTGGCCTGCAACTCCTGAATAACATCTGGCTAATCGAAACAAATTGCAGCTTATGTAGTTTTTTTTTACATCACTATCAGGAATACTGGCAGCCCTGTGACTTAGTAAGTAGCACTACTGCCGTTCAGAGCTGAGGCCTGAGTTTCACTTTAACCAGGGCATGATCTGGAAGTTCATATGTTCTTCTCTTGCCTGTGTTGGTTATCTCCCATGGTCTAAAACACACAGACATATTAACTGGCTCCTCATGAAACTGACCCTAGAGCAGTGATCAGGACCGCCATCAGAAATCACAGGGCCCCATACGACAAAATTTCCTGGGCCCCCTGGGCTGCGCCCACCGCAAGCCCCACCTACAGGTCCACCCTCCCCACCCCACAGGTCCGCCCCCCACCACACAGTAAAAAAACAAAAAAAATATTGGTGGCTAGGGTTCCCACATCTTAATAAAAAGATATTGGTGGTCAGGGCCCCCTATAAAAAAACATTTGTGGCTAGGGCCCCTCCATTAAAAAATATTGGTGGCTAGGACCCCACATGAGAAAAAAAAATTGGTGGCCAAAATTGGTGGCCAGCCCCCCCCACATTATAAGAAAATTGGTGGCCAGGGCCCCTTAAACGTCCATGTCTTTCCGAAGTCAGCAGCTCTCAGAAAGATGGGTGCCCAGCTAATCAAGTAAGTGTGGCATGGCCAGGCCCCCCTTACCCTCGGGCCCCCTACAACTCTCCCCCCCCTGTCCACCCCTGATGGCTGCCCTGGCAGTGATCCCCAAATGGTGGCTCTTGAGCAACATGTTGCTCACCAAACCCTTAGATGTTGCTCCCAGTGGCCTCAAAGCAAGGGCTTATTTTTGAATTCCAGGCTTAGAGGAAAATTTTGGTTTCATTAAAACCAAATGTGCTGGCAAACAGAGTCTCCTGTAGTCTGCCAGTCCACCTAGGGGCTACTAAATGGCCAAGCACAGCATTTATTTTGCACTCCACCCTGGAACATTTTTATGCTTGTGTTGCTCCGCAACCGTTTTTAAATCTGAATGTTGCACACTGGTAAAAAAAAAGTTGGCGACCCCTGCCCTAGAACATGTAACTACAGCAGGTACAGAGGCATCTGAAGGGAGTCTGTAGGTTTCTCTAAGAAGAGAAAGAAGATGAAGAGCATGGGGGTTAGAGCACAAAAATATTTGTAGCTATAGGCGGAAACAAGGGTTGGAGGATCACTGGAACATTTCTGACCAAACATTGATGACCAAGTTTACGGCTAATGCCCATTCCCCCCAATTCTCACCCTAACTGGCCTTCAGGCTGAGCCCCTTCCACTGCTCAAGATTGAATCCAATATTTGGTGTGGTTCCATGAACACAGATCAGCCCAAATGTTTTGAAATGACTCATTTTAAAATATATTTCCAGCAGAAGCCCCTGAATTGGCTCAGATCGAAAAAGTATTGAATTTTGTGACAATACGTTTAGGAAAGCTCATTAGAGTAGGACTGCAGGTATGGCCAAAGCAGACATTTCGGGGCTTCAGCTTCCTGACTGCCATTGGTAGGGTATTTTATATTCAAATGAATGGGAAGCGCCTGTTGATGGGGATGGGCATTTGACTGCCAAGATCAGTGATCTAAAATTTCTATGTTCCAGCCTGCAGAAGAGAAGATTCAGAGTACATCAAAGGCACATTTCTTTTTATTCCGAACAGACAAGGCTCATTACCATCATTAGGCACTTGTGTTCAATTTATTACATTATTACATAGCATTTGTTTTCAGATTATTACACCATTATTGCCATTGTCTTTTCTTTGCTCATCTAGACTTATCTTGTATCATGTGTTACCCTTATATTTATGTATGTAGCAGGAGCAGTTCCATTACCAGGCATAGGGATGAATGGTTAAAGAATTATATATGGAAAGGCTGCAGGGATCATATAATTTGCTCTAATTACGTTCATATCCTGTTACAAAAGGGTCTCTTTGTGTTGGTAGGACGTCCAATTGTTTTTCTTTAGATCCCAGTTTCCAAAGCAACATAACTCAATTATAGAGATAATTCTGTAACGTACTTAAATATCCATTAACGACGAATGGTAATTTATGATAACGCACTATAATAACTGCTAACAGAGAAACAGGACGTGACATGGAGATGCACTCTTAGGCCCTCCGGCTGTTGCTAAAAATATAATCACCAGCATTGCCCCGCTTGTTTCCTAACCATAAGACCCATTTTTATTGGTTTTGCTATAAATGTTTTTATAGGCACAAAGTAATGATGAAAACTTCATTTAAAATAGATGGGCGACAGTACAGCTCAGGCAGCTGCAGGCCATATTCACAGGCTTATGTGGTGCTCGTTTTTACACTGTAGCCCAGTCAATATCTGAGTAAGCCCATTATTGATCTGAAAATGAAACAGTTTTTTCCCATTTACTGGTGATGTCAATAGGGCAGTTTGGCAAATGTATTATAGTTGGCAATTTCCATATGCAGCACTGCATCTGCACTTCATACACTCTCAATATTCTGCCTACAGAAGCTTCATCCTTGGGAAGGATTGATCCTGCCAATAGTTTAACCCACCAAATTTACCAGCCTAGTAACAACACCCTATTCCTTGAAATGAGGATGTTCTATATTTAATATATAAATAGGTATCACACTCTACTTGTCTTGAAAAGCTCATCAAACAAGTCCTGTGATTCTGTTACATCCATGTGAACTTTACCGGGGTATATACTGTATCTATATCTATATCTAAGACAAGCAGTATTAAGGCAACCATCGTAAAATTAAAATGTAATATAAGGTTAGAAAGTCATGGTTAGCTGTAACATATGACATAGGGGAGGGTCAAGTTCTCTTAGGCCCAGAGATTAGATTATTTAAGGTAAGAAACACCTGCCTCTTTCCCAGCAACATAACTAGAGGGGGGCGGGCCCTGGCGCGGGACTCGCAGCCGGGACCCCCCACCCCCCTCCGTATGCCCAGGGATTAGTGGCGCGTGAGCTGCTGGGGGGCCCTGAGGGGGTGCGGGCCCTGGCCCAATCGCACCCCCTGCTCCCCCTGTTGTTACGCCACTGCTCTTTCCAAGGGTGTTACTACAGAGGAAGTAGACTCTGCGGCTGCAGGGGGGCCCAGGAAATATAAAACATATATTGGTAAAACAGGACAACCTCTCGATATGTTGGGGACCCTAAAATGAATTTACTGTGTGGCCCAGTAACATCTAGTTACACCACTGACTCTTTCACTTTGGACTCCACCTGTCACCCAGGGTGGATGCTGCTGGGCAGCCAGGGGGATTCTGTTCTGCTAATGGAAATGTAAACCTTTGAAACAATTGAATATGAAAGCACTTTTGTATTTTTCATTTATTTTTATATAGCTTTTAACATATTAGCAGTTTTTAATGTCATAAATTCAAAACAATAGTGCCACCTGCTGTTCATTGTGGTCAACCGGCCACAGTCCGCAGAAAATTACGTTTGTGAGAAGCGGAAAGTCTTGTGATTTTTTTCTCTGCTTAGAACCAACTGAAGAAGCATCACGAGACTCTCTCTTCAGTGCTGTAACTGCAATTTTTTGTCCTGGGCCCACAATTTGGCCTAAATTGTGGGACATGGGTCACCTGCTACAGAGGAACCAGACCTGGACTTCATGCGACTGCCATGTCTGCTTCCTTTGTACTCATGTCACTGCTCCTCTTAATTTTTCAAAGGTCCTTAAACAGCATGGAGCCCCAAGTTCAGATCCCAAATCATAAATTAAGAATCAGCGGTCTAGAGGAAGGCAAGATGGTGTTAGGGGAAGGGGGCTGCATTTATGGCATAATGTTTATAGTAAGACAATAGAGTATTAGGGGAAAGGATCCAACTGGTTGAGAGGGGGTGAATGTGCATGGTAAGGCCAGATGGTATCAATATCATGGCTGGTCAACCTGCAGCCTCCAGCTGTCATCATCATCATCAACACTTGTTTATATAGTGCAGTGCTTTACCTTAGTTTAAAATAAATGGGGAATAAATGGTGAATAACGAGCAAGGGTTTGCAGAGTACAATTGGATCAGAGGGCCCTACATGCGAGAGTTTACAAACTAAAGGTTAGGATACAATTAGGATTTTAGAAACAATTTTGTTATTTATGATGCAGTACTGATTGATTAATTAAGGTACATTGAATAAGCTGGGTCTTTAGGGCAGAGACACACGGTCAGATTCGGGGAGATTAGTAGCCTGGCGACAAATCTCCTCTTCTTCAGGCGAGTAATCTCCCCGAACTGCCTACCCCTGCATTCCCGCTGGAAAAAATGTAAATCACCAGCGGGATGGCACTTGGAGCGATTCGTTTTCCTAAGTCGCCTGAAGTTTCCTCGTGAGAAAACTGACATTGAACCTCAACCTTCAAAAGACTAATTTAAGGTGGCCATACACGGGCCGATAAAAGCTGCCGACAGACCGTGTCGGCAGCTTATTGGCCCGTGTATGGGGGCCCCCGACGGGCTTCCCCGATCGAGATCTGGCCGAAAGTCGGCCAGATCTCGATCGGATGGGATTAAAAATCCCGTCGGATCGCGGCCGCATCTGTTCGTTGATGCGGTCCCGCGATCCGACCGCCCGTTTGGCGAACGCTAGGATCCGATCGTTGGGCCCTAGGGCCCACGATCGGATCAGCCCGATATTGCCCACCTCAAGGTGGGCATATCGGAGGGAGATCTGCTCGTTTGGCAACATCGCCAAACGAGCGGATCTATCCGTGTATGGCCACCTTTAGACCTAAAATGTTAACAATTTTCCCAGTAGGAGTTTATTTGCCAACAGTCCAATGACATTTTCCTCTGTTTATTTCCCAACAATCATTTATTTATTTTTGTTACATCTTCACTTCTTTGCCATTCTTTTTCATTGAACAGGGATCGCTTTTTATGAGCTTGTGCATTGTGCCTTCCCACCACCATCTGCTGCGCTTTTAATTAAAGAAATCCATCTCTTTGCATTTTAATTAAGATTTATTTCTCAGAACCGCTCAAGTCAGTCAGTATTTGCTAAGATTTAGACCTCTTACACCTTCTAAGAGATCTTGGTTTGTGCGAATAGCCTGTGGAATTAAAAGAGTGAATCAATGGTATGATTGAGCAGAAGCTGAGAAATTTTAAAGGGGTGGTTCACCTTTAATATAACTTTTAGCATGTCATTGAATGGCTAATTCTAAGCAACTTTTCAGTTGGTCTTCACTATTTATTTTTTATAGTTTTTCAATTATTCGCCTTCTTCTGACTTTTTCCAGCATTCAAATGGGGGTCACTGACCCCAATTAAAAACAAATGCTCTGTAAGGTTACAAATGTATTGATACTGCTGCTTTTTAAAACTCATCTTTCTATTCAGGCCTCTCCTCTTCATATTCCAGTCTCTTATTCAAATCAGGGTGTGGTTGCTAAGGGAATTTGTACCCTAGCAACCAGATTGCAGAAATTGCAAACTGGAGAACTGCTCAATAAAAAGCTAAATAACTCAAAAAAACACTTGGTGAATCCAGTCCCTTATACTACAAATACAAATCTTCATATATAAATGTAATACAGATACTATTTAGTAAATCTTTATTTACATATTACATTTATTAAAGTTTGAATCTAATGGGGCATAGAGAGGGGCGTTAAATGTCAAGTTTCAATCTGGGGGGCACTTTAAGACCCAGTCTAGCACTCACTACTGGTTTGCTTCCCAGATGTAGATCAGCCATCATTATTATTATTAATCATTATTATTAGTGGCCACCACCTCAGGGGCTTATCTACCCAGCGCTTGAGGCCCCACTTCTGTTGCAAACCCCACCCCCTCATCCCATACCTTTAAATCAACCCCCAGTCCCTGGATGGGCTGCAGGCCTGGAGAGGTCCAGTCCGACCCTGGATAGTCAGACAGAGGGTGCCCTTGCAATTCCGGGTTCTATATGAAACAGAGCATTATTCTGCCCATAGTAACATAGTAAGTTAGGTTGAAAAAAGACACACGTCCATCAAGTTCAACCTTTTAACTTTTTTTTAACCTGCCTAACTGCCAGAGGAAGGCAAAACCCCCATTAGAAGCCTCTCCAATTTGCCTCAGAGGGGGAAAACATTCCATCCTCACTCCAAAATGGACTAGGACTAGTCCCTGGATCAACTTGTACTATGAGCTATTTCCCATAACCCTGTATTCCCTCACTTGCTAAAAAGCCATCCAACCCCTTCTTAAATCTATCTAATGTATCAGCCTGTACAACTGATTCAGGGAGACAATTCCACATCTTCACAGCTCTCACTATAAAAAACCCCTTCCCAATATTTAGGCGGAGCCTCTTTTCTTCTAAACGGAATGGGTTAATTGGGCTGGATAGTTTTGTGTCATCTGCAAACACTGATACATTATTTACAACACCCTCCCCTAAGTCATTAATAAACAAGTTAAATAAAAGTTGACCCAATACCAAGCCCTGAGGGACCCCACTAAGAACCTTACTCCAAGTAGAGACTGTACCATTAACAACCACCCTCTGTACCCGATCCTGTAGCCAGTTTCTTATCCATGTGAAAATGAATTCATTTAGCCCAACAGACCTTTGTTTAGAAAGCAAAATCCAAATAGATCACATCTACTGCCCCCCCCCCACTATCCAGAATCTTACTTACCTCATCATAAAAAGCAATCAAATTAGTCTGACATGAGCTATCCTTCATAAAGCCATGCTGATTGCTGCTCATAATGTCATTCACTAGGACAAAATTTTGAATGTGATCCCTTAACAAGCCTTCAAATAATTTGCCCACCACAGATTTCAAACTTACTGGCCTATAATTTCCAGGCTGAGATCGTTAAGGCACCAAAACAGCTTTAAAAGGCCAGTCCTCCATTTTGAGAGTGCCTAAGCTGGCTTCAGTTTACTGATCCTGCCGAAGCGCTGATATTGTGATTTGTATTCCTGGTTTATGACTTCTGCCTGACTCTTGACTCCTTGCCGCCTGCCTTGACCCATTGCCTAATTCTCGACCTCATCTTGTCTTATCCTGCCGGTACCTTGTTTACAGACTTTTTCTTTTATACGCACTTATTCCTTGTCGGTTTCCGCAGCAGGAACCCAAAAGGGCGTCGGTGAGGGATTCCCTGTGTATGAGAGTGTACCCATCACCATTCAAGGTTCCTAATTATGAGATAGTTACAATGGATGTATTAATTCTTGCTAACCCTGTATAATACTGTAATGCAGTTGCGAATACTTGCGAATGTGTGACGACCCCCTTCCCACCCCTTTCTTCTTTCTGTACCCCTTCCTTTATTTACTGATAAAACTGTTAATAAAAAGAAAAAACCCCACAAATAATAAAAAATGAAAACAAATTGCAGATTGACTTAGAATCATTATAAAAGTTAACGCAAAGGTGAACAACCCCTTTAAAGAAAACAAAACAAGAAAACAACAGAATTCTATTTGAATGGGACTGGCGTAATAGATATAAAATAGGCAAGTATATTTGCATTGGGCCATCATAGGCGCTGTCTCTGGTGCTGAAATCACCAAAGTCATTACGGCTGCAGCATGTGTTACAGATGTAAGGGCTCATTTACAAGCGCAAGTGTAGTGTGCAAAGTGCAATTTCGGGAAGTAAATCATCATGCTTTGTCAACTGGTGCACTTGCACATAATTTGTAGGAGGCACAATGAACACAACAGTGCTGACTGCAATTATATGGAAGTGCAAGGAGTGCTCTGGACAGAAGCACCTTTAATGAATGGCTTCACTTTGCACAATGACCTTGTTCATTTGCACAACTGTGATTGTAAATGAGCCCTGTAATCAAAGTTGAGGTTTTTGGGAATAGTTTGAAAAAATGTTGAAATAATCAAACTTGCATAGATTTTACACCTTTGGCACCCCGCAAATGTTTTATACCGATAAAGAGTCACAGAGAACGTAATGGACATTAGATAATATATTAGATTAATATATAACTTAAAAAAAAAAAATACTAATGCGCAGAGGAAGTTCTAATATTTAAAATGGATTTGATAAAAAGTGACAATGTCATGTTCCTTGTGCTGAACCCATAATGTTGTCAGTACTTCTGTTCCAGTCCTTCGGAGCTGAAAATTAGTTCTGAGGCATAAGGCCATGACAACTCCGATCACCAAGGTGATATCAATAGTCTTATTCCCCAGAACTATTTATACAGTATATAAACAGGGGAAATGATGGCATGAAAGCACCGCAGCATTATTTAGTAATTTGTAAGGTCATATTATTAGCTCTGACCCATTTGACATTTGAGAGAGACATTTTTAATGGGCTCCGGGAAAACAAGTTTCAGAATTGGTTGCTGAATGTTTTTTGAGACTTGGGAAGCGAGCGTCTGCGTTACTGATATATTTGCACATCATTATTTGCCAGTAAAACAGTTATGGAAGGTGCATTGTTAAAAGCAGAATTAATCAGTTCAGATTGTGCCACTATTAGAGCGAACAGAAGTTTTAGATAATAACAAACATTTTGGAAACTTCCATAGATAAGTAAGGGATCATCTATAACTGCAGCCATAGTTGCACAAAAATGGATGTAGTCTATTAGATAATTGACCACATTCGTTAAAGGTACACTTCCATATTGTTGCTATTGACACTAGGGCATCTGTCCCACCTGCTGTTGCAAATCACATGCAAGTATTTCTATTGATGTACGGGAACCCTTGAGGTATAGGAATCAGTAGGTTCAGAGTTCCCATAGCAGACAGCGCCAACATGAGCAGCGTAGTTGCACTTAAAGGAATTGTTCA
The DNA here is from genome assembly GCF_017654675.1 of Xenopus laevis. Classification (NCBI taxonomy): domain Eukaryota; kingdom Metazoa; phylum Chordata; class Amphibia; order Anura; family Pipidae; genus Xenopus; species Xenopus laevis. The sequence continues at coordinate 149,236,033 of NC_054379.1, read as the reverse complement.
GTATAAAAATAAAAACTGTGTAAATAAATAGTCTGTGCAAAATAAATAATGTTTAGTTAATATATATAGTTAATTAACCAAAAATGTAATGTATAAAGGCTGGAGTGACAGGATGTGTAACATAATAGCCAGAACACTACTTCCTGCTTTTCAGCTCTCTTGGTTTACACTGATTGGTTACCAGGCAGTAACCAATCAGAGACTTGAAGGGGACACATGGGCCATAACTGTTGCTTCTGAATCTGAGCTGAATGCTGAGGATCAATTACAAATTCACTGAACAGTTATGTCCCATGTGGCCCCCCTTATAGTCACTGACTAACTCAGAGTTAGAGAGCTGAAAAGCAGGAAGTAGTGTTCTGTTCTACATCCAGTCACTCCAGCCTTTATACATTACATTTTTGGCTAACTATATTAGAAACATTTTTTATTTTGCATCTATCTGTTTGAACTGTTCCTTTAAAGAATTACATGCATTTGTTATTTTGACACCAAGTCACTGAAATGACAAAATCCAAACCAAATAAAAATTGTTTATGTAACAAGTCTAATTCATTACAATTTACACATACAGTTGCACAGTGGCACTGGCAGCAACCGCTTTGGTTGCAACTCCCTTCTACAGTTGCAATTAGGTTAAGATTATACAGAAAAAAGCTGCATTGTGGCCAGACCCACTGCCTGGGCCATTGCAACCATCAGAAACACTCAGCAAGAAATAAAACACTAAATAAAAGAATACAGTTGGATCCTAAGTGGGTTTATTTATAACGTCTGAGATCATATTTTGCCGTAATTTGTGTTAATTAAAGCCAGAATGATTAAATGCTAAGACCAATAAGCACAAGGCAACATTGTACCCCATATTATATCATATATTATATTCTAAATAGTGTAAAGACCCCAAATAAAACAAGTTATTAAAAGGATATAATTGTTTTTGGAACTTTTATGATGACATTAAAAATAATTATACACTTTTTTCTTACAATGGAGAAGATTATTAGTGATGGATGAATAAATTCGATAGGTGCGAATTTGCTGCGAATTTCACCTGTGTCAAATAAACTTGCGGAAATTTGGACACGCAACGAAAAAGTTGCTTGCGTCAAAACCATTGCGTGTCAACACTATTCAGACACCCATTGGCTTTAATGGCAGCAAAATTGACGCAAATTTTTCGCAAATATTTCCAATAAGATGACTGCGAGATTGGCAATTTCCGTGTAATTTCCACCGGCCCAGTCCGACCCTGTATGCATGGGATACTTTAGATGGTATGCTCCACTGGGGCAGGGACTCATCTGAATAATAAAGAATCAGCAATATATCAGTAACAGACAATATCTGTTATTGATATTGTGCTGCAGTTTAATAAATAGCAATCAACGTTATCACTGATACATACGATAATGCTGTAACAGGCAAACAACCTTAATCCCAGGCTCACTAAGACAAAAGTCAGTAAACTGCAGACTGTAACAGGATTTAATTCGTTGTAAATATGAAAGTTTCCAAAAATTCTATGGGAATTGAGATATTTATTATCCAGCAGTATATTAGATGTGCAGCTGGGATAATTCTTCATTATTGGTTGCCAGGAGAATTTCATATATATTGGACAGCTTGTACCTTGAGGGCATCAAAGCAGTATTAAAAATACTAAATGTAATCACAAAGACCGAATAGTTCAAAGAAGGCAATACTAAAAAAAAATAAAAGATAATGTCACTCGATTCGATCACATCCCCAAATTTCCGGAGTCAGAGTGGGAGATATTGATTATAAATGTGTACTGTATGCTGATGATATTTTGCTTTCCATTTCTAAACCAATGACTTCTCTCCCGTTCCTGTACGATTTGCTACAGTCATTTGAGGTAGTCTCTGGACTTAAGGTGAATGCCAACAAAACAGAAGCCTTAAATATCAATCTTCCCCCCAGTTTACTAAAGCTACTTGAAATTAACTTCCAACTCCAATGGCAGCCGCATAAGCTAAAATATCTTGGAGTGGAATTACACCGGGACTATGATTCGCTCTCACGGGCTAATTACAACGCAATTTTCTATAGGATATTACGCTCACTGCGGTCATGGAGCAATCTCAAGCTTTCCTGGATGGGCAGGATCAATGCCCTCAAAATGTCGGCTTTACCTCACCTACTGTACCTGTTTCGGACCCTTCCGGTCTCCCCCCCTACGGGAATGTTGAACTCTCTACAAAAGCATATGAATAAATTTGTGTGGGACGGTAAAAGGGCACGGTTAAAATTTTCAACGGCTGCTAGACACCGCTCCAAAGGGGGGTTGGGTATCCCTGATCTGCGGAAATATTATACTGCTGCCCAAGTTGGTCAGTTGCTCCATTGGCATGACTCCCCAGACATTCCGATCTGGGCCACTATTGAGCAGGATACCCTCCCTGTGGGATCTTTACATAACCTACTGTGGTCTACTCCTCCCCCCAAGCGAGGCGGCTACAGTCCGGTAGTCTCACACTCCTTGAGAGTTTGGAAGTCTGTTCCCCTTTCGCACAAGTTATTTTCCCCCCATAAACCGGTGGTCAACTTTAGCCTCAACACGGAGTTCTTGCCGGGGGCTGGGAAGGGGTCTTTTCAGTGGTGGAAACTGAACAACCTCCACAGCATACATGCTTTGACCAAAACCGGCCAACTACTGTCGTGGAAACAGTTGCAGGACTCTTACCAAGCCCCACAGTCTGAATACTTCCGATACCTACAACTCAGAAGTTATATATTTTCGACCACTTGATTCATCTGGTTCCTCTTAAGGACCTCCGTTTTATTCAACTGTGGGAAAAGGATTTGCGTATCTGTATGGAGACAGATCAATGGCTTGATATCATTAACGACAACATACATTGTTCTGTGAACATTTCCATTCAGGAAACCTCCCAAAAAGGTTCTTCACCAATGGTATTTGGTCCCCTCTACATTGGCCAGGTGGTACCCTGCTTGCTCCCCCCTATGCTTTCGGAACTGTGGCCGCCATGGTTCGTTTCTCCATGTGTGGTGGGAATGCCCCAAAGCAGTCCGATTTTGGATTCGAATATACACGATGATTACAAATGTGACAGGACTTTCGCTTAAAAAAGACCCGGGGGAAGCATTGATCAATAAGAGAATCCCAAGGACTAACAAGTTCACCAGGAAATTATTAACACATATTTTCTCTGCCTCCAAGCAGGTCATTGCTGCAGCTTGGAAGTCTCCTATCCTGGACTTTCCTGAGGTTAAAAGGAGGCTGGACAACGTCCTAATCCTTGAGAAATTGACTAGCTACACGAACGGTTCGCAGAAGTCTTTTCACAAAATCTGGTCCCCCTGGTTATCTTACCGAAATATTTCCTCAACCTAATTTTTTTTGCATGTCCTCCCACTCTGACTCCGGGGAATCCCTAAATTTTCTTGTCCTATGCTGTCCCAGTTAGTGCAGAGATGGTGACAGTACTCACAAGTGTTATAGGCAACTGTTTATTCAGTTCTTGGTTTATTTTTGCTTATTTCTTTTCTTTTCCTCCTTTTTCTGTTTCTTTTCCTTTTCTTTTTGTTTAAATTTTCTTGTCAGCTACTTGGGCTACTTTGCTATACTACTCAGGAATAATGGTTTTGTGCTTATGTGCCGTGATATTACTGCAGCCTGGGGATTGTCCAGTACCTGCAGTTTCTGAGTTTGACTATGTGCCACTTATTGCTACCTGCTGATATTTGAAAATAAAAATTTTAAATACAAAAAAAAGATAATGTCACTTATGGAAGTGAAGTTATATGTATTAATAAATTAACAACTCTGGGACATTTAAATGAAAGCGCTACCTCTCTGTATGTGTGTATATATATATATATATATATATATATATATATATATATATATATATATATATATATATATATATATATATATAAATTAAACAAAAAATTTCCGCACACCATTATTGAAAACAACTGACCCGAGTGCTACTCACAAAAATGTAGTTAAATGCAGTTCTTGGGTACGTGAGTGCACATCAGGAGCCTTTAGACAAAAAAACTTTTGTTAAAAATAAAAACTTTTTAAAAATTGGCCAACGTTTCGGTCTCCATCTAAGACCTTTTGTTTAAAGGTCAAGGCATTTTTCAGTACCAGTATGCACCAAGCCTTCAACACTGTCCTGAGAAGGACATCTGGAATCCTGTTAGACCATCTTTGTGTCAGTGGCACTGCACATGCTCAGTGTGTTCTGGGTTATGGTACAAAGGGAGGTTACATTGCAGAAAGTCCTAGGTATTATGTTTCCATATAATGATAATCAGCCTTGTATTGTGACTATTAATATTGTATTTATACTGTGTAAGAATGTCCGGTGAATCAACAGAAAAGGATACGGGGAGCTGCTGGGGGCATCTTCAGAGGCACAAATATCAACTGCTAAAGGGCTCATGATAAAAGGCATATCATTAGCCTAATTCTTTGTTAAACTTTAGTTGTCCTTTATGGCTTTCGATAACAGCATGAAATGTAGGGAATGTAAAACAATTCAATCACCTATGCCCTGGGTGGGGGGGGAGCCATTACTATTGGCACAGGTATATTATGAGCAAGGGAAAGTTGTGCTCACCACTAATTTTTAAAACCATTAAACGGGGTGCAATGAGGCTGTGACCACAAAATACATATAGACAAATACAAGAGTCCTCTGCACTCAACCCATTATCAATATATTTAAGACATTGGCTGGATTCCTGTTTCGGCTACCCCTAGGCAGGAGGGTGAATCTCCCTCCCCCCTCCCCTCACGAGCGCCCATCTCCCCTTGCGAGCATGCACAGTCTACCTCCGGGACAGTGGCGGAACGCTGGCTGGGAGCAGTTGTCACATCCCCAGTGCATTCCCCAATGCGGCTGGGTTGCATACCACCCCTAAAGGCCGGAGGGTGAAACTCCCTCTCCTCGCAAGCGCGCACACGCAGTCTATCTCTGGGACAGTGGCAAAGCGATGGCCGGGAGCAGTCGTAGCATCCCCAGCGCATTTCCCAAAGCGGCTGGGTGGCATGCCGCCCCTAAAATATTGCCGCCTTAGGCCCGGGCCTTTGTGGTCTCACCACAAATCCAGGCCTTCTTGAGCTATTTGTCCATATATTGCAATATATTTAAGCTGGCCAACTACGTCAAAGTCATCCCATATCTGGCCAGTCCTACACTCCTATAATCAGCATCTGATTCATTAAGAATTCTATTGCTTCATTATACATTTTACATAGGGACTAAGTTTTACCTGCAACTTACTTGCTGTTTTCAAGGTTAAAACTCCCTTTTGGGGTGTGTCAAATGTCTCAATGTCCTTAATATATTGATAATGGGTTGAGTGCAGAGGACTTCTTGTACACAGGTATATTATATTTATTTCCTACTTATAAATTGAGAGTACTCAATGTATGTATCTACAACAGGGGCCCCCAAACTTTTTATCCATGAGCCACATTCAAATGTAAAAAGAGCTGCAGAGCAACACACATGAAAAAAAGTCCCTGGGGATTCCAAATATGGGCTGTGATTGGCTATTAGGTAGCCGCTCCTTTTATGCAATTAAACTTGCCTCCAGGCCAGAAATGTAATAATAAAATTTAATAATAAGCACCTGCTTTGAATGGATCATGGGGATGCCCGCCATGATGGTTCTGTGCCTGTTCCTAGACGTATGATGTCAGCGCGAAATGGCGCGAAATTTAAAAGTGCTTAAAAGTACATTTTCTTTTATCACATTGCCCGCTATAGGAGTTTGTTCCTGGTGCTTCCTGAGCTTTTGCTAATCCTGTTTTGAACCTGTTTTGATTCCTGTTGTGACTCCTGCCTGGCTTTTGACTATTCTGACCTCTGGATCCTGACCCTTGCCTGAAAACCGACTACCTCTTCTGCTTAACCCTCTGATTGACTTCCTGGTTTGACCCTTGCCTGCCTAACTAAGTTTATTCTCTGCCTGCCTCGACCCGGCCTGATCTGACTACTCTATTGCCTAACGCCTTGTACTACGACCTTCTGCCCAAAGACCTTCTGCCTATCCAGAACCTATAGCCTTGCACCTCTCTTTTAAGTCCTGGTGGCATCCAAGTAGCCGAGGACTCCTCCCGAGGCCAAAGGCGGTCACACTACAGGTGAAGCACGAGCCGAGACCAGGGTGCCTGGCATTTGTTCTGGTGTTGGGTGCCGACCGTTACAACTGGTCTACAATAATTCTTATTAACCTACTTCTAATCACAACAATTTGCTTGAAATTCTAATATTTCATGAACAAAGATTTATGAAAGTTCTAAATTCGGGATGTGCACCCTGCAGCCACCCAACAGCCTTGATCTGGGTCACATGTCTGGGGGTGCCTAACAACTTTTTATCCCATACTCTGGTAAACAGAAAGGAAACCTGGCCAGCTTGGACTTTACAGCAGTGATACTGTTAATTGTTGAATAACTAGATTGAGAGCTTCTTTTTCTTTAAATGGCTAAATACACCCTTACTATTTACACTTTGCTGCTCTGTTAGTCTTCCCTTGCCCCACTTGTACCATGTACCTGCACAGAAAAAGGGAAAACTTACTTGGTTGCTTTATAAAACCATAAATATCTTCCTCCTCATTTTGCAAAGCTAAAGGGAGAGATATATTGAAAAAAAAATCAATATACAGAGCACTTGTAATAATGGTTTCATTTCACATTGCTTGGGAAAGATAAAATGATTGTATCAGAATCCTAAAATATTTATCTGGTTTGCTGCCATTGTTTACTGGAAGCAGCGCAAACAGACTTTCCCTGGGCTCCGTAATGCAATTCAGTTCCCTTGGTTTTCAGAAAAACCTCCAGACTGCCTGAGCTCCTGAAAATTTTGTTTTTTCTCTCTCTCTCTCTCTTTCTCCTTTCTAATTTTAGAAATAACTAGTTCTTAATTCCCATATCATAATTGCCATGGAAATGTAAATTGCACATGTAGCTTGCATTGCATTAGTAATATGTTCGGAGCGTTGGGTACCTGCATGTATTCATTCACGCTCTAGTAGCGACCTGCAATGTCTTTAACTTGACCCTGGATTTTGATTAGTACAGTCCAATATTGTGTGTATCCCATAGCGCTACAGTAACTAGACCTCAATAAATAATAGATTGACCTCCTTGTGTGTTAGCTCACATTCCCAGATTTCTCTTGCCTCTTCTGAGCAGCCTATCACAATGAGTCTGTTATGGTGAGAGCAGTTTTGTCAGGGTCCATCTCTACCAGCTCGTCCAATACCCTATAACATTCCGCTGAAATGTATCTACAGCAAATAGCAGCCTATAGCTCTCATATTAGGGGTCAAATGCCCCTCTGTCCCTGGTTCATGTATGTACACTGAGCATCTTCACTTTCGATATAAGAATGTGTTTCAATCAGGGAAAAGGATAGGACAAAATTCACAAAAAGACACACTGGGACATTGGGTTGGGGCAGATATTTTAGGGGAATGAGCTAGGAAAATACATACAACAGATAAAGGCAGACACTAAAAACCATATAGGGCTTTAGTTACTACCTAGTTAGTATAGCTTGCAACCTAGAAAAATTAGCCTCCCATGATTAATTTCCCAAGCAGCCTATCATAATGAGTAGTTATGTTTAGGGAGCTACTCCACCACCCTGGGAAATACCCTGTTCCACTATGGTCCCCCATAGGCTGAAAGAGTAACTACAGCAAATTGCTTTTCATATTAAGGATCCAACATTGCTTCATAGGCATAGACTTAAAGGGATACTGTCATGGGAAAAAAAACATTTTCAAAATGAATCAGTTAATAGTGCTGCTCCAGCAGAATTCTGCACTGAAATCCATTTCTCAAAAGAGCAAACAGATTTTTTTATATTCAATTTTGAAATCTGACATGGGGGTAGACATGGGGGTAGACATATTTCCCAGCTGCCCCAAGTCATGTGACTTGTGCTCTGATAAACTTCAATCACTCTTTACTGCTTTACTGCAAGTTGGAGTGATATCACCCCCCCACCCCCCTCCCTTCCCCCCCCAGCAGCCAAACAAAAGAACAATGGGAAGGTAACCAGATAGCAGCTCCCTAAAGGTGCCCATACATGGAGAGATCCGCTCGTTTGTCGATGTCGCCAAACGAGCGGATCTCCCTCCGATATGCCCACCTTGAGGTGGGCAATATCGGCTGATCCGATCGTGGGCCCTAGAGCCCAACGATCGGATCCTAACGATGCCCAAACGGGCGGTCGGATCGCGGGACCGCATCAACGAATAGATGCGGCTGCGATCCGACGGGATTTTCTGTCCCATCCGATCAAGATCTGGCCGACTTTTGGCCAGATCTCGATCAATGAAGCCCGTCGGGGGGCCCCATACACGGGCCAAAAAGCTGCCGACACGGTCTGTCGGCAGCTTTTATCGGCCCGTGTATGGCCACCTTAACACAAGATAACAGCTGCCTGGTAGATCTAAGAACAACACTCAATAGTAAAAGCCACATGACCAGGGGCAGCTGGGAAATTGACAATATGTCTAGCCCCATGTCAGATTTCAAAATTGAATATAAAAAAAATCTGTTTGCTCTTTTGAGAAATGGATTTCAGTGCAGAATTCTGCTGGAGTAGCACTATTAACTGATGCGTTTTGAAAAAAAACATGTTTTCCGATGACAGGATCCCTTTAAGATTTCTTCAAAGCTTTACACTTTTCGGCTTCCAGTTAGCAGGATTATTCATATATCTGTATCAGAATGCTATGAAATAAGAGAATACATTTTCCCCAGAAAGAGCCCTTATTAAACCAACAATTCTTGAATTTTTTGTTTATTTGTTTTTCCTTTAATAATTAGACAGTATCTTGTACTTGGTTGTGCCTGAGCTTGCATGAATCCATATTGACTGGAAAAGAAATACAGGTTTATGTTTTTTTTTCAAATTTACAGTAAGACATAGCTAGGAAACCCCAGGTCCCCCAAGTTCAGGTTAATAGATGGCATAACTGTGGGAACCATTTTCTCCAACCTAAGAACCGTTTCCTCCATTTCTATATTTATAATTCAAAAGCATCTGGTTCCCTGGTGATAGGGACCACTAAAAGACTAACCCTCATAATGACACGTTAGGGGGCAGATTTATCAAGGGTTGAAGTGAATTCGAGGGAATTTTCAAAGTAAAAAAAAAATTGAAATTCGAAGTAATTTTTTGGATACTTCGACCATCAAATAGGATACTACGACTTCGATTCGAAGTAAAATCGTTCGAATATTCGTAATTTCATAATCGAAGTACTGTCTCTTTAAAAAAACTTTGATTTCAATACTTCGCCAAATTAAACCTGCAGAAGTGCTATGTTAGCCTATGGGGACCTTCTAGAGCAGTTTTCTAAGTTTTTGGAAGTCGAAGTAAAATCATTCGATCGCTGAAATCCTTCGAATTGTTCGATTTTAACGATTTAATCGTTCAATCGAACGATTTTACTTCGACCGCAGGATACCCAAATTCGAGGAAAAAAAACTTTGACTTCGATATTCGAAGTCTTTCAATTCGATGGTCGAATTTCGAAGTATTTTTAACTTCGAAATTTGCCCCTTGATAAATCTGCCCCTAGGTGTCCTGTATCAATGAGAGAAACATCAGAGCTGTATTACATAGTAAATTCAGAACTACAAGGGTCAGGGCACACGCTCAAATTCAGGGACATTCGTCGCCCAGAGACACATCTCCTCTTCTTCGTGGCGACTAATCTCGCCAAACTGCCTTGCGTCTACTAGAATGTAAATTGCCGGCCAGATCGCTTCATTTTACAAAGTCGCCCGAAGCTTCCTCGTGAGGCAACTTCGGAAAAAGAAATGCTCCGAGTGCCATACTGAAGAAGAGGAGATTTGTCCCTGAAGAAGAGGAGATTTGTTGCCGGACGACTAATCTTCCCGAATCTGAGTGTGTGCTCTGACCCTAAAGCTGTGTTGCTGTCTCTTACTAGTGTTTGCAGACTGAACACCATAAGAAATGACATGACCCATTATTGAGAGACATAAAATAAAAAAAGATATTAATTTATACTAACATTTATCGCTCATTTACTAACATAGCTGCTAACTTGCATAAGTGCGCCTGCCAATAGCAACCAATCAGTTGACCTTTAAAAACAAATTGCTGATTTGCAATTCAAATTTAGCTACTAAATCACCCCTTTATATTATAAAATACATATTTATAATCCCTCCCAATGTTCCAAATGCCATTCAGGGTTAGTCATCCTGATCTTTTCATCAGTTTGAGACCCTGCAATTATCACTTGTAAGAAACATTATATGAGTATATCCTTTTGCAATAAAATTATTGTGACTCTTTGATCGAAAGTGCTCAGTTAATCCTTTAAAAAAAAAACAATTCTTCATTGCATCATCTGAATAATTACAGCCCAGAGATAAAAAAAAGAAAAAAACTGTCCAGTGGCTTTTTCCTTAGTGAGAAGCACAGATCTTTAAAGACGAAGCATTAAGGATGTGATAAAGGACAGTAGTGGTTTTTTAATGATCTTGTACTGAAAGGATGAGGAGCTGAAAGGTCAGGACAAGAGAAGAAAAGAGAGAGGTAGGGTGCACGCTGGCAGTGTTACAGGCTGCAAGTTACTGAAAGTTTGCACTTTATTGTCTAGGTAGGAACAAAGAAAATGAGGGCATGTGCCTCCTGTATTATATAGTATTTACATATGTAGCGCTATAGTAAATTGAGTTCTCAACTAGGAGCTTCATCCCCAATACTGTGCTCTAGGTGAGACCTTAATTATTCAGCCTGCAGGGTGTAGTGTAATTGTAACTTGGTGAAGGATACAAAATTTGGGTGCCAGTGGTTCTTATAACTTAACCAGAGAATATATTTATTGAACAAGGTCATCCAAAAAGGGGTGTACAAGAAGAGCAAGCAGGATCATACAGCAGCAGTGGATAGGCATATACTCACAGCACCTTTAGTCAGTATCAGTCCCCGCAGGGAAGAGAACATATACAGCAGCGAGGGAATACACCCAGTTATCTTTAGTCGATTCGGTAACCTCCGGAATGAGACCGGCGCTTCGACAATTCTCGTGAGTTTCTGCGCATGCGCAGTTGTCGCGAAACAGAAAATTGCCCCAACTGTGCATGTGCCGCCATGCCAGACTCATGCCGAAGATTTCTGAAGAGAAGATGGCGCCCGTGAACTCCGATGCCTGAATCTGCTCCGAGGGGTAAGTAAAACGTTAGGGGCATTTGCCCGGGGTAACACTTAGGCTGGGGGGAGGTTTAATGTTAGGGTTGAATTCTCCTTAAATGTTAAAAATGATACCTTCTTAAGCAGTCCACAGATGCGAAGATAAAGTCGTACAAATTTTTGTTTCATACAATTTTCGGACAGTGTGTGTGGATCATCCTGACATTTTTCGTGCCACGGTGATCAATCATTTAGTAGATTGGACTGGTTAGAAGATTTCTGTCGGCTAATGATAATATATCTGCATGTATTGCCTGACGATATCAATGGGTCACTGTCACTCCTATTTGTCGGATATAACTTTTGTATAATTACTGCAATTACTTAAAGTTTTGGAGAGTTGGCAATGAACAATTGTTGGGCAGACATAAGGATATATCTTCACGTCTATGGCCAGCTTTACAAACATATCTACACCCCATATAAATATATATAAATGTTAGGCGGTCAGTGGTGCTTGAAGAACGCCGAGTATAAAGCCTGTGGGTACAGTGGGAACTGTGGGTACTGTGATTTCTCACAGTCTTAACAGAGAACTAGAATATTTATTTTGGAATTTCTACTGTAATATTAATAACAATAGCTTGTGTGTCAAATTTAAAGGTAATGGCACCCAAAAACTGTTTTTGGTGTAATGCAAGAAAATGTCATTTTATACACAGACAATTTTCTGTGCTTTGATATCAGATCCCCATTTTGCATAGACTTACACAAAGTTATTTGTATCTCTACATGATCCTTGTAACTTGCATGGAGCACCAATGCAGCAGTTCTGCTGGGCTGATAAACTGAGTGTAAGCTGCAAACACAGATACAAGGGAGACCAAATATTAACACCTGTACCAAGGAGGCAAAATTCCAGAAAGCTTCCAATTACGGGAAGGGAATTTTTAAAAATGATTTCCTTTTTCTCTGTAATAATAAAACAGTACTTTGCCCAAATGTTGATTTTGCAAGTGAGTCAAATTAGAGTTAGGAACCGATGCCAATGACATGAAGTTACACGGGGCACTAATAGGTGACAAAAGGGAAGAGACAACATATATACTGTAACAATTAGAGGCTTAAAGAGTCGCTAACAAAAGCTCTGCCCTTTGATTTTCTGAAGAAGTTGAACATTTCCCTGTTCTGCACCCCCAGTGATTCTATTACCAGCATCACCCTCAGGAATGTTCGGTTACTAGAGATATTGCACACAATCTGGAGCAAACAAAAAAAAAATATCTTAGCTCTTGTGAGACCTCACTGCACCAAGATTTCTTTCTAAGTTGGTTTATTAAAATATAGATGATAGATAAATTTTACATCCCTGCCATACATTCTAGGGGTATTATATATGGAACTTGCACAGCATTTAATTTATCATGTTATGGGGTAATTTACATGAAATGGGTACTGAAATTATACTACCATGAATGTCTGGTTACTTGGGTATTTGTTATTATTATTATTATTATTAACATGTATTTATTTAGCGCCAACATATTGCGTAGCACTGTGATATATAAACCCTAGAAACCAAATAGTAGTATGTCTAAAGGTTGCTTCCTTAGCCAGTAACCAGAATGATGCTGGTAATACTGCCTTACTTGAATACAGAATAGAGACCAGGATTTTTTTCCAAAATACTTTATACCGACAGACAGTGAGAAGATATTTTACCCCATATTCCAACGTAATGCACAGAGGGACGCAGGTGATAGAAAAGTTTAGAGAAATGAGAAAGTACTAGCTAGTAGGGATGCACTGAATCCACTATTTTGGATTCGGCCGAACCCCCGAATCCTTCGAGAAAGATTCGGCCGAATACCAAACCGAATCCTAATTTGCATATGCAGATTAGGGATGGGAAGGGAAAACATCTTTTACTTCCTTGTTTTGTGACAAAAAGTCACTCAATTTCGCTCCCCGACACTAATTTGCATATGCAAATTAGGATTCGGTTCAGCCAGGCAGAAGGATTCAGCCGAATCCGAATCCTGGTGAAAAAGGCAGAATCCTGGCCGAATCCTGAACTGAATCCTGGATTTGGTGCATCCCTACTAGTTGGAATGTTGCTTGAAAACTGAAAAAAAGGAAAATTGTATTGAAAGTAACTTGTATTATTTATAGGAAACATATATTATCTAAATCAGAATAGAAACATTTGGAGGGCATAGGGGACAGCAATATATATCAGATTATAGAGTATTTCATTTTAGAAAAGTGATTGTATTGAAAGGAAAAAAAAAACACAGCTGCCTGGGAATCAAAATCAGGGAAATTATTTTAGTCATTTTTCTTCTGCTACATAAATAAATCAGAGCTGTTCAACCACAGCCGTATGTCAGGATGCAGACTTCCCAATGTATTCTTTGGCTCCTGGCCTCTAAATAGATCCATTGACCTTTATGGATGATATGAGATCCAGCACGTCTACCCTTAGACACAGATGAGAGCAGGAATGAGGAAGAGAAGACATCTTTATACCCATAACCAGGAGCTGCTGGGGGGAACAATGTATCCACACCACAGATTTTGCAGATTCAGTACGCCATTCCCATACAGTGAGCTGCTCAGGAAGCCACCTGCTACCTAACATCCTCCTCACTGAGGTCCCTGCACTGGAGGCAACACACAAATCCTCTGGGAAGCTACTCCCTGCTGCAAATCCTTGTTGGAGCTTCAGCTGCTCTTTCTCTCTTGCCTCTCTGCCTTTCTTTCCTGGAGAGACTATTACAAATCTACCCTGTTCTCGCTAATCCTCATTCATGGGGTTTCCTGGTCCCCAACTTCTTCTCCAAAGCACATGGGCCTTTCTGGGCCTAGCTGTACCCAGCCCCCCCTGGGCATATCCAGTCAGATCACAATCCAGAGGCCAAAGAGGAAGAGGCCACTCTTTACACACAATATATTGCAGTGTGGCAGGAAGTTGTCATTACACCTCTTGGCCAATCACACTAAGAAAAGGGAGGGGCCTTAAAGCCATAGGGGCAGATTAACCCCCTATGGGCCCCTACAATTGCATAGAAAGTTACACAGTTTACATGTATACTTTGCCATTTACCTGTGGCGGATATTGATAAGACGTACTATGACATTACAAAACAGAGTTATACCTTACAATATATAGCCATCATTTATGATTTTATTAAGTCATAACATGTAATTACAAGGAGCATTAGAAATACCACACTGCAAGGTTTTAAGAGGGGTTTTCAGGTGACTGTATATTGGGAATGGGGAACTTCATCAGCCAAGGGGTCCAGATCGAGTAGAACCTAGCAATTTGACCCTTTTTCCTATGGATTAGAAAGTCTACAGTCCCCAGCTCAGACATATTGCTTACCCACAGTTCCGGGGTGGGTGGTTGTCCGACTTCCAGCTCAGGCATATTAGCCTCCTGGCCTGAAACAGAGCTTTATTCAGAAAAACCTTTGTAGTTGTGGGCGTTTGTAGTTCTGTAAATAGACCCAGTAGGCAAACCATTGGATCAGGGTCCAACCTTAGGACTAGTACATTTGATAGCATATCCAAAATTACTGACCAATAGCTTTGTATGTCTTGGCATGCCCAAAGTATATGCAATAGTGTGATCCCCAACCCTTTTTACTTGTGAGTCACATTTAGATGTAAAAACAGTTGGGGAGCAACACAAGCATATAAAATGTTCCTGGGTGGTGCATAATAAGTGCTGTTTGCCATTTGGTAGCCCCTATGTGGACTGGCAGACTACAGGAGGCTCTGTGTGGCAGTACATCTGGTTTTTATACAACCAAAACTTGCCTCCAAGCCTGGAATTCAAAAATAATCACCTGCTTTGAGGCCACTGGGAGCAAAATCCAAGGGGTTGGTGAGGAACATGTTGCACAAGAGCCACTAGTTGGGGATCACTGGGTTAGAGCAGGGATCCCCAACCTTTGAAACCCGTGAGCAACATTCAGAAGTAAAAGGAGTTGGGGAGCAACACAAGCATGAAAAATGTTCTTGGGGTGCCAAATAAGTGCTGTGATTGGCCATTTGGTAGCCCCTATGTGGATTGTCAACCTACATTGAGACTCTGTTTGGCAGTGCACCTGGTTTTTATGCAACTAAAACTTGCCTCCAAGCCTGGAATTCAAAAATAAACTCCTGCTTTGAGGCCACTGGGAGCAACATCCAAGGGGTTGGAGAGCAACATGTTGCTCGCGAGCTACTGGTTGGGGATCACTGGGTTAGAGGAATGATCACTATGGCGTGAGTACCTAATCACTTTTGCTTTGGGTGTAACCAACTTGGAAGTGAGTAGGGTTACGACAAACCTGTAGCTGATAGGTAGGATAAAACACCAATGTGTTACCAGCAGAGCAGGGCCCATGGACCTTTACAAATAAAAGTAAGGAAAGGCAAATGCACTAGGAATAGCAAATGTATGAGGGAATCCTCCTGGAATCCTCAACGTTCATGCTCTCAACTTGTGTAACACAAAATAGTCAGTTGTGCTATTGTACAGCAATGCAAGAAAAGCAAACAACATTTGCCTGTGTAGGTGAAAGTGTAGGATCCCCTATAATGAAACTCCATTAAGTGCAGAAAATGATTGGCTGGGTGATTCTTCATTGTGTCGGTTAACTGAGATGGTTCGCTAGTGAATAAAATGGAAGGAATGATACATGAAACTTTATTCAGCCCCCAAATTTGTTTTACTCTTTCCCATCAACTTGATACCCAGGGAGAATATCCAGTGACTTGCACAACAATCCTACGTAGATCTAAGCAGAAGCTGTGAGGAAATAAAAGCCAAGGCATGGAGGTATTTACAATTACATACAAATAATGGATGTTCAACACAAAGTGAAATAAGAGTTGTGTAACCATTAGCTTATACTAGCTTTAAATAGGAGCGGTATCCTCTTCTCAAGTCAAAAGCTTTGCAGATCTGCTTTAATTCATCCTGGTTATAACATGTCCATAAATAGGCACTATACTTCAGCAATGCAGCACTTAAATAAAATCCAATAATCTGGGAATGATTTGTTGTATTTTAGTTTTATTTCTCTTTCATTTGTGAATAGCATATTTAAAACGATGTACATTATGTAGATGTGATCATTTAAAGCAGGTTCCAATTATAAGGAATGTGTATGTGTGTCTAAAATATTTTCCTCAAGCAAAGTAAAAGTTGGTGTGAAATACACTGTAAATTGTAAGCTCTTGTCAGCTCTTTTTTTCTCTTTAACCCTTGTTAAATTAATGTAAGAAGATGTAAAAGAAGCCGATGTGATGAATTAATGGAAAGAGCTGGGTAACTTGAAGGCACTATATGAAAGCTGTTGTCTTTGGATGGACACCATTATAAGGAGCTAACTGTTGCATTTATGGGGGGGGGTCATTTAATTCAATCTAGAATGAATGCTAAAAATAAGGCCATTGTTTTATCAACTGCTCCAGACATGAGAGGTGATTTACTATGGTCAAGGCAAGGTGCAAAGTGTAAAAAATACAGGACAGACCTCCATGTTTCTAACTTTGCACCCTGCCTGATTGTCAGACTAGGCCAATGGGACACCACGTAAAAACCCGGTGGGTTCTGGCTTTCATGGGCCCCGCCAACCCAATACGATACTGTCCCCTCTCTCCCCGGTCACAGCCGCAAAGTCCGTGATTAGGAAAGTATGCGGCACATGCACAGGGGGTGGAGGAGTGTAGTTGGAGTTGGACACTGGGATATTCATGTCACATGGAGAGCCCTTGAAGTCTCAATCCCAGTTGGCCCTGGATGCTCCATTCCGATCCCGAGCTGCCTTCCTTATTTGATGAACTGCCACAGGCCTCTGTTCTCCAAAACGGGGCAGAGGTACAAGGGCTGGAATTAGGGGTAGTTGGAATTGATAAGTGCCTTGGGAATAGTGAGGTAGAGGCAATACAGGACTGGAGCATGTTTGTTTCCCTTTGTTGTTGCCTTGAAAAGTCCCTCCTTCTTTTACTCACTGTCTGCCAACTTTATACAGATACACTCAGTGTCGGACTAGCCCACCGGGATACCAGGAAAACTCCCGGTGGGCCCAGGTGTCAGGCCCTCATGCTGCTAAACATTTGGCCTATTTCAAGGCCATTCCCTGTTCTATGAGAACAAAGAGGCTAAATAGATGGAATAATAGATTATAGTATGTAAAAAAAACATACTAGGAGAATAGAGGTTGATTGAGGAGATGAAGAATATTAGTACTGAAAATGGGCCCCTGGTCTAAGGTTTTATGGTGGGCCCCTGGTCTAAGTTTTTTGGGTGGGCCCCTGGTGTCCCAGTCCGACACTGGATACACTCCCTACATGGGAAGAGAATGGTCTGACAAGCAAGAGTGTTCTTTTCCCATACAACATACAATGGCGAAGTATCAGAAAACTATTCATCTGCATAAAGATGCGGGGAGCAAGTAGGGCACCAAACCAACTAAATCTGGCACTGACAGATACCCATGTTCCCCATGAATTAATGTTCCAGTGGCTGACTGGCCCCTACTCATCCCCTAGCTTGCATACCATTCCTTTGTGCAAATTAGGGACTGCTGACACTGCGTTCTGCACCTCGCTCCAGATTTATTTTCAGCATGAAGTGCAGAGTACAGCCTGAACCCATACAGAAACACTCTTTGAATGAGTGCCGAGGGGAACATTTTGTACCGACCATGTGCCAATTGGCCATGTGCAGTATCTAGGGCAGCACAAGTTGTTAATCTGATGCTTCCATGTCTGCATGGCTCTTCCCCTGGTACTCCGATATCCACCCGGACTCTAAAAAACACACAGGGAGGTTATGTGGCTCCTGATAAAACTGACCACAGTATGTGTGAATGTGATAAGAACTCTAGACTGTAAGCTCCACTGGAGCAGAGACTGATGAACAATCTCTAGAAACCTCAAAAAAAGTATTGCTCGTTTACCAAAATGGGGCAAGGGTCAAAGTACGAAAAGAAGGAGCAAAACACAATTGCCTATGTACCTGAATAGAGCACTGCCGAAATCAAGCAGCAATGTATTTATGGGGGGGGGACGTGGGTCAGTACAACCTCAGGCGTTACCAGTAAAGTTTCACAATCCAAATTTATAAACCAGAAAAAAATATACTGTTTAGACTTATTATAGATTTAAAGCTTAGCAAAGCATACGACTAAAAAGTCATGACTTCTGTACCAGCCCAAGGCAACCACAGCCCTTTAGCAGTAAAGATCTGTGTCTCCAAAGATGCCCCAGTAGCTCCCCATCTTCTTTTCTGCTGATTCACTGCACATGCTCTACAGAAAAGGACAAATTCACCTTAGTAGGCAAGAAAGCCGCTGCACAGCCTCAGGGTGTTATGAGCTCCAGGCATTTCGCCCTTCTGGGCTTCATCAGCATCATTTTATTTCAGCTCCCTGGATGGACTTCTTGTCAACCTTTCACTATTGTCTTATATTTCATCTCCTCTATCCTTATAATCCTTCCTTCTCACATTTCCCTATTGTGTACTTGTATTTAACCTCTATGAATGATTTATTCCATCGGAAAAGCCTGCCATCTTTACAGCGAGGTTCTACAGAGACACCTGTACTTGAACTAGAAAAGCTACAGCTGGAAAGTAACACTATGCTAGTGTATCTATATACAGGGCTGCCATTAGAAATCACGGGGCCCCGTACAACAACATTTTTGGGGCCCCCTGGGCCCCGCCCACACTGACGACCAAGCTCCACCCCATATCCCGCCCACTCCACATCGCAGTTAAAAGACCACACAGACATCAGCGCTAAAAAAGTAACCCCCCCCACACAAGTTGTAAAAAGCTATTGATGGTCAGGGCCCCCTTATAAAAAATTGGGGCCCCAAAAAAAAAAATTAAAATTTTTTTAAAAACAAAACAAAAATATTGGTGGCAGGGGCCCCCTTATAAGTTAAAAAAAACTTGGGGCCCCAACAAAAAAAAATGTAAAAAAAACTAAAAAATAAACAAACATTGGTGGCAGGGGCCCCCTTATAAGTTAAAAACAAATTGGGGCCCCAAAAAAAAATTTGAAAAAAAAAATTTTTTTTGAAAAATAAAAAAACTGGTGGCAGGGGCCCCCTTACAAGTTAAAAAAATTTGGGGCCACCAAAAAGAATTTTTTTTTTTTTTTTTTTAAAAAAACAAAAAAAAACAATGGTGGCAAGGGGCCCCTTACGAGTAAAAAAAAAAATTGGGGCCCCAAAAAAAAAGTTTAAAAAAAAAAAGATTGGTGGCAGGGGCCTATAGAATATTAAAATAATACATTGGTGGCCAGGGGATTAAAAAAAAACACACAAACTGGTGTTCAGTAGGATTGAACTCATGGCTTCAGTACTTCAACTTCGCCTCCTTTCGTGACTTCGGGTCTTTTCACCGCTTCAGGACTTCAATTTCGGCTCTTTTCGTGACTTCGGGTCTTTGCGCTGCTTCAGGACTTCGGCTTCGGCTGTTTTCGTGACTTCGGGTCTTTTCGGCGCTTCGTGACTTCGGCTTTTTCCGTGACTTCGGGTCTTTTCAGCGCATCGGCTTCGGCTTTTCGGCATTTCCGCATTTGGCACGCAAGAGGCAAGACGTACGGCTCGGGCGCTCGTAAGGGGGGCCCGGATCTTCAAAAAATGCAGCGCTGCCGGGCCCCCCTTCATGCCCGGACCCGGTACGCTTGTCCCCCCTGTCCCCCCCTGATGGCGGCCCTGTCTATATAAATGTGGCTTTCCTTTCCTTCTATAGGTCTCCATCTCCTCTTCTTTAAATCTGGTCAAATTATATTGTTCCTAATTAATTGCAAACAACAATTTGCATATAATTTGTTGTTTTAGGGTAATGCAGCCCCCAATAAACAAAAAAAAAAAAGAATGTACCAATTTGGTGGGAGCAACACTGCCCTTGTGGACAATGCTGTCCTAGGCACTCCCCGCATGCACAAAGGTCTATGCACCAATTGCATCAGAGAGAGGTAACACCCTGCCCGGCTCTACCATTGGATTTGACAGCGTTTGGCAGACTGAGGCCTCGGAAAAATTATAGCTTTTAATATATAATATCCAAGGGCCACCCCCCTCTTCAAACGGGTTGCCACCTTTGACTTCCACAAAAACTAAAGAAGGGGGTGGGATGATGGTATTGGGTGGGGCAGTGACATATTGGGGCGGGTTATGACATTTAGGGGGGCGTTTTTGTGCTTCAGGTGGGTGGGGTTTTGACATCAGGGGTGGCTATTGGCTTGATCATTGCTGAGGATTCACAAGACTGAACAGGCAGTTGCATACCTCCCTACTGTCCCGTTTTGAGCAGGACAGTCCCGCTTTTGACAGCTCAACCCATAGTGATATGTCCCGACTTCCTCTTTCATCTTCTGCACTCAACAGTCAGAAAAAGATACAAAGATTCTAACTCAATTGGCTTTTGGCAGAAAGCCCAGAACAGACACCAGGTGCAACTAAGATACTTTTTTGATACTTGTGCCTCATGAGAAAACTTTGGTCGACTTCGGAAAACGAAGTGCCGCGAGTACCATACCATTTTTCATTCTAGCAGATGGAAGACAGGGGGAAGCAGTTCGGGATATTAGTCGCTACAAAGAAGAGGCAATTAGTCGTCGGGCAACTAAATCTCCCCGAATCTCTCAATGTGGCTTTAGCCTTAGACTCACAGCTTAAAGGGATACTGTCATGGGAAAACATGTTTTTTTTTCAAAATGCATCAGTTAATAGTGCTGCTCCAGCAGAATTCTGCACTGAAATCCATTTTTCAAAAGAGCAAACAGATTTTGTTATATTAAATTTTGAAATCAGACATGGGGCTAGACATATTGTTAGTTTCCCAGCTGCCCCCAGTCATGTGACTTGTGATCTGATAAACTTCAATCACTCTTTACTGCTCTACTGTTCCTCCCTTTCCCTCTTCAGCAGCCTAACAACAGAACAATGGAAAGGTAACGAGATAGCAGCTCCCTAACACAAGATAACAGCTGCCTGGTAGATCTAAGAACAATACTCAATAGTAAAAGCCAAGTCCTACTGAGACTGATTCAGTTACAGCCTGCCAGAAAGTAGTTCCATCCTAAAGTGTAGGCACAAGTCACATGACTGGGGCAGCTGGGAAACTGACAATATGTCTAGCCCCATGTCAGATTTCTAAATTGAATATTAAAAAATCTGTTTGCTCTTTTGAGAAATGGATTTCAGTGCAGAATTCTGCTGGAGCAGCACTATTAACTTATGTGTTTTGAAAAAAACATGTTTTCCCATGACAGTATCCCTTTAAAGGGCAATTCACCTTCATTAGCAAAACTGTAATAATTAAAAAAACACAGAAATGTGTTCAAACTTTCATAACCTGCCAAATGTAGTAAAATGAACATGGTAATTAGGGTGTGTGGCCACAAAATGGGCGTGGTCAAAAATATTTTTGTCCCTCTTGTTTTCCAAAATGTTGGGAGATATGCAGTTATGACCTGAACACCCCTAAGAAAACCCAAACTGTTCGGGTCGAAACAGAACAGGTGGCACCACTAATGCGCTGGCAGATCAGATTTTTAAACCAGCACAAGAACTGACCATGTGCAAATTGGTCAGGATCGTACCAAAAACCATACATCATACAAGATGTTAACAGTAGATGTATGGTCAGTGTTACACAGTCTTATCTAACACAATCAGCAATACATCAGTTTCCCAAAAAACTATTTTGTGACCCAAGACACTTACGATACCTGTGATCATTAAATAAATATTAAAGGAAAAAACTGTGAACACTAAGGGGCCTATTTACTTACATTGTTTTTTTTTTCACAAATCATTTTTTCCAAAATTTGTGTTTTTTTTATTTCTATAAAACTCTAAAAATTCCAGATTTATAAAGTGTAAAAACCATGAGAATGATAAATACAAAACTTTGCCAAGTAAAAGCAGTTGTGGTCACACAGATGTCAGTGGGAGCTGCTCCAATTCTATTAGACCCCATTCAGACTTTTAAAGATTTAAGGATTCACTAGTAATTGTCCGCAAAACTAACATTTTTAGAAGTTTTCGTGTTTTTCTAAATTTTAGTGCATCGTTCAGTCTTTTTTTTCATTCATACTCTTTAAATAAATTACATGGTATTCACGGTCTTAGAGAAAATTCATTTATTTGTTGTTTCAAAAACCTCTAAAACCGCAAAAATGTGAATGTTGAAAACTGGGCCTCCCCAAGTACATATTATATGTCTAGCTCATATTTAATACAGGTATGGAACCTGTTTTCCAGAATGCCCGGGACCTGGAGTTTTCCAGATAAGAGATCTTTCCGTAATTTGGATCTTCATAAATTAAGTCTACTAGTCAATCATGTAAATATTAAATAAACCCAATAGGCTGGCTTTGCTTCCAATAAGGATTAATTTTACTATTTTATTATTATAGAGAAAAAGGAAATTGTTTAGATAAAATGGAATATATGAGAGACGGCCTTTTCATAAACTGGGGCTTTCTGAATAATGGGTTTCTGGATAATGGATCCCATACCTGTACAGGTATGAGAATGTTCGGGACCTGGAGTTTTCCGGATAAGGGATCGTTCTGAATCTTCATACCTTCATACCTGCTTACCAGTGAACCTATAAGGCGTACTGAGAGAATAAGAAAACTACCTGCATGGACCAAGGACTATGTGATGTGAAGGATGAATAACATTGCTTTAATATGTATACTGTTTTATTATTGCTGTTTATTATAGTTGTCTAAATGCTTTCCTACTATTGGGGGAATATGTGGTGTTTATACAAATGGCCTGTAGATGTTACTGTGCTCAGACATACTGTGCATACTTCCTGGTAGCTTAAAAGTGAAAGTAACTGTTGTGTAATGGCTGCATGAGAGCCTGCTAATAAAGCACTGTAATACTCTACTCATCCTTGGCTACCCAAAACATAACAGGGTTTCTGGATAACGGCTCCCATACCTGTACAGGGTTTCCTTCAAAGGTCCCTCTGTACTGCAGTGCAGTAAATCAAACAATGTCTGAGCCTTTCCGATGATGTTCTTAGGACACCACTGTGACAACTTGATTACCGAGGGTTTTGCAAATTGAACATTTGGCATGAAGAACAACTAGACTATTGTTTTTAAACAGGGTAGGACCCCCATGGACAATGGAAAGTAATCACCCAAGTATTTCAGGCAGAAACCAAACACCCATAGAAGCAGAGTCTCTTTACAAATTTCGGAGTCCTCTAGTTTTTCCCCGACACAAAACCCACTGACAGAACTTTTCATAGAGATCATGGAACTGTTCCAGCACAACGATGCCCTCTGCTATTAGTAGCACAATTGTCTTGGGTAATGACAGCACAATAGCAATGTATCTGGATATAAATAGGTCTTGCTGAAAAAGAAAAAGAACTTTCCATCCATCATTCTGAGCCGTATCCCAGATATTTCACAGGGAATTCTTCTCATTGGCACATTTAGATTGTGACCTTGATGTTTTAGGAAATGGGGACTCACCGCTTGTGATGTCAGCAGCTGGTTTGAAGGGCAAATGCTGAACTGTGTCTTTTATTTAATCTCTAGGGATTTGCTTTCCATTTTTATTTTGTCCTCTGCAGAAATTTTTGCTTAGAATATAATAAGTTTCCCTGGACGATATTTGTAGGATAACAGAGGCATTATTCCTATAAAGGGAAGTGTGCATACCCCCATACACTTAAAGTGATTCAGTATATTCATTGCGGTATGTACAGGTATCTGTTATCTGGAAACCCATTATTCAGAAAGCTCCAAATTACTAGAAGGGTATCACCCATAGACTCCAATTTATCCAAATAATACAGATTTTTAAAAATGATTCCCTTTTTCAATGTAATAATAAAACAATAGCTTGTACTTGATCCCAACTGATATATAATTAATCCTTATTGGAAGCAAAACCAGCGTATTGGGTTTATTTAATGTTTAATTGATTTTGTAGTAGACTTGAGGTATGAAGACCCAAATTACGGAAAGATCTGTTATCTGGAAAAAAAGTCCCAAGCATAACAGATCCCATACCTGTAGTACAATATATACCATGTCCCTGGTATGGAATTGTATGAGCAGTTATTAGATGTATGTTTGTCATATTTATGTTTGTTTCTGTTGTTTCTATTAACTTCCCCTTGATTCCCAATATGTAATTGTTAATCAGGGGACTGTTCTTTTGGATAGGAAGGAGTAAGATGGGAGTTCAATGTTAATATAAAAAGTGTTAACACATATGTTTTGGCCCTGCTGATGAGTTTTTGTGTGATGCTTCCTTAAAGGGATGGTTCACCTTTACGTTAACTTTTAGTATATAATAAAATGTCCGATTCTAAGCAACTTTTCAATTGGCCTCCATTATTTATTTTTTTATAGTATTCACCTTCTTCTTCTTCTTCTGACTCTTTCCAGCTTTTAAACAGAGGTCCTGACCCCATCTAAAAACAAATGCTCTGTCAGGCTGCCAACTTACTGTCATTGCTACTTTTTATTACCAATCTTTCTATTCAGCCCCTCTCCTATTCATATTCCAGCCTCTTATTTAAATCAATGCATGGTTGCTAGGGTAATTTGCACTCTAGCAACCAAATGACTGAAATTGCAAACTGGGGAGCTGCTGAATAAAAAAATCTAAATAACTAAAAAAAAACACAGGTAATTAAAAATTAAAATCAACTGCAAATTGTCTCAGAATACCACTCTCTTCAAACTAAGCGTTAATATACAGGTGAACACCCACTTTAATAAAGAGCTTGCTGTCTCCAAAAAGGTGTATACTGTATATAATAGAAAGGAGAAATTGCCATATCAGTTTATGCCTCAGAGAGTCACAAAACACTGCAGTTTGGAACTGTACCCTGTATCCAGTACCATTATGTATACCCCTGCTCCTGTACTAATAGAAACTGAATATTGCATTGAAAGAATTCATACTACTGCATGTGCTTTCACTGAACAGAAATAGAATCTATTAACTGGAATGCTTAAGGACCTGGGGCTTTAATAATTTGGACTACCATATCTTAGGTCTACTAAGTTACATTGCCTCCAATATGAATTGATGCAGCTTAGTTACCATCAAGTACATGGGACAGTTTTATTATTACAGAGAAAGGGCTTTTAAGTTTGTCCAGAGCAGCTCCCCATCTTGGATCCTGTTATGCCATAGTTTAAGTGTCAGTGGCACTGCACATGCTCAGAATGACCAGGGCTGCTGTTGAGAAGCTAAGCTTAGGGATCAGTGGCGTAACTACTTGTCGGCGGGCCCTGGTACAGAATGGGAACCAGGGCCTCCTTGTCGAGCCCTCTCCCATAAATCGTGCATCGGAGTGCTGCCAGTGTGTACTCTGTAAAATCTCCCCCTGCCCAGCCACCCAGTCAAAGGCAGACAACAAAAAGGCATAAGCAACTACTGCTTTTACGAATATCTTTTAAAAGTGTGTAATTGTAATTACATTATTGGAATGTTGCTCAGAATTATAACTTTGCAAAGAACAGTTTTTGACTACAAACATACAAGGTTTTGATGCCCAGCAGTACAGAGAATGGCTGTCTTTCCATGACCTGCTGGCCAATCCACTTTATATACAGTTGCTGCTAGTCCGACTCTGAAATAGGCTACACTGGGCAGCACCACTGAAGAGAAGTTTTATTTTTGGACTGTGCTGCAATGTTCTCCTCTGCAGGTGGCATTTCCCAAGAACATGATCTGGGCAGCATTGCACTAAAGGCTTCAGCTTGATGAATGCAAAATCCTTTGAAAACCTCTGCACCCATGTAACAATTGCTGGCGCTGTGGCACAGTGGGAAAGCATCCCTGTATCCAGTTTGGGCTCGGTACCAATCCAAAGCCTGTCACTAGTGTAACATGTGTAAGTCTGGGCTGCAAAACCATGAGCCTGAGGACAGTGGCCCGTGTGAGCCAGTTAGTAGTCGTACAGAAGCTCTTTGTAATGAAGGAAACATTGCAATATACAGTGGAGCCCATCCCCCAGGGGTAAGGGGCCAGGGTGGTGGAACAAGGACACTGCTACTCACCTGCCGCAGCTGCCAGCAGCACACAGTGACAGCAGACATTGTTGCACAGGCAATAGGATGAGTGCAGGGAGGCTGCTTCCAGCAGGGCTGCCTGGGGGGTTGCACGGGGTGTCCATTAGACAATTGAGCAGCAAATGATTGGTATATATGGCTCAAGCAAGCCTATCCCAGCATTATGAACACCTCAGGCAACCCCGTCGTCCTCTCACCTCTGATCCCTGGGATCAGGCAAAAGTTTCCATGTCATTATTTCTGTGTATGAGACGGGGACCTTACACCCCTGCCTGGTTGCTTGAGGTTGCTGCAGGCCAGTAACGTAACTATAGTCTTCCGACCCGGGCTGGGTGCAGAATGTGCACCCCCCTTCCGGTTTACTTACCGCTGTGATCTCTGGCGGGCCCCGAGGGGGAGCGGACCCTGGTGCAATTGCACCCTTTACTCCCCCAGTAGTTACGCCACTGTTAGAGATCATTGGAAATTATCACAATATTAATAGAAAGTGAGGTTACAGAAGCTGATGCTACAGGGCTGATTGTTGATCATTTCTGATGCAGAATTCCTTGTTGCTTTTTAATGTAACTTTTTTTAACTAACCTTGCATTTATATATTGGATAGATATAGTATATTCTGAGCTCACATGAGCTCATGTAAAGTTGGCCATACACAGGCAGATTAAAGCTGCTGATATTGGACCTGTAGACCAATTCGGCAGCTTATCTGCCATGTGTGGGGGCTCCCAATTGATATCAAGCCAAATATCGGCCAGATATCGATCGGGAAAGTTTGATTTTTTCTGTGATCCAGGACTGCATTGGCTAGTTGATGCCATCCTCTGACCTGTCAGTGCCCATTCACAGCCCAGGGTCGAACGATTGGATTCACCCAATATTGCCCAGCCGTTAGTGGGCATATCAGGTTAAGATCTAATAGTGTATGGCCACCTTAAGTGACAGAAGCCCAGAACATGTACAGTGAATCAGCAGAAAAGACAAAGGGGAGCTACTGGGGGGCTGTCTAGATCTTCAAAGGTCTGTAGTGGCCTTGAGTTGGTACACAAGCCAAAAACACTACCTGTAACATTTCTTTGTTGAGCTTTATTTCTCCTTTAAGTACTTATGGCATGTAAAAATAATGCAGGTTCTGTTGTCTTGTATGGTATAGGGGGTTACAAACACCCTGTATCGGACTGGCCCACCAGGATACCAGGAAAACTCCCGGTGGACCCAGCTGTCAGTGGGCCTCCTGCGTCTAACCATTTGACCTATTTCATGGTCATTCCCTATTTCTTTATGGCAACAAAGAGGCTTAATAATGGAAGAATAGAGAATAGTTTGTGAAGAAAAGAGTCTAGGAGAATAAAGAGGTTGAGTGAGGAGAGAAGGTAAAATAGGTTAGAAAGTGGGCCCTCAGCCTAAGATTTTCTGGTAGGCCCCTGACATCCCAGTCCGACACTGCAGACACCTTATCTAGCTAATTATTCAGCTTGAATGTGACATGGTGGGTGTAGTCTGTTCATAAACGAGTGCCACAGTTTTTTGTTGACCAAGTGAATAATTGCTGATCTCAGCAGATGCCTCCTGCAGTCCTGCTGTTCACCCCATGTCTGATTGCACAGCCTGCTGAGAGATTAATGATGAAGGGAGAAAGATATTGCTACTCAGCAAGCGGCTCAGAAATAATCAATAGGACGTCAGTTTAAAGCTGAGTGATACCATTACATACATTTTGCTTGGCTGGCCTTGAAACAGGAGAGCGGATATGAAGAGTGGCCCATTAGTAACAATTCCAATGTCGAACATTACAGGGTGTCTCAAAGTAGCGCTTCATGATAAGTCTCCCTCGTGTCTTTTTCCTGGTCACAGAACTCAAGGGTGAGAAAGTTAAGCCCTACAATCTCCTTTCACTACCACAATATGGTCCTACTGCAAATCCAAATTGTAAATGGCGAAGGCTTCAGAATAAGAAAAATTTACCGGTTGTTTTTTTCTTTTAGTTTTTCATTTCTTTTTTATTCTGTTATTATGTTCCTCCATTTCCCAAATTGAAATAATAATGTTGTAACCCAAATGGTCATCTTAATCTTATTTACTACTAAGATGTGTGTATTAATCATTTAGCCAAAGTTCCAAGCATATCTAGCAAACATGTTTTTACCCCTGGCTTAGTCGTTCTTCCCTAATTTTATACTAACTTCCATTATGTTTGAACCTCCCCAACACTGCTTCAATTTTCCCCAGTGGAGTAACTACCATAGAGCAGACCCTGTAGTCACGGGGGCCCTGATTGCAGGGTCTGCTGCATGGTAGCAGGGTCTGACTGGGCCACCGGATACACTAGGTAAAAATCTGTTAGGCCCTGGCTCTCGTGGGTTCTGCTGACCCAAACCCACACCCTTCTGAGACCCTGTGCTGCCCTTACCACTGCTTTGGAACCTCTGCCTTACTGGAAGCTATTAAAAGTGGTTTGGCATGAAATAAAGGAGGGCATGATGGGTTGAAAATGTCCAGTCATGGAAAATTCCAGACATAGCAGGACCTATCTCCTGCTTGCATGGTCTACAGATTGATACCATATATTAATGCCAGCATAGGTATTCTCTCATAATAAGCACAATTCCTTATATATATTTGGGATTATTTTGCCCCTTTACCCTAACTATTTTATTTTAATATTTAAAATCAGGTATGGGACCTGCTATCCAGAATGCTTGCTTTTTCAGCTAATGGATCTTTAAATAATTTGGACCTTCATACCTTAAGTCAGGGGTGCCCACAGAGGCAGTACTACTGGGGGAGCAGGGGGTGCGAGCGGGCCAGGGCCCCCCCCGGCAGCCCGTGCGCCACTGACAAATGCGGCTGTACGGAGGGGGCGGGGCCCGGCTGTGCGTCACACAGTAGCGTCACTAGAGGGGACTCCCTCTAGTGACGCTACTGGGTGCCCAAGACGTCGATCGCGGTCTACCAGTCAATCTCTTTAACATTTCTGGTAGACAAAGTCTGGGCACCCTTGCCTTAAATCTACGAGAAAATCATATGAACATTAAAAAAAAACAATAATCTGGTTTTGCTTCCAATAAGAATGAATTATTTCTTAGTTTGGATCAAGTGCAAGTTACTGATTATTATTACAGACAACATTAAGTCTAAAATGGCCTTTCTGTAATTAGGATATAATGGATCCCATACCTGTAGTATAATTCTAGTTTTACCAATAAAATCTGTTATGAGTCTTAATATATGTGTGCGTATATCAATTGTGTAAAGAGACAGTTAATGGGGAATATGTATTATTACTGTATATACCTTTGTTATATCTTCTTTAATAAGTCATAACCAGATATAATTTAATTCTCTGTTCGTTGATTTGAGAGAGCAAAGAAGGTTTCAAATTAATATTCCTCAGTACACACCATGGGTGCAGATGACTTGTTGGCTCTAAAAAAAAATGTAATATATTTCTAGATATTTATTACTGAAATAGGCCGACTTTAAGAAGACTGACAGATGCAATCATAATAAAGCACACAAAGAGCAGCTGTTTCTAATTATATGGAATCAGGTGTTTAAACTCTTGATAAGTTGTGATATTTGCGTAGATCTTTTGTTTGGCCGCCATAGATATTCCTCATTTCCCTGAAAGGCTGTCTCTGTTAATTGCCTGTAATGTGATTAACAGTGGTGGATTAAAATTCTGTTTAATGAACTTCTGATTTAGGGGTTAGTCTGAGAGCATTTATTCTTCCTTTTCCTTATCAAATGTTAAATGAAATGTAAGCCCTTCGAGCAAATGTAGAATAGCTTTTCACCTTTACAGTTTACATTATTTTCTTTCTAGTTTTTACTATATAAGCAGTTTCGACACTGTGAATAAAATGAATTCAAAGCAACAGCGCCACCTGCCACTCATATCAGCCGACTGGATACAGTTGTCAAAGATGACATCATGGGGGGCGGGCTCCAGGAAGTTCCACTGTCCCATTGATGATGTAGCCACGCTATAGCATACCCCTATCGCAGTACAGGTATGGGATCCGTTATCAGGAAATCCGTTATCTAGAAAGCTCAGAATTATGGAAAGCCTGTCTCCCATAGACATTTCAACCAAACAATCCAAATTTTTCTCTGTAATAATAAAACAGTAGCTTGTACATGATTCAAATTAAGATAAAATTAATAAGATAAAATTACCCTTCAGTTGCTGGCCCAGCTGTATTTGCTCCAGGAAGCTTGGGATCAACAAGGCCCCAGTAAAGCTGTGCTAACCTAAAGGGACAAGTGAAAGTTGGGGAGCAGGGACCCTGTGAACGAGGCTTTAGTCAGTGACAGTTTATTCTATGAAAAGCATAACAGTGTAGCAATAGAACTTACTAGGATAGTGAGTTAGAGAGACTTAGATAGAATGAGCAGCCTGTGCTCCAATAAGGATTGATAGTAGGGAGTATCTCTCCCCTAGGTTTTACTTTGCTTAAGTGAGGGGACCACAGTTTCGAAAAGGGATTCAGACCTAGTCTTCTCCCTGATCCATTTCTCTGTGATCGAGACCACAAGGAGCATTGAAATCCTAGGGATGACCCTTCAACTACCATAGCTGTTTCTACATGGTGTCACAGTGTGCCATCTCTCTTAATTGTCCTGGGATTTACCATCTTTAATAATACCAATACCTTGCCTCTGTGGATGTGTAAGTACTTAACCCTGTGGACATAATCTTGGACAATAACACCAGTTTTGTTTGTTTGCTGCAAGAACCTCCTGGCATCCCTATTTTATTTAAAAAAAAAACAGCAGTCCAAGTGAGTTGTAGTGCAACTACACCCCCTTCATAGCAAAGACCCAGCAATGTGTGTTAGAATCCAGTGAGCCACATTGAAATGTTAAAAGAGTTGGGGAGCAACACAAGGATGAAAATATCCATTGGGGTGCCAAATAAGGGCTGTCATTGGCTATTTGGTAGCCCCCTATGTGGACTGGCAGCTTACAGGAGTCTCTACTTGGCACTATACTTAGTTTTTATGCCATTGAAACTTGCCTCCAGGCCTGGAATTCACAAATTAGCACCTACTCTGCGGACAATGAGAGCAACAAGGGGTTGGAAAGCAACATGTTGCTCACGAGCTACTGGTTGGGGATCACTCTACTTTATTTAACTGAACATAACGTATTATAGCCCAAAATAGCATTACAGCTCATTTAGTAGAGGAATGTAAAAAATTGAATTATTCACTATGTTTCTTAGCCACAATGCAACAGTCCTTAACAAAATCACAGCATAAATTATCTTTTAGTATGATGTAGAGAGTGATATTCTAAGACAATCTGCAATTGTTTTTCATTTTGTAATGGGAGGAAAGTTTTATGCCTTGGAAATGGAACATTGCTGTAACATCTAGATGTGGTAATGTAGCAGAAAAAAAAAAATAGGAAAACAACTGTGACCATCTTTTCTGCTTCAGCAGATTATAAATAGAGATTTTATTCCGAAACCCCTTTGCGCTTCCTTTTTTTGTTCTTGTCCTGGTGGCTCAAAAAAGAGGAAAAAAAACATTATGTTCATATGTATATAATCTTTATAGAGCACATGTCTTCACTCCATTAGATGCTTCTCAGCTTAGCAGCAGTCTGTGAAATAAATCTGCGCACCGGTTGCTGTTTCTCCATATTGTGAGATGTCCTGGAACATATTCAGAGATTAGACAGGCTGGTTTGGCTTTCCGCCGTATTGCATAGTATTACATCAAATCCCTTGCAGCACATTGTAAGTGGATGAATCCTGCTAATGTTCTCCGCAGAAAGTCATCCAAACAGAGGATTTCAGAGAGCCGGGAAACCACAATTTACTCTGTAACATGTCCTAATTTATGTAGGCAGCGGAGCAGGGATAAAAGATGGATTGCAACAGGAATGCAATTTCTGATAAACACGCAGAATAGTATTATGCTATCAGAACTCTTCTACAAAATGTCTTTTTTTAATACTTTTGCAGTGATTAGGTTATAGGAGGACATTTTTTGGCGTGGATTTGTAAAAATGTTTTACACTCTCTATAGCAGTAAATTGTCTCAGGGAACTTTATTGTGTATCAGTGTGGAACGACATCATGAGAAATTCAGTTTTGCTTCTTTCAGTGGAGCATGGTTTTCCTGGATAAAAGGCTATGGGGACGAGGAAGGAGGAATCCCCCATCGAAAACTATGTACTAAGATTTCTTTTATCAAACTATCTGCACTAGACTGAAGCTGTTATTATCATAATATGTACAGCTCTCCAGATGAGGATTTCTTAATGTTTTTCTCATAGGACCCAAATTAAAGGACCAGTAACATTACATTTTTTTTTTAGAAAAAATTAGTTAGTATACAACGAAAAAAAACACAAAGACAAACTAAAGGACCAGTAACATCAAAAAATGTTTAAAAATTCGTGCACAACGAAAAATAAACACCAAGACAAATGAAACTTTTAAATAGCAAAACCTTTATTAAGAAATAACTTACAGAAAGTCCACTTCCTGTCCTCTTCAGAAACGGCGAAAAGGCGTCCATCCATCCTGCAACGATCGATTTCTCCTCCCTGTCTATTCACTGACAGGCATCACCTTCATCCTCCTCCCGGTCTCCCGACTCCTGTTACTGTTGTGGGGAAGTGAGTTCAGCCGGAGGGGCCTCCAGTTGGTGGGAAGTTGGAGCCAGCTGGATCGATGTGCAAAGTCCTGGGGCTAGGGCAGCTCTCCATCCAGGATCTCTGCAGGGCTCCCTGCACTCCCTTCTGGGGGGATATGGTACAGACAACAGCGCAGCCGGCAGGGCAGTGGCACAGACAGTGAACACAGTCCATCTACCAGCACTACCGCCGCCTCCAGTTCTCAGACTGGCCCTGGCGGGACCCAACCTCTCGGCTTCATGGCAGTTGGGGGCAGTCACAGGTTAAATATATGTTAATGAAATATACTTTAATTAAAAAATGTGTACCGTTTTTATAAGAAACCTGATGGTATGCAGTGAAATTCTCCCTTCATTTACTGCTGTGGATAGGAATTGTCAGATGGTCCCTAACTGCTGAGCAGGGAAACAATCATACTTATGTACAGCAGGGGGAGCCCCGCCTTACTTCCCAGCCATGCAGAACTCAAGCAGCTTTGTTTATGATGATCCCTAAGCAGCCCAGACCACACTGAGCATGTGCACAGTCTTAGTCTTGCAAAGATGTTTAACAAAGTTACAAGATGGTGACCCCCTGTAGCCAACTTTGAAAGTATAAATTATTTCTTTGATTATGCTTGTGGTGCAGTAAGTTCATGTTTTTGTTTAGTATACAAAATACAGCATTTCTAGCCTAATTCTATTTTAGACTTTACATGCCCTTTAACTGTTCAGACCTCTGCAGGATAATGTGAGGGGTCAGTAACCTTTTAAGGATATACCAGTTAAATATGTGCATATGTGAATAAGCAATTCCTAAAATCCAGCTTCTTTGCTGTTCAGCCAGTATTTTTATTCCTATATATTTCCATAGTATCATATAATGCAATAAAAGTCTAACTAAGAATATTACACTTCAACAGGCAAATTTGTATTTGCAAAGTTTTGCTCTTTGCGAATTTTATTACATTTCTCCCTAAGTGGCTTATGGGGGGACAGAGAAGTAGCAAAATGCTTAAAAAAAATCAACTATTCCAAATCTATCAAAATAATCAGTCCATGCAATGCTGTATAAAAGCCTGTTTTCATACATACTCATGGCTTTTAATAAAGATATTCATATTTATTTATTTATGATTTCAACCTGTGTTTGCCAGTTTCTTTGTAAATGACATGTTCTGAAGTTTAAAGGAACGGTA
The DNA here is from genome assembly GCF_017654675.1 of Xenopus laevis. Taxonomy (NCBI): domain Eukaryota; kingdom Metazoa; phylum Chordata; class Amphibia; order Anura; family Pipidae; genus Xenopus; species Xenopus laevis. Next base: position 149,201,930 of record NC_054379.1, on the reverse strand, counting down.
ACACCAAATATAAAAATGTTTTAAAGAAATGACAATATAATGTAGTGTTGCCCTGCACTTGTAAAAGCTGTGTGTTTGCTTCAGAAACTCTACTATAATTTATATAAATAAGCTGCTATGTAGCAATGGGGGCAGCCATTCAAGCACAGGATACAGTAGATAACAGTTAAGGGCTGAAGAATCCCATTGTATACTACAAAGCTGTTATCTGCTATGTATCCTGTGTCTTTTCTCCTTTTTCAGCTTTGAATGGCTGCCCCCACGGCTACACAGCAGCTTATTTATATAAACTATAATAATGTTTCTGAAGCAAACACAGCAGTTATACCAGTGCCGGGCAACACTACATAACATGTTTATTACATTAAAACACTTTCATTTTTTGATGCTTCTGTTCCGTTAAGAACCCCCAAAGGTCTTGCTTTACTTTAAACTCTGTTCTTTGGTAATATAATTGTTTCTCTCTTTTGCAGACACCCTGATTCAATCACAGTGGTTTGTAAGTCATATATTTAAATCTTAACAAGCTTTGTTATGGTTCACAATGCCATCAGTTTGGTTATTTAGTGCTATTTAGAGCAAGGCTATGCAATTATCCAAAACAATGGTTAATTATCAAGCGCAGGCTCTGCACAAATTACTAATTAAAATGCAGCTTGTAAGGTTCTGTCTTAATCATTTGCAAATAAAGTTAGCAAATACTTGCCTTCATTATACACAAATGTTACTTTAATAAAACTGTGTTTTGTTTGCTGTCCTTTTAACATACAGGTATGTGACCTGTTATCCAGGATGCTCGGGACCTGAGGTTATCCAGATAATGATCTTTCTGTAATTTCATACTTCACACCTTAAGTCTACTAGAAAATCATGTAAATATTACCTAAACCCAATAGGCTGGTTTTGCTTCCAATAAGGATTAATTATATTGGATCAAGTTCAAGCTACTGTTTTATTATTACAGAGGAAAAGGATACAGTTTTTGAATATTTGGATTATTTGGATAAAATGGAGTGAATGGGAGACGGCCTTCCCGTAAGCATTCTGGATAACGGGTTTCCAGATAAGAGATCCCATTCCTGTACTAATAAATCAGATTTTTTTGGTTGTTAGCAGTAGAGCGGCACTCTGTTTACCCCAATAAAAACACCTCATATATATGTGTAAGTTGCCATCTGCACCATCTCATCACTAGAGCCTGTTCTTTGCTCCAGGCTCTATAGGCTTTCCCCGATTGTCCTATTCATAAGCTGGATAGGAGAACCTGCTTTCCTTGGGTTTTCTTGACCAGAAGGGCTCAATGACTGCTCTATTTAAAGTTTTCAGTAACTTGTGCTTCCATATGTCATAATGTGATTCCTCATTGGTAGAAAAATACCTTAATTGTGCAGTTGGTATTGTTAAGCTACATTCATTATTTCAGTACTCGTGTATAAGGAGTCAGAGCACTCTCTCAACCAGGAACGTTTGGGTTCAGAGATATGGTCAAGTCCATTTGGACCTTGTTCTTCCTACAGAAGAAGCCCCTGCCCCTTGTTTGAGTATCTGTCTCCAGATCATTATTTCATCTGGTGGCTCTGTTTTCTTCAGAGATCCTCTTCATATTTAACTACCTGGCAGCAGGGTTCTTTGCTTGGTCAAGGTTGCATTAGACCTGTCGTAGCTTTCTTTCAAAAGATTTAGGTCGTAGACATGTTGACAAGCTCTCCCTTATCTTTAATAATAATTTTTTTCTTGGAACATCTTGTTCTGTAAGCATTCCGTTTGCTGAGCTTCTGCCTGATCTTCATTCATTGTTTATTTATTGTGTCTTTCTTTTCAAGCATCGTTTGCCAACAAGCTGCTCTGAGTCAAGGCTGTACTTCAACTAGAGTTCCATCCAAGTTGCTGCATTGTACTCTTTCTTACCCTACATACCCAAAGAGGATTGTGCCCACAGTGGGGCAACTGTTTGAAATAAGGTGCCCATGTATGTTCTGGTGTGACACCCTGGTGGTTAATAGATCCTCACAGCTAGCTAGCCCATCAACACATCAACATCTTCACTTTTTTATCGCACATAAAGAGGAGAGACTGGGACACTATTTTACATTAGGGGTTGGGCTCTGTTTCCTATACTTTGCCCCATTATGAGCGTGGTTGTACCAATGCAAATTAGTAGCTTGACCACAAGCTGTTGCAGATGCTACTTTATGGATTGCTGCGGTTTGGCTGGAAATACAGGAAAGAAACACTGCAATATGGGTTAAAAATGCATATTAATTTAGCATTTTACATTTGCTTTGTAAATGAGACAAAGATAGGGCCCTTATCCAATTGATCCAATGAAGATAAGTTTACATACCTTAGCTTCAAGATTACTCATCTCTTCTGTGGCACCTGTTTCAAAGTTACCAGACCATCTGAAATATCAGCTATATGTCTAATAAATGCATGGTGCTTGGCTGTAAGGATTTAAAATGACAGCATTTTAATTCATTGCAACCAATGCAGCCTTTTTAGATGAATTGTATCACTAGTAATCATAGCCCATGTTATGCATGCATTCATGACAATATCTGAAGCATATTCCTTTCTCATTTAACCTATTCAGTCCTACAGATCTCTATAAATGTACACTATATACACACCAGTCCAACAGACTGAAGTGCTTAGATTGTAAGCTGTTTGTGAGCAGGGCTGCCTAATGCCCTGTTTGTTGTGAAATGATTGCAACTTGCTGCACTATGTACAATAAATAAATACTGAGAATGAGGATAATTTTAAGTATTATGCTCAGAATAAACTCAGGAATCACATTTCAAAAGACCATATTACCTATATGGTTCTGTTGATGTAATCAGTAAAATGTCAGCAGCATCTGCTCGTTCTTTTACACAGAGATAACGATTCCAGCTCAGAAAAATGCTTCCCATAAACTTGCCTTAACTAGATTTTATGATTGATGAGAATGCCGGCATGGCAGCGCTTGATTCAGTTATAGTTTTGCAGGAATCTGTATCTTCACTTCTGTTTCGGGCACAATTTCAGACAGCCCAAGGCGTTGTTTTGACTGAGCTGAAGATTAACCGAAGCCTGCACATTTGGCTGTTAGTATTTCCAGCATTCCCTTTCATCTCATTGGTTCCATGATAAGAGTCATGGATCTCAGGGGACTTTCTGCAAATGGAAGACATAAAGCTTTTGGCTCACCCAGCCTAGAATAATATGAACTTTTTCTGCCTGTGTCATCTAAAATGTCTTCATTTTTCTAATCTTTCACAGACACCAATTGTCACTTTTGCCTCAAATATATCTATATCTTATTCTTCAATGGCATTGTCTTTCCTATCCATGCCTTCAGTATGTTCATCTCTCTTTAGCAATTCATTGATTCTTTTGCTAAAATATATAGATGCATTGCACACACATTACTTGCACACTAAAAAAAGCATGTGGACTCTCCTTATAATTATTATAATTGGCTATTTAAGCCACACCCATTGTAACCAACACAGGTTCTACTACATCATACAATGAGGGTCTTGACAATTCAATGCTTCTTACTTTGTGGCAACAGTTTGTGGAAGGCCCTTTCTTGTTTCAGCAGGGTAATACCCCCAAACAGAAAGTAAGATTGATGCAGAATTGGCTTGTAGAAACAGGAGTAGAAGAACTTGACTGGCCTTTAACCCAACGGAATACCTGTGGAATGAAACTGGAATTTCGATGAAAGCCAGGCCTTATTCTCATTCCTCAACATCAATGGGCAATTTTTATGTATATGAACAGAAGCAAATCCCACCAACAATATTCCAACAAAGTGGAAAAGCTTTCCCAGAATAGTAGGGTATTTGGACACAAAGCGTCCTCATATATTTGGTCTTATATGTTTTGTGAAATTGATCATTGGGGATTACAAGATTACAGGATTACAATTTTGCTGTGGGACCTTCTAACTTTTAGATACATTGTTGTACACAAAACACAGCTACTTTGTTTACTCGGATACCTCTGCCTTAAGTAAACACCATCCAAGTTTTTGAGCTGCACCAAAAGTTGCTTCTGGCATTGTAAGCATGTGAGGAATCTGGTCCAGCCTGGTCCAGTCCAGAGCATGTTTCTAAGCCTTCCTCTATTAATGGACTGGCCCACTTCGGCTTTCTGGCGTGGTCGTTATGTCAGGCTTAGAGCAAGCTGGAATGGGTTTGGAGGCCTTAGCGCTAGTAAAACATGTATGTAAAATTGGGCAAGAACCGAATCCAGGCTCAGAGTATAGACAGGTAACAGTAACTTAAATGATAAACTTTATAACAGAAATGATGCTGAAATAAATCTTTATTTCACACAGTTGGTACAAAGAATGGGAAATGGAGGCAGAGGGACAAGTAACACATTCCATGTGGTAGTAACAATTGAATTCCTTCTGTTGGGTAAGGAAATATCTATATGATAGAGACACACAGTAAGGAATGCAGGAATTGCTACAGCAGTGAATAGGGGCACTGAAGGGGCAGATGAGAAGCACAATCCAAAAGCCAAGAAGAGTCAGGAACATGGCCAAGAAACTCAAGATGCTAGGTCACAGGAGCCTAGACAAAAAAAATACAAAGCCAGGAACCTGCAGCAGATCTGGTCCATTAATAGAGGAAAATCTGGAACATGCTTGTCTGCAGACTCATCCTGAGAACAGCATAAAACATCTGGGGAAACTGTAAGCAGAATATGGATTCTGTATGTTTATGAAAAAAGAACTCAGTAGTTCAGCTGATGCTGACAGGACTTGCTAAAATGAAATTGGTCAAAGGGAAGGAAAATACCTTTCTATGCAACTTCCACTATACAGTACATTAATTACTGACTCAAAATGGTTTTGAAACCATAGACATTTTTTATTATATATATATATATATATATATATATATATATATATATATATATATATATATATATATATATATATATATCCATCCTGATGTTGCTTAGAACTACATTTTCTGTCATTATAAAAATAAATCTTTCATTTTTCTTTTCATTTTTTCATCATAAAAATAAATCTTTGGGCGTTGGTTCACCTTTAAGTCAACTTTTAGTATGTTACAGAACAGCCAATTCTAAGCAACGTTTCAATTGGCCTTCATTATTTCTTTTCTATAGTTTTTTTTCATTTATTTGCCTTCTTCTTCTGATTCTTTTCAGATTTCAAATGTGGGTCACTGACCCCATCTAAAAAAACAAATTCTCTGTAAGCCTAAACATGTATTGTTTTTGTTACTTTGTATTGCTTATATTTCTATTGAGGCCTCTCCTATTCATATTCCAGTCTCTTATTCAAATCATTGAATGGCTTCTAGAGTAATGTGCACCCTAGCAACCAGATTGCTGAAATGGCAAATTGCAAACTGGAGAGCTGCTGAATAAAAAGCTAAATAACTCAAAAAAACACATAATAAAAAATGAAAACCAATTGCAAATTGTTTTAGAATATCACTCTCTACAACATACAGTACTAAAAGTTAACTCAAAGGTGAACAATCCCTTTAATTTATATTCTTTAGAATAAAGAATAGCTTTTTCTCTTTTCCAGGAAGTTAGATATATTTGCATATCTTTCCTTATTATTCCCAGAGCCAATGGTTACTTTTTATCCATAGACTCCAGTAAAAAAATGGTCTCTATAATGGTTGTTTTGAGACGTGTGAAATAATAGAAAAAGTACATTTTAGGATTATATTTTCTTTCAAGGGAGTATTTACCCCCATTTTGACATCAGCTTATTTAGCTGTGTAAAAACAAAATCGCAGAAACACATCATACATCTACAAATAAATGTATTTATTTATTATATAAACAACATTGGACCATTCCCCCTCCCTTCTTAGGCTCACAGTGTAATTCAACCCTTCCCTCACTTTGTTCCCTTGTGAAGTGATGAATTCTGGGACTCAAAGTCCCTCTGCTTCCCAGAGACTCTGTGCACCACTCATTATGTAAAGCAGACAATCTGTGTAATTGTGTACATCTGTGTACAAAAATAAACTTATATTTAGTTTTGGAAGGTCAGATAGTGTTTATGCCCAAATGAATGGGCTCATGTCAAAAAGGGGGGTATATTTTCCCACAAACCACAACATTACAGATTCAGAACATATTTCTGAGAAATTCTGCATTCCTCTTCAATTCCAAGAGATGAGTAACATTTGTATGGGGGAAAAAACCCCTATCCATTACACCATTGAATTATGCAATTCACTACAGCATCTGACAAGCCTTCCAGAGTTACTCCTAATCAATAATGTTGCATTCTTATCTTAATAGGTTGACTTGCTCATCAGTCATCACTATCTTACAGTATGTCACTGATCTAAAAAGCTTGTCCTCTATACCAGCTCTTTACTCCCCATGCAGCTGGTGTGTATAAATGTCATTATGTTCAGTTTTTTTGTATACATACCATGCCTGAATCGAGGACCTAAGTTGTCCTGAAAGCTTGCTAATAAATGGTATCTCCTACTATATTTTCCTAGAGGACCAGAAGTTAAATACGATCATGATCCCCAGACACGACGCAGCTTGGTGTGTATTGAAGAAAGGATCAATGAAATATATGTATCCTGTAACAGTGCAAGTTGTATTGCAGATGTGTAAGGGGACAATGAGATAATGAACCCTTTTTCCAACAATTTCTCATATATAATTTCTCATATTTTATATATGTCTGGATTAGCGTCCACTTTCAAGGGTTCAGGATGAATTTCCCCACCTCCCACCCTTCACTCTTCTGCAGTGCCCAAGGTTACATATTTTAGGTTCAATGTTGAGCCCTGCATCTTGTCATCAGTCCAAAAATGTGGTTTCTCCCAAAGTAATCAGTAATAGCCAAATGCAAATTACCGCTATTTGGGTGCAGCTATTGGCACAACCCGCTTAGGGAGCCCAGGAGTCAGTAGGAGCACTTGCGCACAATTTGTTGTAAGAGGCTGGTTGAACAAAAGGACACAGCACAAGCAAGCAGAAGTGTAAGGAACATCTTTCCGTACTCCCATGAATAGTATTTACATGCACAATACCTATGTTCATTTTTAGCATGACCATATTTGCACTTGTGCTCGTAAATGACCCTCAGGGTTTAAAATGTGTTAAAAAAAAGTTGGTCATATGTTTTGTTAACTGATCATCCAATATATATATATATATTGAAATATATTCTATATAGGAAGTCAAGATGGCCCAGCTGGTCAACATCTGCTTAAAAATCATCCAGATAATTATCAAACAGGTTCTAAAATCCCATCGGTGGACAACTTCACCCCACTGATGCGGCTCTCTGCCAGTGGTCTTTGTTAGGCCCAGGGTTGGACTGGGCTGGCAGGACACCAGGAAAAAAAGTGGGCCCAGGCTCTTATTGGCCTCACTGACCTAGGCCTGATCCCCACCTGGCCTCCACCATGGAATTCCGCCTACCTTCTTCCATTGCTCTCTTCTGCCCTACCTCCCCCGATTGCAGCATAAGAAAGTATAAGGTATGAGTGGGGGCGAGGGGACTGGCAGTAGGTGAGCAGGCAGGAATCAGGGGCCCAAAAGGGGGTGTTTTGGGGGTAGCAACACTGGTGGACCTTGCACATCCCAATCTAACCCAGGAGGAGGCTAAACAATCAATCAGCCTGGTTTGTCCCAGCATATGTGGCTACATCAGACAAAGATTTACCTCTAAATATACACCTTCAGTAATTAGAATGGCCAAAATTCTGCTGTATAGTGGGTATATGTATATATATATTTTTTTATTTATTTAGTTTTTTTTTACTGTATCTTGGTTACAGGGCTAAGATTAGATTTAATGGGAAATTATATTCAGCCAAGAAGGATGCTTTACATAATGTAAAATTACAGAAATATGTGTGAAAGGAGAAAGTGTTGCAACTACATTATATTCATTCATATGCAGATCAGGGGAAAATCCATCCTGCAGCCTGGAAGATTTATATTCCATTTTCCCTTTTTATCATTTACTAATGAAACAAAGTGCAAATGGCAAGTAAGATGTGGATGAGAGGGTGACCGGCTGGTTGTGGTTGTAAGGTTGAAGTGCATGCTGGGCCCCTCTGAAGTTCTTTTGCGGGGGGAGGCAATCACAGATTGCTATTCTATTATCCCGCCTTGCTGTGTCATCACACTGCCCTGAGACATCTGGGTGTGAGGGAGGGCGGGAGGAAGGATGGATGGGCGAGTGGGAGGGCATGATTGCTATCCTCTTGTCTGACTCCCACTCAGGGGTGCTATTGGGCGGTAGCAGACAAAGACACTAGTGATGTGCGGTTCGAGAAAAGCCAAAACCTGCACCCGCATGTGCCAACCTGCACCCGTCTTCCCCCTCCATTTATAGACCACGCTGTAGCAGGCATGCACCTATAAAGCCGGAAGTCTAAGGTTGCAAACAAGGCAGCGAGGTCACCTCAAACCCCCCTCACCCATGGGAAAACCCACAGATCCTGCAGGTATTGGGCTGGCCCGCACATCATGGAATGTGACTTTCATACACTATTCTTCCCTATACCGTATTTTACCTTCAACAGTATTAGGAGTGGTTTCTCCACCCTGTCCAGTAGGGTGCTTTACATTGAACATTGACATGGCATTGACAAATGCCTTCCCTACATTATAAAGTCTCTGAGATGACAATCCCTCTTTCTTGAAATCAATAGAGAAAGAGATCAGTCCTTTAAGTCTCAGTATTGTTCTCGCTGCACAAGAAAAGCACCAGATTTGGTCGTTTGATGTCATTCGTTTCCCTCATGAAGGCAGAATCTAATATTCATGTTCGTTGAGCACTTCACGCCAGCTTTGCAACAATATGTGGCCTTCGTATCTGGCAGGAGACGCACAGACTTGATAACTTGCAAGCCAACTGCTGTGACTCACCAGTACAGTAAAAATGGAAACCTCATTAGATAACGATGTTTCCCCGCAGAATATCTGGATTCTTCTCAAGCTTCAGTACAGCATTGGTCGTGACATTTCCAGGCAATATAAAAAGTTGAAAATTCTGAAAGAAATTATTAAAAATAAAAACCTTTTAGAAAATGATTATTTTAGGGAAAAAATAACAAGAAAATAACTAAATACATTTCTTGCACACAGTACATATGCTGAGTGGAAACTTCTTATATTGATGGGGGAAGGCTAAGGGGACCCTGATTCAAAGCTGCCTTTTATGTGGCCCCAACAAATCACCCAAGGTATCTATCATATAAGCAAAACTTGCACATGGATCCTTAAGGCTCACCTTCTAATGGGCACTCACAACCCTGCCCGTAGGCATTTGACGAGAATCTGTCTTCTCAATAAATCTATAATCTTTTAGCCAATAACCTCATGAGAAATAACCCAATGTCTTCTGGCTGATGGAAAATAATGAGAGAATCAGTCATACAGTTGGCTGAACATGTCACATGAGCTCAGTTCTAAGGTGTAATTAGTAAGTTAGGTATGGCTACAGCTTCTCTGGAGGATTTCTTTAATTTTGTTGCTGTAATTGACACACTTATCCCCTTGAACTTAGCAAACAAATCAAAGCAAGTAGTTCAGCTCTCATCTCTGTCATAATATTGATTTCTGTCCAGGAAAAAGTTCTACCTGTTGTGGATTCTACTGTTTCCTGCTAGAGACGCAGCTTTATTGTCTATTAAGTGCTGTGTGGTCCAATATGAGTCTCTCTGCTATCACATGGTTCCGTCAAAAGCAATAATTTTCTAGCCCCAAGAGCCGGGCCCCAGAATAGTACTAATGTTATCACTGTTGCGTTCCAAGAGACTGATTTCTGGAACTAGGTCTGAAAGCAACCATCAACTCAGGAGTTCACTTGAGCATCTTTGGAGCATTTGAACTGTTCTTTCAGTTTTTGTCATGGTTAATAGAAACATGTAGAGACGCAACTGCACTTTTTATTAAAGGGGACCTGTCACCCTAAGAAATTATTTCAGATCCTATTTTATCTTATATCTTATATATATAAATTATTTGTTTCCTTCAGTCTTGGAATTCATAATTATAGCAAGCAAACAGGTGCCATTGTGTGGACACTGTTATTAAGGCAAACCTTGCATCTCAAAATTTTATTTGTGTGCCAGAAAGGGGGAACCTGATGCCCATACACATTTAAATGGCGAGGAGAGAGTGGGAAAGTAGAGTGGAGTACTGAATGGTAAGTGAAAGCAATTGCTTGCCCCATCTCTATGACTAAAGTATAGAGGAAGGGCAGGCAATATATGATTGACAGCTGAGATTTTTAAATGAGTTTACAGCTGTGAATGCTTTAATAAAAAAAGAACTTGGATTTCTTGTTATATTTGAAAATGTCTTTTATTATAAAGCTTTTCATGTTTGGGTGACAGGTCCCCTTTAAAGGCTTCTGTAATCATATTATTTCTATCACAGTGGTAGGAATGCAAGACTGCACTGCTATGATGATATATACTGAGAATTTTTTAGGCTTGAGATGGCATGGACCCTAGAAACAAGTGGGGAACCAATAAGAAGGGAAAATAATGTTTCAGAAAAGGTTTAGAAAGGGGAGAAAGTACAGAACCCTCCAGAACAGCCACAAAAGGATGAGTGCAGGAATCACAAGCTGAGAAGACAACTGTTCAAGTTTGAGGGCCAATGCTTTGGGAGAACAGAAGGCAGAAAAGGAGAGTTGAAAATCCTTCAGACACCAACACCCACAGTAGACTTGCCTACAGTAGACTCACCCACAGTATAGTCATCCAGCAGGCAGCAACACCCACAGTATACTCACTCACAGTATTCATCAGGCAGCAACACCCACAGTAGACTCACCCTCAGTAGATTCATTCAGTAGGTAGCAACACCCACAGTGGAAACCCACAGTAGACTTATTCAGAAGGCAGCAATACACACAGTAGGCTCACCTAAAGTAGACTCACCCACAGCAGACTCATTCAGCAGGCAGCAATACCCACAGTAGACCTACCCAAAGTAGACCCACCCAGCAGGTAGCAATACCCACAGTAGACTCATACAAAGTAGACTCACCCACAGTAGACTCATTCAGCAGGCAGCAACACCCACAGTAGACTCTCCTAAAGTAGATTCACCCAAATAACATAATTGTGTGTGGCACAACCTGCTACTGAATCATGCTCAAGTAAAATGTACTGATTCTGGAGAACAATGGAGCTACCTCACCCCTAACATGGTGGTGATTCCATGGTTCCCCTGCAACAATAGACACACTTGTCCACAATTCAGCCGAATTGGCAGGGCGGACACAATGGCCCTCACTGCAACTAAGGAAGCAACCACCTTTAATGAATGGCGTCAACATGTACAACATTTGCATGCAACATCAACATGTACAAACGCACTTTTGGTTGTGCTTGTAAATGACCCATTAAGTCCCCTTAGGTCTCATAAACACTGAAAAATGCTTCTCACAAACCAGGTGTCCATTCATTAGATGACAGGAGACATTTGGCTCAGTGTTGTCAGAATATACAGTATAGTTGATAAAATACTCCCTCTACAAAATATAAAGATATTAAAAGTCACTGAGGACTTCCATGACCATATAAAAGCATGAGGCCGAATTTTCAACAGGGGGTACTTTATTATAAATCGCACGTTTCAGTGAGTCATGTGACAGAAATGCCATCACTAAGCTTTATAAGGATATAACTTACAGAATATTCAAGGCTGTTATGTATTATAAATATATGTACAGGTATGGGAAACTGTTTAAGTGCATGTAAACTCATATAATGTATATGGTAATTTGTACCACTACCCCACCTCTCTTCTCTTTCTCTCTCCGCTGTCTTGTATTGGTTTTAAAATTGTACAAATTAAAAATAAAAACTTGTAAAAAAATATATATATATGTACAGGTATGGGACCTGTTATCCAGAATGCTGGGCTTTTCCAGATAAAGGGTCTTTCTGTAATGCCGGTCTCCATCCCTTAAGTCTACTAAAATATAATTTAAACATTAATTAAACCCAATAGGATTGTTAATTAAAAGGGATTAACTATATCTTAGTTGGGATCGAGTACAAGGCACTGTTTTATTATTACAGAGAAAAAGGGAATTATTTAAATAAGTTTGAATTATTTGATCATAGTGGATGGCAGTCTCATAATTTGGAGCTTTCTGGATAATGGGTTTCCAGAATATGGATCCTGTACTTGTACAATGCATTCAGTATTTAGCCCCCCTCAAAATATAGTTTGTATTTACTGTATAATTGACAACACGTATAAATAAGAGTTGCGCAGCCAGCGAATTAATCTCATGTGAGAAGAGGAAGAACTGATCTTTGCAGTGTTAAATATTGAGGGAAACATTATTATTTGATAGTGTTTTATCACATTTGCAACCCTCCTATGAGCTACCCTTTTTTCTGCCAGGTAACAGATATACCATTGGCATCGGACTTGATGGCTTTTTTAGATAACACCGGGCACATTTGTTTCAGTGCAGCAACCTAATAAAAGATTTGTGTTCCCTATTCTACTTACAATAAAATGAGCAATGTTAATTACTAATTGGTCGCTATGGATTACCGCACAAGGACAGATTTGGCCATCGTTATCAGATAGACCCAACAGTACCATTCTTTTAGGCATTTAGGTAATTATTGAGGGATGGGTTCTCCCCTCTCACGTGCCTTTAATTATTAAAGTTAGAGTGCTTTTACACAAATTAAAATAACGACAAGTTAATTAGTACCACGTTTCTTTTAGCAAACATTCCCTGTAGACATAAAAAAGTGCAGTTTTTGGACACAAATCACCATGTTTTCCCCAGAATTCCTAAGCTATTTCAGCCGAGCACCAAGATGCGTCCACTGCAGTTTCACAACTCTGCAAAAGTGCAAGGAGAGTGTTTGGGCCCAATAAAAAGCATCAATCCATGCACACCTTTTTGTCCATGTTAGAGTGCCACACTTGCACTTAAAGTAGTAAATGAGGCTTTCTGTGCCGATTTAATAATGTTAGCGACAACCTACAAAACATTCAAAAAAACGCACAAGTGCAGTAGCGCATTTTGGTGCACAATTACATTAGAATTCTGGGGCAAAAGTTCCATTGTTAGAATAATGTTAGAAGGGACACTTGTGTCCAGAAAATTGCACTTTGTACAATACACTGTGATTATTATCCTTACTCACTGATGGATTAAACAATGAAACACAAATGGGAACTCCCACATGAAATGGCTTAGGAATTCTGGGGAACACATGGTGATTTGTGTCCAAAAATTGCACTTTTCGTGTCTACAGTGAATGGTGCACCAGAAGAAGGGCCGAAACATGTAGTGCTATGCATCTTCAATAAATTATTTAAAGAAATTGAATACATCTGCTCTCCAGTGAACCTTTATTCTCTACTTTCTCTCTGGATTTGGCAAAACCAGATCACTGTTTAATTGAGCAGCTAATGATTTTACACACGGTTTGGGGTTTCAAATACTTTTCTACTTTGGAAATCAATAGAATGCTGTTACCATTACGCGAACCAATTATGGGGTACAGAAAGTAGCACAGACAATGGCTGAAAACTGGCACACAATTACAGTTTTCACTTCTGAGGCCATAGACAAATCAATTAATTTATCAGCACCTTTATTTCCGAAAACACGTAAATCACAAGCTCTGCTTATTCATTATGGCAGAATGAGTATAAAGCATTATGTGCAATTGATATACAGTATAGTAAATAACTTAATACCCAGTAATTTATTAACTACATAATAGATGTCTTTCTGCACAGACAGAGAAATAGCAGTGTTGTCGGGTCTGTGGTGATGTTTGAAGCTGTCAATGATACAAGAGGCTTCTAAGTGGCTATTCTTTAAAGAGCCAAATACTTATAGGAACTTCTCCATCTGGCAGCAGCCCAAGGATAGGAACTAGTTTCTATCTCTCTCAGTACCTTATGGCTTGCTAATATGGAACTAAATCCAAATATTTTTATACATTTATGACATTAAATGTACAAGGCCATCAGATTGTTCCTACTTAATATTTAATGTGCTGTATTATAAGATCAGTATTTTGCAGCTGCTGACTGGCGTTGCTTGCTTGTTTATTATCCACAAGTATCCCTAGGCCCATTATGGATTTCCCTAATGTAGTACTTTAAGGAACAAGTGGCTTGCCTATTCTAACATCCCTTAACTTTATTATAATACATTTATCTTTAATGCTACCAGGGGCAGAATGACCCACCCATTGATTGATTTTAAATGTTATTGGATATCTCTGATGGCTGTACCAAAGTTTACCTTATCTAAATATAAAACCTCCGCTTTATAGAGTGGATTGTGAGAAGTTGTGCCAAGCAATTTAGCAGAGGGGCACTTGCACACCCTTATGATAAAATGTTTGATAGGCTTGGTGCTCAGTGATGGAGGATTCAGCAACCCACCGATATACAAAGATTGTAGATGCAGGGCATGATACATTTTAAAATTTAAAAAAAAACATGAATAATTAGAGATAAAACAGTTTACATGTACTGCAGTCCATGGTGCAGTCTGTAATTGAGATAATTAGCAAGACACCAAATTTAAAAATACAGTCTATTAAATGCAAGAGTCCATGCTTAAAGGGGTGGTTCACCTTTAAGTTAACTTTTACTATATTATAGAATGGCTAATTCGAAGCAACTTTTAATTGGCCTTCATTATTTATTTTTTATAGTTTTTTTTAATTATTTGCCTTTTTTCTTCTGACTGTTTCCAGCTTTCAATGGGGGTCACTGACCCTATCTAAAAACAAATGCTGTAAGGCTACTTACTTTCACTCATCTTTCTGTTCAGACCCTCTCTTATTCATATTTTTCTTATCCCAGTCTCTAATTCAAATTAATGCATGGTGGCTAGGCTAGGGTAATATGGACCCTAGCAAATTACCCTAGCCTAGGACCCAAGTTTGCTGAAATTGCAAATTTGAAAGCTGCAGAATAAAAAAACGAAATAACTAAAAAAAAAACACAATAAAAAAATGAAAACCAACTGCAAATTGTCTCAGAATATCACTCTCTACATCATACTAAAAGTTAATTTAAAGGTGAAATCCTTTAAGAAGAAAAGAAGTAACCTAAAAGATGGTACAATGTAGTAAAAGACACCTGTATAACAACCATTTGGTTACAAAGTTATCTGTGAAGGAAGGGAATACTTATTAAAGAATGCAACATAAGTAATATATTATATAAAAAAAACAGGACACATTAAACTCCTCTTTGAGGCCCCTCCCTTTCCATGTAGGGTAAGAGTAATTCTTTCAATTTGCTGAGGTTTCTTAAGCATTTCAACAGCACTCTTTTTATATGAGAAATTACCAACTATTTTCATATATTTCATATAATGGGAAATCAATCAATTTATCAATGCAGGTTCATGGGTTTCATCGTGTAGTGATGGGCAAATAAATTCGCCCGATACTATTTCGCTGTGAATTTCCGCACTTTGCCGCAAGCAAATTAATTTGTGAAACTGCAGTGACAAATCGCCAGCGAAAAATGCGCGTCAAAATTATTCAGACGCCCATTGACTTTAATGCATTTGGACCAGCTAGTCGCGCGTTTAAAATTTGTTGCTTGCTTCAAAACGTATTTACCTATTATTTTGACGTCCATTGACTTCAATGTGTTTCACAAGTTTTTTGCCATTTTGCAGATTTCGGCGAATCGAAACGGCACAGATTCACCCATCTCTATTTTCATGTCATAAAACTTTAAAGGCAGGTGGACAGGTCAGTGCAGCCCTATTATATTTGGAAGCTAATTTACTACAAGAAACCTCTTTTTCTGTTTTTGGCTCATTTTGGCACATTCTTTTATAGACATAACAGATACGTTTTCAAACAAAGGAAACATGATTACTGTACCAAAAGCCTTGGTGAAGGGAAATATTGTTGTAGCCTCAGATTTCTGCTCTGAGCACAATATTCAACACAAGCTTAGCAGACCAGCTGAACCCTTTGAAAACTGACAGAAACCTCAAGGGACCGAGTATATTGGATGATGTCTCGGTATTATGTCAAATGATGGTAGGACAGACATAACATGTTGGGTGCCAGAAGCTTTAAAGAACAGGGTGTCAAATAAAGGACGTTTCTGACAAGAGCCTTCAGTAGAGAGCAGTGCAGTTTATAATCACCTTCTCTATCAAGCACCTAGCACTGTACCGACATCCGCTGTATAATAACGATGATTGCTCAGGGGAATATTCTTCTTGTTGTCAGCTCTCTTGTCCTCTCTTGAGCTCCAATCAGCATTGTAACTGATGCTTCCCCATCTGAAACTGCCTGTGTAGTGTAATATGGCTCCAATAAATACAACCTGGAGGTTATTATTGCTTTCTCAGAATAAAAGGGGTATCCTGCAGAAAAGGACGGGTCTTTGTATTTCATTTTTATGCTACAGGTTCCCTTCTCAGCCAACATTAATAGGCATAGCACACTTGCACCTTAAAGGATCATTAACACCCGAAAAGGAAAGTGTATGAAAAATATCATGAACTGTTGCCCTGCACTGGTAAAACTGATGTGTTTGCTTCAGAAACACTACTACAGTTCATATAAACAAGCTGCTGTTTAGCAATGGCGGAAATTGAAAAAAGTCTATATGGCACAGGTTAAATAGTGGATAACAGATAACACCATTATGTTCTACAGAGCTTATCTGCTGTGTAACCTGAGCCTTTTCTCCTTTGAATATCTGCCCCCATTGCTACAAAGAAGCTTATTTATATAAATAGTAGTGTTTCTGAAGCAAACACACCAGTTTTACCAGTGCAGGGCAACACTACATTATATTTGTATTACTTTAAAACACTTTTATTTTTTGATGTTACTGTTCCTTTAAGAAACAAGTGCAGACATCACTCGCACTCCAAACGACTGGAATGATGGCCAGTGGACTTCCGTACACAAGCATCTGATTTTCGGCCACATGCATCCATATTTGCATTAATTTTGGCGAATCGGACGCAATTGTGCAAATGTGCCACCCTTGCGCCACAAGCACTGCATTGTGGGGAAAATTTGGGGCTCAAAATTGCAATTTTCTGACTGCATTTGCAGACTTAAAGGAACAGTAACACCAAAAATTAAAGTGTTTAAAAAGAATTACAACAGGGCCGAAACTAGGGGTAGGCAGAGTAGGCACGTGCCTAGGGCGCAAAGGTGGAGGGGCGCCAGGCACGTACTTCCTCCTACCCCTAGTCCGGTCCCTTCTCTGGCGACCGCCCACTGTCCCATGCATGCGCCAATTCGCTTATGCGCAGAAGCGTATTTTCGCGCATGCGCAGAAGTCCAGTTGTTTTAGAATTACCTATACTAATGTAGGGATGTGAAAATTTAGACACCTTTACATATTATTGACAGGCACATCCCTAGTAATATGGACACCTAAGTGGGTCCTTTTGGGGACCTTGTGCTTATGTAACCCCTAGTTCTCACAGTGTACACTAGATGGCACTGTGCGGTAGTATAAAGGTCTTGGGAACCATGCGGTCTGGGTCCATTGTGCTTTAACCCTTACCTAAGCAGGCAGGAAGTGAATGGGCACAGGATCGTAGGAGCATTGGCCCTAGTAAATAGATAGCATATCCTTTTATAGATCACTCTAGGAGTGATAGAGAGGTTATTTAGATTAGCAGCTCAAGGCTCCGACAAGGATATTAGAGGGATTAAGATACCAGGGTATTACTGACCCAGAGTAGGGACAAAGTGTTGAGACTAGGGCTGATAGTAATTCGGCTAGCTGCCACTTAAAGAGACCCTGAAAACTGGGCAATACCCCTCACAAGCTGCAAACTCTCTGCTGATGTGTCCCTGGCCTGCAGGGATTCAGCCTATACTGGTACTGTGAGTATATGCTACCTTTATGCTATCTGTGTTCTAAGCTCCAATGTGGATATGTGCTATGTTAAATAAATACTGTTCTTGGTTAAGCATAAAAGAACCCCTGCACCCAATTCTTGTGTATTGGCACATGGTTACAGTTGCACTACACCCTGCCTCCACCCCGTTGCAAGGGCTTACCCCTAAAAAGAGAGAGGGCCTCGTTTGTGGTATTAACCCACACTGAAAGTAGCTTAAACTGACAACAGTAAAGTCAGTTTACTATAGCGCTACACTAGATATACCATGACCTGGATGAATGAAAATCTTCATAGTCATAATATAATGCAGCGTTGCCCTGCACTGAAAACTGGTGTGTTTGCTTCAGAAACACAACTATTGTTTATTAAAACAAGCTGCTGTGTAGTCATGGGGGCAGCCATTCAAGCACAGGCTAAATAGTAAATAACAGATAACAGAACAGATAAGAATCCCATTGTATAATACAGAGCTTATATGTTATCTGCTGTGTATCCTGTGCCTTTTCTCCTTTTGCAGCTTTGAATGGCTGCCGCCATGGCTACACAGCAGCCTGTTTATTTAAACAATAGTTGTGTTTATTAAGAAAACACATCAGTTTTACCAGTGCAGGGCAACAGTGCATTATATATTCATTACTTGGACACTTTAATTTTTTGGTGTTACTGTTCCTTTAAATGAGCCCTATTGACTGGAGCACTCTTTACTGATTTGGTAGTTTATTGGCTTCAGCTCCTCCCATTGAAATTAGTTCAGGGCTCATTAAATGGGTTGTTCATGTTTAAATTTACTTTTAGTATTATGTAGAGAGTGATATTCTCAGACAATTTGCAAGTGGTTATCATTTTTTATTATTGGTGGTTTTTGAGTTATTTAGCTTTTTATGCAGCAGCTCTCCAGTTTTGCAATCTGGTTGCAAGGGCCCAAATTACCCTAGCAATCATGCATTGATGTAAATATGAATATGGAATATGAATAGGAGAGACCTGAACAGAAATATGAGTAATAAAAAGTAACAATATATAATGTGTAGCCTTACAGAGCATTTGTTTATAGATGCGGCCAGTGACCTTCATTAGAAAGCTGGAAAGAGTCAGTAGATGAAGGCAAATAATTCAAAAACGATATAAAAAAAATGAAGAAAAAATGAAGTCCTATTGAAAAGTTGCTGAGGATTAGCCATTCATTAACATACTAAAACTTAAAGGTGAACCACCCCTTTAACATATTAATCAGGCTTAGAAAATCATGTAAATTTTGCAGAACTTCCTATGTGATCTGATTGTTCGCCCATTAGATCCCAATGTCTCTCTATTGTAGATATGCTACAAACATCTCATTACATTGATGGGGCATCAACAGACCTGGAAGTGAATGAGGCTGCAGTTCTGTATAAATTAGTTCCTGTTCCTTAATTTGAACTGCTATCCAGACAAATGGATAAATACTATTTTGCCATCTGTGGCCATCCAGACTGATCAGGCCAGATGGTGACAGAACCCTTTTGTAGTTGACTTTATTCTCAGTCAGAATTTTCTGGCTTTGCGTTACAAGGAGGACCATGTTTAGGCCTTGTTTGTTCAGCACAGGCAGCAGTAGGGAACCTCTGGCACACGTAGTGTGAGTTGGCTGCTATTCTGGTTTCATTGCCAGTCCCTTATATTTCTAATATTGCTAATGGGAGCCCTCAAGAGAGAGATTCCCTGCAGAACACAGATTGCTTCCATGAGCTCATTGCTACTATGCTAATTGCTATATGTTATTAGCAAGATCTGCCGTGGTTCCTGCTTTGCTCATTCTCTCCTCTTCCTAATTTCAGAATAACTTCTATATAAAGAAATACTTTGTGAAAATTCTTTGAGTTTCGTTTTAAAAACACTGAAGGAGGATTCTCTCCGTAGAGATTCAGGAATTGTATTCCAAATATAAGGAGTCACAAGAGAGAAGGGTTTGATATGTGAAACAGCATAGGATGAGAGCATGCGTTTACGGAACGCATTCTAGGACATCCTGCGGCGAAATACCTGTCCTTCCTGCGATGTCCTATGCCTTCTGAATGGCGCATCGGGTGCTTTTACCATCACTCATCATCCAAATCTGCAGTCAAACCTCCGTCCTCTACCCTCCCTTCTCAGCCGTCAGTCATACGAACTTCGCCCTCGGTCTTTCGCCCTCAGCCTTCAGTCATCTGCCTTCCGCCCTGAGTCCTCTTCCTTCCGCCCTCGCTCACCACTTTAGAAAGTTATGGATATGACTGTCGGCTGAAAAGAGAAATCGGAGGGCTGAAGGCTGAGGGCGGAGTTAGCATGACTGACGGATGAGAAGGGAGGGTACGGAGGTTTGACTGCAGATTTGGACGATGAGTGACGGTAAAAGCACCCGATGCGCCATTCAGAAGGCATAGGACATCGCAGGAAGGAACGATATTTCGCCGCAGGATGTCCTAAAATGCGTTCCGTATGCAATAGAGATAGTAAATAGGGGAGTAGGACCAGGCTTAGGTGGAAAGATGATGGGGGGAATGTAATATAAGCCACTAACAGAAAAACTATTCGCAATACGAAAAGAGAACAAATCTTGCTTTGCACGAATTTAATATAGCTTTTGCGTGCACAGAAACTGTTTAGTGACCACTTCCGACAGTGGATGACCGCTTGCGAAATTTATAGTTCGCGACAATGCGCAGTCATTGTAATAAAACTTCTTACTGAAAAAGTCGTTAAGTTTGCTCCAAAAGGTTACGACGCCTTCAAGCACTTCTTAAGAGTGCGCAATTACAATTCGCAATGCAATAACAGTTTAAGGAAGAATATTACATTGCGAGATGTGGATTTTTTGTCTTATCGGCGCGAATTGTTTTGCGCTTTGTGACTTTAATTACATTCCCCTGGATTAGTTCAGTTTTTGTTAGGTTGAGTTTGAGGTGGCGCTGGTTCATCCAATTTGAGATATCCAGGAGGCAGTTAGAGATTTGAGCTTCTGTTTCAGCTGTTAATGAAGGGGTGGATAATAATATTTGGGTATCATCAGCATACAGATTATAATTAAAGCCAAATGATCGGATGAGATCTCCCAATTACAGAGTGTACAGGGAGAACAACAGCGGACCAATTACAGAGTGGAACTGGAACTGGAGATGAGGTGTTGTTAGCATAGGAGACAGTGAATGATCGGTTAGAGAGGTAAGAAGAGAGCCAAGATGCAGCCTGGTTACGGATGCCAAGCAAATACAGAATCTGCATCAGGAGAGAGTGGTCAACCGTTAGTACATGCCCACCCCTAATTTGAAACACGGACAGGGACCTTAGCAGAGCTCTAATGAAGGGCCCATTTTTAAAGATAATATTAAAGGAGAACTCCAGCTTCCAAACCAAAATTTAACAAAGAAGCCCACATAACACGGAAACCTCTAAAAAACCCATCACAGTTACCTGTTTCTTCAAAAAGTATAAATAAATGCCATTTTCTATGCTGAAATCCAGCTGTTTAACAGTTCTTCTCTTTCTGCATCATTTGAAATCTTGGCAGGGAAGGAGGGATTAAACACTGATGTTACAAATTGTAATAACTTCGCCACAGCTTACAGACAGCATGTAGGAACTACATAACCCACAATGCATTGCACTGTGATGTTCTGTTCCTTATTGAAATCATGTGTACAGGGAATTGTGGGGTTTGGAGGATGCAGGCTGAGGACAGATGGCTGTTGATACAAAGTTTCAGTAGTCAGTCAGCTGAGCAAAGAAGTCAGACAGATCAGCAGGAGAACAGGGGGCTAGGCTTAGGGAACTGTCAGAAACCATTAGAAATCATGAAAAGTCTGTATATTTTTTAAATGATGTATATTGCAAAGTTGCTTGAAATTATATTTTCTTTTCAAAAAGCTTACGTTGTGTTTTTGTGTTTTCCCTTTAATTTTAAACCCAAAGTAAAACGGGCACCATATATTATTCATTATTGCCTACAATCCTATATGACTCCGTTAAAGTTCCAGACTATGTTTGGGTGCAACACCATTGATACAGGTGCAGAATACACCACTGATGACCGACCTAGGGACAAATTGACTTCCTCTAAACAAAAGTTATGTAATGTCTTGATTTAATCTCCCCTGATTGTCAGTGAGTGAGACTTTAATATGTGCAAGAGATTGTCACTTTTCAGATGGAACGTATAAAATACAAGCCTCCAGTTCATTTTACAAAGCTGTGTCTAGAACAATGAATTATTTAGCCTCTGGGAAAAGGGAAGCAACACTGAAGTACAAAATAAATTACAAGGGAATGATTTAATATCTCCACTCATAGATTTAGTTGTTAGTACAGACAGAGAACAACACAAACGCACGTTATTTATGAGTTTTTGTGGCATTCGGCGGTGACAAAAGATTTTCCCGATTATTTACTGTGTCCATTACAGGACAGTCTTAATCCAATTTCTGTAATAAATCAAAACAGGGTTTCAAAAGAGTAATTAAGAGCCCAGAATTTAGACTTTACTTGAATTTAAATCGATCAATCCGGCATCTGTTGTCGCATAACTAATGTGAGACAAAAAGAACCCAATTCATACAACCTAATAGAAAAAAAAAAATAGACTCTGAACATATTATCTGCTGTGCGGAAAAACATAATGTTCTCCCCAAATGAATTAATAAAGGAGAAAATGATTTTAACTGGCTCTGGGTAGATTGAGGTTATGGAAGTTTTGTTCATAAAGTTTCACATTTTCATTTTGATTGGATGACGGAACCCTGAATACAGTTAATACAAAACCCAATAAAGTTTTCATCTGGCAAATATAATATAATATAAAAGGGGAAGCAGACGCTACAACTACAGGAAGATCCAGTAATGACCTGGTGCGGTGATAACATAAGATATAGGAAAAAGAATTTCAATATATAATTGAAATTTGCATAATCTTTCCAGAATTCTGGAGGTTATACAAGGATCCCGCTGGGGAGCCAGCAACGTCTAGTAAGTTGTTCCATTGGCGTCTGTCACTTATATTAGTTATTGTATCCTCGCTAAATTCTCTACACCAGTATGAAAAATGTTCTTGGGATGCCAAATAAGTGCTGTGATTGGCCATTTGGTAGCCCCTATGTGGCTTGTTAACCTACATTTAGGGTCTCTTTGACATTGCACCTGATTTTTATACAACAAAAACTTGACTCCAAGCCTGGAATTCAAAAATACGCACCTGCTTTGAGGACACTGGGAGCAACATCCAAGGGGTTAGAGAGCAACATGTTACTCGCAAGCTACTGGTTGGGGATCACTGTTACAGAGCATTCTCCTAATGCATCTAGTTCAGGGCTGTCCAACTGGCGGCCCATGACTCCCCCCCCCCTTATGTGGCCCTCCAGATTAAAGTCTGCCTGCTGTGTCTGTTTACCATTTGTAATCTTTAAAAGGTATCATTACAGAGATTACTTGGCCCCTGCATTGTCTAAACCTCAAATTCACACAGTAATCCCCCCTGTATTGTTCACACTTGTGACACCTCTATTGTTCACATTCTAAAACCCTGTACTGTTCACACCTGAGACCCAGACTGAAACTGCCCACATTGTTCTCCTGTTCACACTTTATACAAAATGCTAATGGGGCACCAGCACTGTGTCACTGTATGTAGTACATATTAGACTGGTCCTGATTCCTGTCTCCTGCTCTGTTCTGCCTTCCCTATACACCCTGTGTTTGCCATACTCTGCCTGACCTATGATGCCTATGGAACATATGCCTGGTATTTGTTCTGGGGGTTTGTTAGCATTTGAAAATTATTGTTAGGGGCCCCTAAGGTGTTTAATCATATGCTGGGGATACTGTATTATACACAGGGTTGGAGGAGGCATATGGATTTAAGGGTATGTCTTAATATGACTTTTTCCACATATGAGTGGCATCCTTGCCAGGGCAGGCACAAGGTAGTTTGACACCCTAGGCAAGAGCTTCAATCAGTGCCCCCTGTCCTGCATTACCATTTCCCTCCTTATCATGATGGTTTTTAAATAAAGAGAGCAAGAAATTGTACAACACCTTTTCATTAGTGGTGCTTGCGAAGCAAAGCATCACTACTGTTATCTTGCAAACTTATTTTTTTAGTGGTGCTTGCGAAGCAAAGCATCACTACTGTTATCTTGCAAACTTATTTTTATTTAGTGGTGCTTGCGAAGCAAAGCATCACTACTGTTATCTTGCAAACTTATTTTTATTCTTCTTCCGTATGAAAGTTTGGCGCGTAACTAGTCCCGCACCGTTTGTCCTAGACCCATGAATGAGGTGTCAAATCGTGCGGCTTAATCGGGAATGGGGTGGTATGACTTTTCTAAGGGGTGGGTGGTTAATTGCCCCTTGCGGGGGCAATTAACCACCCCGAAAAGTCCCATAGATTAACATTGAGGCCAACTTTTGACGGATTCTAGCGCAGAGAGGGAATCTTGTAGAAACGTTAAATTTACCACATTTGAAGAGGTTTGCGACCTGTGTCAGATGATACCCCACACGAGGGTATAAGTTTTACCCCCGGGGCAGGAGAGGTCCCCAAATTTGCCCCATTGACTTAAAATGGGGAATTTATCGAATAATTAGTTTGTCGCAGACCCATGAATGAGGTGTCAAACCGTTCAGCTTATTCGGGAATGGGGTGTTGTGACTTTTCTGTCCTATTTGGGGACCCAAAAAAGTGAGCGGAGCCGCAAACAACCAATCAGATTTTCCCTATTGACTTCAATGAGAAAATGTAAACAGCTGTAATTCTCACAGTAATAAAGCCAGAGCTCCCAAACTTGGCACCGTGGGTCACTGGGTGACTGCGGCCAAAATTTACAAAAAGTGGGCGGAGTCTACAACAGCCAATCAAATTTCAGCCATTCAATTAAATAGGAAAATTTTAAACTGCTGCCGCTCTTAGACGGTTAATGGCAGCCTCCTCAAAGTTGGCACAGTTGGTCACTGGGGACTGGGATTAAAATTAAGAAAAGTGGGTGGAGCCAAAACCAACCAATCAGATTTCTTTGATTGGTTTTAATGGGAAAAATTAAGAAGGCTGCCATTCTCTCAGTATTGATGTCAGGGACCTTGAATATCACAAATGTGGTCGCTGGGGGTTTCCACTTCAAGTTTAGAAAAAGTGGGCAGAGCCACCAACAACCAATCAAATTTCATTCATTGATTTTCAATAGAAAAAAATAGAAATGCTGCCATTTTTACACATTAAATGACAGCATTCCCAAACTTTGGTATGTTAGTCACTGAGTGACTGTGGTTCACAATTAGGAAAAAAAGGGGCGGGGCAACAACAGCCAATCAGATTTGGGCCTGAGTTTTGCCACGGCAAGCACCACTCACATTTTCTTCAGGAAATGTACCTCTCTAGTTTATATTACTGCCCCCTGTACCTGTGCCAACAAGCTCAGCAGCCATCCATCATACAGCCCTCCTGCAGCCATCATATTGCCCCCCAATCTTTACCTGTGTCAGCAGCAGCCAGAAACAAAATCTGATCACATCAAATTGCCCCCAAGTATTTCTATACCTGTGCCAGCGCCCAGCAGCAACAGCAAACATATGGCCCCCAAATCTGTACCTGGCTGTGCCAGCAGGAAGCTTCACACTTTACAGTAATAGAAAGAAAGTCTTCAGTTCAGTGTAACTGTGCAAGGCTGAGAGCAGCAAGCGTGAGCCACACCAAGCAGCCCCCCAGCTCTCTGCCTCTCTCTGTCACCCAACCGCATCAGTGACGTCATTGACGCATATACGCACATCACGCTGCACCGCAGAGAAGGAGCTATTACTTGCTGGCAAGAGGGAGAATGTGAAGGAGGGGGATTCCACCCGACTGAATGATCATGATTACTGAAACAAATGATCAAATAAACTCTTGAAAAAAAAAAACCCCCATTAAAAGTGCCCCTCAATGATGCCGCCCTAGACAGCTGCCTACTCTGCCTACCCCTAGTTCCAGCCCTGATCCCTGCAGTGAGCACCAACCATTTGTTTTTTTTGGTGTGCTATTAATGTGGACATGGTCTTGCGGTAACATGGGTGTGGTTTAAAGTGGGTGTGGTCTAAAAACAGGGAGTGGCTCACACTGGCTTTCATTATCGGCCCTCCACCATGTAGATTAGAAAAATTCCGGCCCTCTGTGTACCATATAAATTGGACAGCATTGATCTAGATTGTACCTTGTTATTGTCACGACTGGCACCCAATACCAGAACAAATGCCAAGCACCCTGGTCTCAGCTCGGCTTCACCAGTAGTGTGACCACCGTTGGGCTTCGGGAGGAGCACTCAGCTTACTTGGGTGCCACCTGGACTTAACGAGGGGTACAAGGCGAGATGTTCTGGCTGGCAAAGGGGCACGGCTGTTAGCAGTCTTTTAGGCCGAAGGTCACGGTACAAGAGGATTAGGCAGAAGGATGGTCAGACAGGCTGGGTCGAGGCAGGCGGATATCAGAATCGTCAGGCAGGCAAGGGTCAAAACCGGGTATCAATCAGACAGATGGGATCAGGCAAGAGTGGTCAAAGTTCAGGCTGGGTCAAGATTCAGAGTTCAGGATAGTCAGGATGCAGGCAGAGTCAAACACGGACAATCAAACAGGATACAGATTCAGGTTCAGGAAGCACAAGGCTCAGGAAGCACCAGGATAACAATCCTATCACGGGCAATGAGAAAAAGCAGGAAGGTCCCTTTTAAACTTTTAAATCTCGCCATTGCGCGCTGATGTCATCACGCCAGCGCGCATGCGCCTACTAAACCTGGAAGTGCACACCGCACGCTCACTAAGAAGAACCCGGCGCATGAGAAGAGGAGCGGGTGGCGGGCGTCCC
Organism: Xenopus laevis; assembly: GCF_017654675.1. Lineage (NCBI taxonomy): Eukaryota > Metazoa > Chordata > Amphibia > Anura > Pipidae > Xenopus > Xenopus laevis. The sequence continues at coordinate 149,175,200 of NC_054379.1, read as the reverse complement.
CGCTGCACCACTAGACCACCAGGGTTAGTTATTTTCCTTACAGTTATACCGGTATAGGACCTGTTAACCAGAATACTCAGGACCTGGGGTTTTCCGGATAAGGGATGTTCCTATTACATGGATCTACAAACCTTCGGCCTCGTGTTTTTATATGGTCATGAAACTCCTCGGTAACTTATAATATCGTTATATTTTACAAGAGGGGGTACTTTATTCACTATATAATGGAATTATTTGATTATAAAGGAGTCTATGGGAGATGGCCTTCCCGTAATTCAGAGCATTCTGGATAATGAGTTTTCCTGATAACGGCTCCTATACCTGTACCAGACATACCTACCATGGCAACCTTCAGGACATACCCAACTTTTTGATGTCTATAAATCAGGATTCCACTCTATAAGGGGGTTATTTATCAAAGGTCGAGTTGTTCTTTCCACGAAAAATTCGAGTTTAAAAAAAAAAAAAATTTTATACCCCAAAGCTTGAATCTGAAAATACACCATCTAAAACCTGTTGATGTCCTGGCAGAGGTCCCTTGAACCATTTGAAGATGTTCATGTTTTTTTGGTGAGTTTCACTCGAAAACTCGATCAATTCAAGCAATTCCATTTTTTTTTCGACGAAAACTTGAATAATTTGAGTTTTCAGGTTTCTCACCTCGAATTCACTGATTTAAGTTTTTTCTCAATTTAGAAACCATTCGAATTGTGGGTTAATTCGAGGTTTAAAAAAGCTCACCAACCTCTAAAATGCAACCTTTCATAAATAACCTCCTAAATGTTAATATTTGGGAAGGTTTGTCACTTCCCAGAAAGGGCAATTTTTAGCTTTATCCCTTATGGGCCTGGCTGCCCGTTAATTTTCTCTCCCAGTCTAGGCTTTCTGCGATACTGGTTACACAGAACCACAGATTGGTTGATGAAGAATTAAAAAAAAATTTCAACACTCTGAATAAGCTGCTAAATATTGGTAAATTATTATTTGAAAATAATGTTTTAAAACACTATGGTGTTTGCATTCAAAAATGTGCTTTCTGTTAAGCGTTTACTGGTTATATTTTTAAATTTTTAAGGCTCATCTTGCCTTTAAAACTAACTTAGAAGAGATGTAACAAACTCTGTTAAGCATGATGGACCTATCCATATTCATAAGAGGCTAATAAGCCACTGGCATTCGCTGCTAACTGACTACAGTCTTAGAATAATTACAAAATGTACATAATTTTTATAGACCTTTTACAGTATTAAAGTGAAAACTGGAATTATCATAGTATACATTAAGGGGCACATTTAGGGGCCGATTCACTAACTTCGAGTGAAGGATTCGAAGTTAAAAAACTTCGAATTTCAAAGGTTTTTTTGGGCTACTTCAACCATCGAATGGGCTACTTCGACCTTCGACTACGACTATCGAAGGATTCGAAGTAAAAATCGTTCGACTATTCGACCATTCGATAGTCAAAGTACTGTCTCTTTAAAAAAAACTTCGACCTAGTTCGCCTAGTTCACCATCTAAAAGGAAGGTCCCCATAGGCTTGGCTAACTTTTTTTGATCGAAGGATATTCCTTCGATCGTTGGATTTTAATCCTTCGAATCGTTCGATTCGAAGGATTTAATCGTTCGTTCGAAGGAATTATCGAACTATCTGCGCTAATCCTTTCTAACTCGATATTTCGAAGTCAAAGGTTTTAGTTCCTAGTCGAATATCGAGGGTTAATAACCCTCGATATTCAATCCCTTAGTGAATCGGCCCCCCTACTATGGTCAAATATCGAGGGGTTAATTCTCTATCCGCGCCTAATCTTCGAATTCTCTCGACCTGCGTCGCTACACCGAAGCACATTTACCATCTAGACAGGAGATCGCAAATCTAACAATAACATTCACTATCGAGTTTCCCAGCCGTACTACATCGGAATCGAGACCTGATCGGACTTAAATCCTGTTCGCGTTAACTACGAGTTTTCCGAGGCGTAACAACGAACTTCTCCGAAAGGATTTTAATCGACATCGATATCATCTCGTCTAGTACCTCTAACATACTGATCGAACACGACATACCATGGCGACTTTTCTACCCTTCAATATCCGTTCCACATCTATTATACTTACTTACGGGAAAAGCCTATGGGGACCATTTGCCACTCATAAGGCTAATTCACAGCCTTCACGGACTGTACCAAATCTCTGCTAGATTCTCAATCGTTGCGTTCGGAAGAGCTGATTCTGTACCGCTATTGCACGCGAAGTCGAGCTTGGCGCGTCGAAGTGTTTTGTCCTTTTTTAAAGAGACAGTACACCTATCGAATGGTCGAACGATTTTTTAGTTCGAATTGTTCGATTCGAAGTCATAGTCGAAGGTCGAAGCAGCCAATTCGATGGTCGAAGTAGCCAAAAAAATACTTCAAAATTCGAAGTATTTTTTATTCTAATCCTTCACTCGAGCTAAGTAAATGTGCCCCTAAGAATTATGGAGGCTTAGCCTCCCCAGAAAAGAGACCATCTTTTATGTCTCAATATAGTGATGGGCGAATAAATTATATAAATTCGCTGGGAAAAGTTCTTCGGATTTCACTGCCGGCCTCCGGACAAAGGTGAAATAAGATGTTGCACTATGGCATACTATGGCTGCTATGGAAAATATCTCTCTACATTGGTGGACGTCGGTGCGGCATCCAAGAAGCCTGCTAGTGGTAAAAAGCACTGCGCAGCCACTTCAAAAAACCATCGCGCAATGAATTCTTTTCCAACGTTGACTCTATCTTCCTGGTGTACGAACATGTCCAATTCATTTACTACATACTTCCAGCCAACGGCCCACGAAATTTGACCGGTCGCAGAACGCACGCGCTGATTGCGTTACAATTCCTCGAAACGCTACCGTTGACATCTCATACGGGCTGCCCACGCTTCCGTATCACACGAGAGTGGCGACCAAGCTCGGATGCTCTATCGAAAATCGGTTTAGACATATCAAAACAAGAGCCAATTAAACTCTCATCTCTCCTTGACACTACGTCACGAATCCTCCGTGCGATCTACTCAGCGAAATATCTCACAACATTGGAGCCTTACGTGAACATCCCAGTAATATAATCGATGAAACAGAACTCAGCGTAAAAAGATCCCCCATAGCAAGCCATCAACCAGCAAGAACTTACAAAAAATCACCTTACGCAGATAGACTACTGAGACTCATAATCCTCACACATTATGGTGCCCGTGGGTGTGCCTCGCTATCTAGCTGTACTGCAGCTATTCCCTCTTCGTACGCTCGTCTCGTTCGCACACCTCTTCCAAGCTGATACAGTTCACCACTTCTTCGTTGCTCTCTCATCTTCTAGACGACTCCTTTCTACTCTCTAGCAATGTAGCTACTTCCCTCGCAAGCAGCAAGTCAACATTACGTTTCTACTCGCTTAAGTATGTCCTAATGGTCAGTACGCCAACTAGTGCGTGATTATAACAGCTATGATTCTATTATTCTGATCTATAGCCCCCCCCCCAAGAAAATAATCTTTCAATCTCCTCCCCTGCAGTCCAACTGAAAACTAGTCTGTATTTACATTGCGTGGGACTACAGATTTTAAATATCTGTAAACGATGAAGATGAGATGTGCTGAAGTACAACCCCCTAAAAGTATCAATATGGCCTTCTTTAAAGCTTCAATAAGAAGGAACAGAAGAAGTTATACTTTCCCTTTAAAATAAACACTACAGTTGCATTGTGATTCTTTTAAGAGAAAGATAGTGATTAGTGGGAGAACCCTGCTAATGGAAAGTTATAATAGAATTTATATTTCTTAACAGAAACAACATTCTTTTTAAGTAATGAAGCGGCGCCTGATGTTTGGACGCAGCAGCACCATAACAACGTTTAAAAAACAGATCTAAAAAGATTTTTTAAATGATTAAAGTCTAAAAATGTGTTTGCTTTAAACCTGGGAAGTTAGTTATTTCCCCCCCTCCCTCCATCCATGGCTTTTCCTTTTCATCTTTCACGTAGAATCACACAGGAACTAAACACAAGCTCTAATAGCTTTTGAAATTGGAAAGCCTTTAGCTGCTGTGTGAATGAATTGGCGCAGTATTGTGAGATTGGCCTTTTTTTACAGACTGGCACATAACGAGTACACAAGGGACAAACATTTATCAAGAGGCCACAATAAACTAATGAGTAGATTTTAGTCCGGTGTGTCTTGTGCTTCTCCCCAGACTTCAATGTATTTATCCAGCATTTGGGTGGTTCTGCTTTGCATACAGTATCTCACATTTGGCACACAACTTTTTTAATGACATTTAATGAGTTTTTCACTTTTAAATTAACATCAAGTTCAATGTAAAGAATGATGCTCTGAGAGAAATTGCAACTACTTCTCATTTAGTATAGTTTGTGGGTTTTGAGTTATTTAGCTTTTTATTCAGCAGCTCTCCCATGTTTCAATTTTAGCAATCTTGTTGCTAGGGTTCAAATGACCATAGCAACAATGCATTGATTTTAATAAGAGCATGAATAGGAGAGGGGCTGAATAGAAAGATGAGTAAAACAAATTAGCAATAATATTAAATGTTTAGCCTCACAGAGCATTTGTTTTTGAAAGCTGGAAAGAGTCAGAAACAGAAGGCAAATAATTCAAAAACTATAAAAAAAAGAAAAAATGTAGCCATTCTACAATATGCTAAAAGTTAACTTTAAATTAGACCAACCCTTTATGAATATCATGAAGAAAGAGAGGGAAGAGGAGAGCTTTGTTACCTGGCTTACAACATTACCAGTATAATTTTAATTTCAATAATTGGTGGCTCCAACCAACCCACAATATTCCTCATTGTAGGGAACTTTAGGCAATTTATTATATGGTCCCCATATATTTATACATACTGTAGTTGTAATATCCCCCCTTAAAGGACCAGTTACATCAAAAAAATTATTAAAAAATGTGTTTGTATATATATAATATATATATATATATATATATATATATATATATATATATATAAACACCAAGACGTATTTAACTTTAAAATCGCAAAGTCTTTATTAAGAACAACTTACCAATACTCCGCTTGCGGCTCCATCCCTTCTCTAGGGAAAACGCCGAGGTCGCAGTCCACGTCGCGACGACACAGCCTCAATTCCGCCCGCCGGTGCTCCACTTTCTTCTCCTCCTTGCTGCCCTTCCTATAGAAGATAGCCAGGACGAGGACCTGAAAATCAGAGCTGATACCATGAGTTCGCAATTGCCGCTCCAACGATATGGAGCGCAATGGATCGCCATGTTCTCCGCAGTTATTAAGTTTCATTTCGATTTCAAATAATACGTGGACTTTGCATATTTTTTTAAAGTTACGAATCATCAGTCTCTGCGTGAGTTTTTTTGTTTCTTTATCATTATCTATACAATCTCTTTCCGATAAAAAACGAAGGTATGTATCTGCCCCTTTTGAAAACCTCTCTTTCCCCAGATCACTACAACATAAGCCAGACTCCGGTATCCTGATAGAACACGCGTAAAACCACAGGCCATGTTTCTTCTTATGACTGAGGACCTTCTTACCAAACCTTAGTGCCTCTTTTTGGGACTTTTTTCAACTTAACAATATTCTGTTTTTACCGATGACGTTTTACACCAAATATGGGCCCCACAAACTGGTCGAAGGTAAGTGCTTGTTTCCTGTCCGAGGTTTCCCATAAGCAAATGCTGGACCACAAAAGAGGCCTTGATCTTTATGGGCTACAAAACCAAAAAGGAGGTTACTGAAGTTACGCTTTGGGGGCTGCCCAGTTAGTGCTTAGCAGAAGATCTTTACAAAAGACAACATTGGACCCATCCCTATAGAATGTTAGCTGTTGCAAGTAGGGTTCTATAATTATCTGGTTTACTCTCTCCCATTGTAAACTCTGTCGCCCTGTTAGACATTGACGGCGAGAAGAGAAGTCAAGTTTGCGGTCGACTCATGATTTCTTCGATCGTTTATCTGTAAACGCCCTGGCTGATTTACTTGTCTCTCATATAAATCAAATTGCATATAAGAATGACTCTTACAAGCCACAGTCGATGCGCTTAGGTCTACCGGGCACACCAGGCACAGTATAAAGAATTGGATGATAAACCTCTAAGTCACTTCTTTAAGATTAATAAACACTACATGTGGTAAGAGCGACACCCTTAGCCTTACTCTTGATACTTTACTGTAAACCTGATCCCAGGACACTGGTGGTCAGCGTACACTACCACTCAGTATCTATAAGGAGAACAGCGAACCTGCGGCGTTATTATTTGGGATATATTACCGCAATGTATCTAGCTGAACCTACTCATATATGAGCGAGGAACAATAATTACTCCACACACGCCTGCTGCTTGTTTATAGAGCATCTCTGCGATAGCGATCGTCGAGTCGATGAACATAGTCGTGCAGCATGAAGTTCTGACTACACCATCTACTGTCCCTTAGATAAGTTCTTTGTACTGCAACAGTCATGACGTTGAGGCAGCAGGCCCGTACTTACTTCCATTTCTAATTTTGGAGCGCCTCACCTAGCGCCAGTGATGGCATGTCCCCTAACACAAGGCTCGCCTTGCTGCATGACAATTGTGCATGTTCTAATGAGAGACCATGCTATAAAGAGCCGGTGCGAACAACTCTGGCATCCCCATAAACACGAGCTGACATGCCTTAAGTGCGCGGCCTCGAATGTGACTCCTTGCAGAACAAAATAGTAGAATGATCCCGCAGCAGCCCACATGGCTGGCGAGGCATGCTACCCCTAAAATTTTGCTGCCCTAGGCCTGGGCTTTTCCTAGTACCCCAGCATTAGTAACAATGTTTATTCTTAATCTTTACTTCTCCTTTAAAGGCACAATAGTGGCTGAATCTGTTCAGTATAACATGCCTGAAATTGCTTGTGATCCAAACTGCCGGAGACATGCAATGGATAACAACCCCACGCTAGTCATAACTGCACCCAGAACACAGATGATTTCATTACAGGTATGGGACCTGTTACCCAGAATGCTGACGTATTCTGGATAAGGGGTCTTTCTATATTTTAGATCTTCATACCTTAAATCTACTAAAAAATCATTTAAACATTGAAGGGTTGTATCTTAGTTTGGATCAAGTACAAGCTACTGTTTTATTATTAAAATGTGAATTATTTGATTACAATGGAGTCAATGACAGATGGCCTTCCCATAATTTGGAGCTTTCTGAATAACGGGTTTCCAAATAATGGATCTCATACTTGTAGTGCATTTGGAATGAACTGTACCGCAAAGCAAAAAGCCTTTTTATATTCCTAGACTGTTCCCCTAGTCCAGCAACTTTCTCAGGGTCACTGATCCACCACTGCTGTCTCTTTTCTCTACATCTCAGCCAGATGTCAGCCCAGTGCAGCTCTCACTGCTTACACAATCAGTTACCAATGCCTTAAATATATTATGCACCCAATTCGTAAAGCAGGAAAAATTCTATATAAAATTCAGATCCTCGGCTTTATTATTCCTCCAAAACCCAATGCAATTACAGTATATGAGTATATCAAACATGCCCGATCCATCAAGATAAATTACTGACTACTTAAATGTCACACAGCTAAACATTGTGCTTGAACTATGACTTAATTAGCTGTCCGTTCATAGATCATGCCTGACTCACGGATTTGCGTCACTATAAATTTCCTACACTTTATTCACCCCCCTCCTGGCAGTTTGAGAGGTAAAGGTAATTGTGACCTGCTGGTTTCTATGTTTTTTTTAGGGATTTTTATATTTCTTATCATTTGCTTTTTTTTTTATTTTCTACAGCTTGTGCCCCTTTCCCTCCTTCTGTTGCTGTTAGCATGTGTCCCATCGTCAGGCTCTGGATTACTCTATACCCAATCTTTTTTATTGTTTACAATACAGGTATGGGATCTGTTACCAGTATCTAGAATGTTCCAAATTATGGGGAGGCTGTCTCCCAAATAATTCTGATTTTTAAAAATGATTTCCTTTGTAATAATAAAACTGTACTTTGTACTTGATCCCAAATGAGATATAATTAATCCTTATTGGAAGCAAAACGGTTGGGTTTATTTAATGTTTCAATGATTTTTTTAGTATACTTTAGGTAGACTTTTAGGTAGACTTTTAGATAATGGAAAAATCCATTATCTGGAAAACCTCAGGTCCCAAGCATTCTGGATAACAGGTCCCATACCTGTACCATATACGATTACCAATAGCATTAAGGGTTGATTCGTTTTGGCGCGATAATGGATCATTACAAAGAGCCGGGACGGAAGTGTTGGAAGCGCAGTAAACTTCATAAACTGAATATAAACTGGGAAATTCTATTGTACAGCTTGTGCTGTTTGATATTGTGGTGCTCATTATTAAGACTAATATTTGGGTGCAGTGTAATTTGAAGTTTCCAGGACCAACAGTAAAATAGTTATAAAGCTCTCATCACACTTAACTTGCAATAGACAATTCCTTGTGATAGTCCAGTTATTCTTCACTACTAAAGATCTTGGAGGTGGGTAAGAAGTAAAATAAAATTTAAGTTGAGCTTCGGTCAGTGCTAAGTTATGTATGTTGCTCATATTCTATCAACTATTCTAAACACCATCGGTGTAACTACAGAAGAAGCAGACCCTTCGGCTGCAGCAGGGCCCAGGAGGTTTAGGGGACCCCATAAGGCCCTAATTAATGAGCAGTTTCAACCTAAAAAGAAACACATTCTGGATATGTTGGGGGCCCTAAAATGAATTTGCTGTGGGACCCAGTAATATCTAGGTACATTACTGCTGAACACCATCTTTGGGCTTAATCTAGATTAGGGTTTGGATCAGGTGTGGGATTTTATGGACCAGCTGCAGCAGACTGTATTTTTTTTATCATATTTATCAGCATATGAATAAAATCATAATAGAGACAGTATTTTTTAACCATGCTCTTCAGCTGGTTTCCTTGTCCACCTTGATGCTATTAGAGCTAACTGTAGCCTGCTATTCTCCAACACTTCATCATCATCATCATTTATTTATATAGCGGCGACAAGATACGCAGTGCTTTACCTTAGTTATAACAAACAGGGAATAAATGGAGGATAACAAACAAGGGATACAGAGTACAATAGGATTAGAGAGTCCTACAAATTAGAGTTTACAAAGTAAAGGTTAGGGTACAATTGAGATATTAGGATTTTAGAAACAATTTTGTGATTTTTGATACAGCAATGATTGATTAATTAAAGTACATTGAATAAGCTTCTTTAAGCAGGTGGGTCTTTAAGGAGCGCTTGAAGGTTTGGAAAGAAGGAGAAAGTCTGACAGCTCGAGGCAGAGAGTTCCAGAGAAAAGCAGAAGCCCGAGAGAAGTCTTGTAGACGAGAATGGGCAGAAGTGATGAGAGTTGAAGTGAGGTGAAGATCAGAAGCAGAGCAAAGGTTGCATGCAGGTCCGGACTGAGGCATTTCAGGTACACAGAGGCCCAATCAGCCCACATAGAGGCCCAAACAGCCCCCACCAGCCCAATAAATACTGACTTTCTATGGGACCTTAAAGCAGCCCCTCTGGCATTTGCCAGAACCCACAGATTGCCAGTCTGGGCCTGGTTGCGTGAAGGAGAGTATTTTGAGATCAGAGATGAAATATAGGGAGGAGCTTCATTATTAAGGACCTTGAATGTGAGTGTTAGTAATTTGAATTTGATTCTAGAGGAGATTGGGAGCCAGTGAAGGGACATACATATGGGAGCAGCTGATGTTGAGCGGCGAGCTAGATGAATGAGTCTAGCGGCCGCGTTTAGAACAGATTGGAGTTGTGAAAGGTGACTTGTTGGAATACCTGCGCGGAGTAAGTTGCAGTAATCAAGGCAGGAGATGATGAGAGACTGAATCAGTGTTTAAGTTGATTCTGAACTGAGATATGGTCGTATTCGGGCAATGTTGCGCAGTTGAATACGACAAGATTTTGCAAGTGTTTGAATGTGTGGTGAAAAAGACAGATACGAGTCTAGGATAACTTCAAGGCAGCGTGCCTGTGTGGTGGAATGAAAGGTGGTGTTCTTTACTGTGAGTGATATCTGAGGGACAGGGGAAGATCTTGGAGGAAATATAATGAGTTCTGTTTTTGAAAGGTTCAGTTTCAGGTGGCGCTGTGACATCCAGGAGGAGACAGCAGAGAGACAGTCTGTGACTTGGGAAAGGACAGAATTAGAAAGATCAGGAGTAGACAAGTAGAGTTGGGTGTCATCAGCATAAAGGTGATACTGAAGTCCAAACGACTGAATACGTTTTCCTAGTGAAGTAGTATAGTGTGAACAGCAGAGGGCCTAGAACAGAGCCTTGAGGAACTCCGACAGAGAGAGGGAACATAGTAGAAGTAGAGTTAGAGAAGGCAGCTTTAAAGGAACGGTCAGACAGCTACGATGTAAACCATGAAAGAGCAGTGTCACAAATGCCAGCTGAGTGTAGAATGTCTAGGAGGAGTGTGTGGTCAACTGTGTCAAAGGCTGCAGAGAGATTTAGAAGGATTAGTATGGAATAGTGACCTTTAGACTTTGCCAGTAGAATATCATTGGTTACTTTGGTGAGTTTCAGTTGAGTGTGTTGGGCAGAAGCCAGATTGCAGGGGGTCAAGTAGGGAGTTGTGAGTGAGATGCTGGATCAGGCGTTTGTAAACAAGCCTTTCTAGTAATTTGGATGTGAATGGAAGAAGGGAAACTGGCTGATAGTTAGTGGGAGAGCTGGGATCAAGGGAAGGTTTTTTGAGGATAGGAGTGATTAGTGCTTGTTTGTATAAGGATGGAAAAGTACCAGTAGAGAGTGAAAGGTTAAATAGGTGGGTAAGTGTAGGAGAGAGTGTTTCGAGATTGGATAGAGGAGGCGAGAGGGTATGGGGTCAAGGGAGCAGGTTGTGGGTTTTGAGCAGGCTAGAAGTTTGCTAACTTCATCTAGTGTTGCAGGGGTGAAGGAGTGCAAAGTGGATATGAGTGGACTGCATGTGAGTCTGAGAATGTTGTCAGACGGTATGCTCAGCCTAATGAGATTGATGAAATGAGTAAAGTATCTCTTACAGATATAAAAATACACTATATTAGCACAAAAGTATTCAGGCACCTGCCTGTCCAACATCTTATTCTCAAACTAAGGAGAGTAATATGAAGTTGGTCCTCTCTTTGCTGCCAGTGGCATAACTATAGATGAAGCAGACCCACGCAGTTGCATCCTCTATTGTCCTCTTCAAGTCGGCATGGGGCGTAGAGTGGGCGGTGGGTGGAGTTGGGGTGGGAAGTGGGCGGCAGGATGGGGATCAGAGTGCGCTGGGCTCCTCTGAAGATTTTTTTGCAGGGGGGGGCAGGCATACTCTAATTACTCCACTGTTTGCTGCTATAGCAGCCTCTGCTCTTCCATGAAGGCTTTTTACTAGATGGTTGAACTTTGATGGTGGGATTTGCTTTTATTTGGTCATGAAAACAATGGTAAGATTTGGCACTGTTATTGGAGATCAGTTTTTTGCAGGCCAGTCAAGTTCTTCCAATCTCATCTCAGCAAACCAAACCTGTGTGGGCCTCATCTTATTTATGGGGTTATTATTATTCTGAAAGAACAATAGGCTTTTTACAAATTGCTGCCAATTAGGAATAACAGAACTGTCATTATGTGCTATGTACTAAAGGATTGTTTTTATTGGAAGCAGGGGACCTATGCCAACCCAGCCAAAAATAGCTCCATTATTCCGACTCCATTTACCAGCTGTATTATGCCTTCATGCAAGGACATTTTTGCCAAAGTAGACTATCTCAGAATGGCAAAAGAATACCAAAGGACAAGCCATCCCCCCCAATGCTCCTGTTGTGCAGCATAGTTTTCAGTGTGCCAATGTATCCCCAGTGCCTCCCATGGGGATGGTCACTCATTTACATGTGCTGTAAGTTTCCCTAGGAGGCAACAGAATAACAGCTGCATTCATTGCTGCAGGTCTAATAATCCACCCAGCCAATCAGATATTTTTCATCAGTAGACCAGTAAACGCTACCTAGTGATTGGTTGCAATGGGTTTCTAGACCTGGAGGCAGATTTATTAAGGTTCGAGTTGTGTTTTCCACAAAAATTTGAATTTTCAAGTTGTATTTTTTGGTCGAAATTCTCATTTTCTGGTAAAAAGAATTTGTCAAGATTTATTATTCCCCGACCCTAGAAATAGCTCGAATAAATAAAACTAAAATCTGTTGAGGTCATGTAGGAGTCAAGAGCAGAGGTCCCTTGATCCATTTGAAGATATTAACAGCCTGCATGATGTTTCCAGTTTTGGGTTTTGCCAGAAAACTAGATTGTTCTTGGGTTTCGGGACTTGAACTCGCAGAATCCAGATACCATTCGAGTTGTAAATTCATTTGAGTTCATTTGAGGTATAAAAAGCTCTAACACTCAACCTTTGATATATAACAGTGTCAGCTTTGCACCTGTAATTACTTGACCATCTACTACTAAGGTTGCCATCTGGCCGGTATTTCACCGGCCTAACCGGTAAATTACCAGCCGGTATTACAAATTTATCGTCAATGTATTAGCCGGTAAATTTGTAATCCCTATTGTTCTGCCCCTGGTCCGCCTCAGATCCACCCCTCTCAGCTCCCCTACTCACCTAATCCAAGTGCTGCAATAATGTAATATGTTTTTACAAGGAGTAATGGTAGAGTAAACAAGTTAATACTCACAAACCAGGGTTACCGATAGGCAACCACTGTATAGGCAGGTGGGGAGATTATCCTGACCCCACTGAGGAATAAGACGTCGCTCTCTGTAGAAGAAGAAAACGGGGATGATACCCCTCCACTCGGGGTGGACTCGATATAGTAGTAAGACAAAACAGAGGCGCCAAAAGGATAAAATTAGCTAAAAACACTTAAAAACTCAATGGGTAATTCAGAGGAGGTAGTAGTGGACTTACCTCCTCCAAGCAGACACCAACGAAAGTGGTAATTTTCAGTAATAGTTTATTCACAAAACAGTATTCCTGGCCAAACTGGCCTCAAAACTTTGTGACTCCACCTCCAAAATGTCACAACCCTGCCCCTAAAACCTCACAACCCCGATGTGAAATGTCACAACTCCGCCCCTCTCTGGACCGCCCCATCCTCTACGTCATCAGCCGGTAGGGCCAGAACTAAAAAGTGGCAACCCTATCTACTACACAATCAAAACAACTTGATTTCATTCTTTCTTGCTCTTTCATATGTTTTACCTCTGGGGAAAAAAACAGTGCCAGGACTGACTTCCTAGACATAACATTAATATTCCAGTTAAAATGTGCATGTTTTGAATTATTTAATCTCACTGTGAAGATGACAATCCATCAAGTACAGGTACACGATCTCACTGCCCTGCCTCATTTCTACATTCTCATTCCTATTTACATGATAAATGAGACATTGTCCTCAACATGGTATTTATCAGGCAACTCAAGGCAGCTGCACATTTTCATTTGGGTAAGCCCAGCAAAAGGAAATTAATTCCAAATTGCAGTGGGGAGGAAAGATATAAATGAATTGATAAACCACAGATAGAGCGAGGCAAACCTCCGTGTGAAGGCGATTGTGTATCACTCAAGGCTGAAATGAGATTTTCCCTATAAAGTTGAAGGAAAAATAGTAAATTCTATAACGACAGAATCATGGGAACTGTTCTGCCATAACAAGAAGACTTATCTTCAGTGACAAAATAGAAGGATTTTGAAATATTTCTACTGGGGACTGAAGTGATTACTGTTTTTATTACTATTTTGAATATTATATAGCACCAACATATTCCACTGCGCTGAGACCCAGTATCTTATTTGCTTTATTAGACTCTGCCTGTGTTTGTAACCTCAGTTAAAGGAACAGTGACGACAAAAAATGTACGTGTAATAAAGTAATTCAAATATAATGTTCTGTTTCTCTGCACTGGTACAACTGGTGTGTTTCCTTAGGAAAGACTTCTATAGTTTATTTAACATGCCGCTGTGTAGCCATGTAAATCATTTAGGGGCAGATTAACTAAGCTCAAGTGAATTTTCGAAGTCCAAATAGTTCGAATTTCGAAGTAATTTTTTGGATACTTCGACCATCGAATAGGATACTACGACTTCGAATTTACTTAGACTTCGATTCGAAGTAAAAATTGTTCGAATATTCGACCATTCGATCAAAGTACTGTCTCCTTAAAGGAACAGTAACACCAAAAAATGAAAGTGCTTTAAAGTAATGAAAATATTATGTAGTGTTGCCCTGCACTGGTAAAACTGATTTTTTTTTGTTTCAGAAACACTACTATAGTTCATATAAACAAGCTGCTCTGGAGCAATGGCGGAAATTGAAAAATGGCTATATGGCACAGGTTAACTAATGGATAACAGATAACACCATTAGACAGACAGAGCTTATTTGCTGTCTGCTGTGTAACCTGAGCCTTTTCTCCTTTGAATGGCTGCCCCCATGGCTACACAGCAGCTTATTTATATAAACAATAGTAGTGTTTCTGAAGTAAACACAGCATTTTTACCAATGCAGGGCAACACTACATTATATTTTCATTACTTTAAAACACTTTTATTTTTTGACGTTACTGTTCCTTTAAAAATCCTTCAATTTCAATACTTTGCCAAATTAAAGCTACCGAATTGCTATATGGCCTATGGGGACCTTCCAGTGCATTTTTTAAAGTTTATGGCATGGAATAAAAATGCTTCAATCAATCGCTAAAAATCGTTCGAATCATTTGATTCGAAGGATTTAATCGTTCATTTTTATTAGATTAATAGAATGCTATTTTAGCGCTAAATCCTTCGAATTCGATATTCGAATTTAAAGGATTTCAATTCGATGGTCGAATTTCAAGGGTTTTAACCCCTCGAAATTCAACCCTTGATAAATCTGCCCCTTAAAGTTTAGTTGACATAGAGAGTTTATCCGTTATCTGCTATGTAACCTGTGCATTCATCTTAAATGGCTACCCCATGATGTAGCATGGTGGATATTTTCTAATTTGATTTAATGATTTATAATATATATATCTGATTTACAGTAGATAGAACCTTAAGTTTGAGTAAGTATAACTCAGTAGATTTTAGGATAGTTATTTGAGTCCGATGTCCCTTGTATTGTTAAATGCCACTTGTTTGTGTGAGTTCAGGGTGGATGTCACCCTTTTTCAGCTCCTAATGGGTTTTTAAATGTCACCCATGTGACTCCCGTTCAAGAATGCTCTGCAACATTAATGCACAAATACCTAGCACTCGGCCAAATACAGACCTATTTAAACGAAAAAATATTTCAAATTCGAAATTCGACCCTTGATAAATATTCCCCTTATTGTTATTGCTTTTTATTACTTATCTTTCTATTCAGGCCCTCTCTTATTCATATTTTAGTACCTTATTCAAATAAATGCATGGTTGCTATAGTAATTTGGACCCTAGCAACCAGATTGTTAAAATTGCAAACTAGAGAGCTGCTGAATAAAAACCTAAATAACTCAAAAACCAAATATAACAAATGAAAACCAATTGCAAATTGTCTCAGAATATCACCCCCTACATCACTCCCTAAAAGTTAACTCAATGGTGAACAACTCCTTTAAGGCCAAATTTATGAGACTAAGGAAATCCTTGGAAACAATTGGAATGGCTATCCAGATGGCTATACACATAAAAAATATTAATTTTCTCTTATAAAATGGTTCAGGACAATGCTCCAGAAACATTAATAATGGATTTTAACGAATAATTGATTTTAAAAATCATCCAATTTACCCATGACAGTATGCCTTTAACATTTTTGAAATTATCAGAAACAATATTTGTTAAATCACATCACATATTCTACAAATTATGTAAATATGTCAACCACGGGATCCTGCTCCAAATAACCTAAAAAGTGCTATATTCTTTTCTCAGGAGAATAACTTATATCTTCCATCCTGGATGGAATTAATTGGGCTGCGTATTTTTGTGTCAACTGCAAACACTAAACCATTAACCATTAAGTGGGGGTGCAATGAGGCTGTGACCACAAAGTTCATACAGACAAATACAAGAGTCCTCTGCACTCAACCCATTATCAATATATTGAGACATGTTGTGCCTTAAGCTACCAAAATGCCTTACCCTTTAAACAAAACAGGGATTGTTTGTCCATATATTGCAATATATTTAAGCTGGTCAACTAAGTCAAAGTCATGCCTGGTCTGGTCCAGTCCTGCATCTGATTCATTAATAGGGGCAGATTTATCAAGGGTCAAATTGAAAATTCAAAGTAAAAAAAATAGAATTTCGAGCTATTTTTGTGTACTTCGACAAGGGAATAGTCCAAATTCTATTCGAATTTGAAAAAAAATTGAAAATCAAAATTTATCATATACTGTCTCTTTAAAAATTTGGAGTCAATTGGTGGACTCTGAAAAATCAAAGTTTTTTTTTGAAAATACTTAGAATCGAATTCGATCGAATACGATCTTACTTCGATTCTTAGAAATTTCAGTTGGTCTTTTTTTATTTGAATTTCTAAGTTTTGGGAGTTCAAAAAAACTCCCATTAATTCAAAATCCGAAAATCAAAATTTATCATATACTGTCTCTTTAAAAATTCGACTTCGTCCATTTGCCATCTAAAACCTGCCGAATTGCTGTTTTAGCCGATGGGGGATCTCGTAGAACCTATTTGGAGTCAATTGGTGGACTATGAAAAATCAAAGTTTTTTTTTGAAAATACTTAGAATCGAATTCGATCGAATACAATCTTACTTAGATTCTTCGAACTTTCAGGTGGCCTTTTTTTATTTGAATTTCTAAGTTATGGGAGTTCAAAAAAACTCCCATTAATTCAAAATTCGACCCTTGATAAATCTGCCCCAAAGAATTCCATTGCTTCATTATACATTTTAGACAGGGACTAAGTTTTACCTACAACCAGTGTTGGACTGGGCCACCGGGATACCAGGAAAATTCCCGGTGGGCCCAGGTGTCAGTGGGCCTCTTGCTTCTAACCATTTGCTTATTTCATGGTCATTCCCTATTTTATTATGTGGAAAAATGCTTAATAATGGAAGAATATAGTAAATAGATATAAGAAGAATATAAGACAAATATAAGTAGATATAAGAAGAATATAGTAAGTAGATATAAAAGACTAGGAGAATAAAGAGTTTATGGAGAGTTGAAATAATAGCTTGGAAATAGTCTTCTGTAGTAGTTTTCTGGTGGGCCCCTGGCATTCCAGTCCGACACTGCCTGCAACTTACTTGTCTTGCTCTCTCTATACTCTTTTTGCCATGTATAAATCTATTTCACTAGTATATGTAAGTATTAACAGTAGGGCAGTAGCATTACATTATTAACATTAGAGAATAAGCTGTGTTGGTGAGAATGAACAAAGCTTATCATAAGATGTACAATTCTTGATAGCTTTTGTCATAGGTATAAAAATGACTCTGTTCAGACTGTTCACTAGCGCATCATTCTGATTTAACTTTTTGTCATTTCCATGAATGATAATAGTCTATAGAGCACTTGAGCAGAATGAGCATCAAACTGGTATCTGTCCTGTGGCCTCCAGTGTCTTATATTGCGGATAATGTAAAACATAAACGGGTATTTCTATCCAGATTTCTACATACATAAATATGCCCCTGGGCTGAACCTTTATACTCCCAATACACCTAATGAATGATTCACTTAATGCCTGCCCCCCCCAATTCCTGCTTCCATTGTGTTAAAGCCCTGCAACTTTACTTCCCAACACCTCCCCTTTTATGTTGGGTTAGTGAAAGCTCTAAGAATGGTGGCTACTTTACTTGCATATCATATGGGGAGTCAGGAATACTTACATGTGAACTAATACAGATTAGTACAGGTAAGTCTGGCTGATTGTCTTCTTCTCACTGGATCTTTGGTGGAAATCAGGGGAAACACAGTTGAAGCCACTCAAATCCCTGCTTTAATTATACATGTTCCAGCCAAAGGAGAACCAGGTAGAGGAAGTCAAGAGGACAGAGATAGTGGCTTTTTTTATTTTCGCTGAAAAATTCGCTAAACGTGAGTTTTGACGCCGGCGTCAATTTGTGGCCGGCGTCAGAATATGACTAGCGCCTATTTAATCCAATTGCATTAAAGTCAATAGGCGTGCGGTAAATTGTCGCTGGCGTACACCTAATATGCTTGGGGCCTAAGTAACACTGTTTTTACCCTCCAGTGCTCAATAATGTTACATTCAAGATTGCAATTATGTACAAATCAACCTGGATTGGCTCAGACTTCAAGAGCACTTTCTAATCTCCCTTTTTCTTTACTCTTGATCTTTTGCCGCATTGCTTGGTCCTCATGCTATTAACATGGTGTTTTCAGTTCTGTGTGCTCAGCAAACATAATGCTTTGTATCGGGTCATCTGCAAACGGATCTGAAAATGAATTTCAGTAATGTGTTTCATATCTTGCATCTGTCATGTGCAAACTTTCCATCCAAAATAAAATTGCTATGCTTATTCAACCGGTAATCGGATTAAATAAGTCAAAGGTTAGCTACTGAACTTATCAAACAGGTTGCCATGGAATCATGAGGAACTGACTGGAGCTGGGGAAGCACCCGAGGAGACATTGGATATCACAGTGACTTGATATTTCTGCATTTCATTAGCTTATGGGTTGTATAGTTACTCTGCCATTGGAAAAATATGATATTGTAGAATAGTATAACAGGGTAGATATATTTTTTGGTTCTAAAACTGCCATAGTCAGGATATTTGAGAACTTTTATGCATGCAATTTAGATTGTACGCTCTATGAAGCAAAGACTCTTTAATTAAGCTCTTAATTTTTATTGTACTTTCTATTTATTATTGTAATCACCCCCTGTTTGTTCTATGAATTTATTGTTCTGCTGTACAGTGCTGCGTACATAAGTAGCGCTATATAAATAAAAATATACATACATAAACTGAGATTTTTTTTTATTTTAGTATCTGTTGAAGCCACGAGAAATTATATTTCTGTAACTCAAAGGTTTTATAACTTTGGGGTTAATTTACAGGCACAAACATTGGATAGGAGACAGCCTGAAATGAGAGAGAGGCAATAAAAGAATATGGATCACAACACACTTGAAGCCTCAGTCACAGTCAGTTTTTTTTACTTGCCAGATAACATTTTCATTTGCCGCCTGATAAAAGGCGGAGTTGGAAATTCAGTAATTAAACAGACATGCAAAATAAATTAGGAAGGCAGACCACTAGGTAGGGCATGGGAGCCTTTTTAGCAATGTAGGTGTCAGGCAGTAGTGGTGTGCATGTTAAGAAATTCACGACCCGTCCCCTCCCAAGCCACGGCCGGCCCACCGTTCCCCCTTTATTTATAGACTCGCACCCGACCCGCAGTGACATCACTAAAGGGACAGGGTGGGCGCAAGTCTATAAATTTAGGTGCCAGAAGCCGGCAGTGCTATGTCACAGGGAGAAGAGCTCAACCTAGATCCACCTGCGACCCAAAGGTTTTGTGCAGGAGCCCGAACCAGCCCAACCCGAGGATTTCAAGCCGGCCCACACGTCACTATCATGCAGCTATCTTGTTACCTTCCCATTATACTATTGATGGGCTGCTGGGGGAAGGAAGGGAGTGTCATCACTCAAACCTGCAGCACAGCACTAAAGAGTGACTGAAGGTTATTAGAGCACAAGTCACATGGCTGAGTGGCTGAGGGCACCTGGGAAACTAAGAAAATGTCTAGCCCCTCATCAAATTTCATTTTATATATATATAGTTTTATATACTACAGTGTCAGTCCGGTAACAGTGACTCCTATATACTGTACACCAAGTCCCCTGTAACCAAACTATTTCCATTTTTAATGGCATCACACACAATTTATTTTACTTTTGATTTAATTTGATTTTTAGAATTGCTCTGTGCAACTGAAGCAACTCAATTCACAATTCTATTTCTGACTTTTTGATTGCTGCTTTATAGCACTTAAAATATTTATAGGTTTTAAATTATGTTATTGTCCCCTTTGACTTGCAGATTTTAAAAGCCTTCTTTTTCCCTATCTATTCATTTTCTTACACTTGTATTAGTCCTTGGTGCTTTCATATCTCTTTCCTGAATAAATTATAAACCGTAATTGTGATATATCATTTTAAAAGACAACTATTCATTTCCAGATATCAAGTATCTTCCCAATCTATGCATTGAAGTAGTGATTTTAAAGTAATACATTTTGTTTCATCAAGTCTTGGAGTCATTTTTCGATCTAGTGTATTTCTCTTTTTTGCAACATCCATTAAATGAGGATTTCAGTCTTAGGACATATTTCAGTCTTACGCATGTATTTTATTACACGTCCATTTGTAAGATGTACTGGGTTGTTGGTGTTTAATAGATCTAATATAACATTATTTGTGGTTGGGCATTCAGCATTCTGTGACATGAAATTGTCGTGTATCCAATGTAAAAACGAATTTACTAATGTAGTAGATTTGTCATAGAATCATTAAAGGAACAGTAACAGTAACCTGTGCCTATTTTCCAGCTTGAATGGCTGCCCCCATGGCTACAAAGCAGCTTATTTTTATAAACTATAGTAGTCTTTATTAAACAAACACATAGCTTTTACCAGTGCAGAGCGACAGTACATTATATATTAATTACTTCGATACGCTTTTTTTGGTGTAACTGTTCCTTTAAGGGACTTAAAACAAAGGCTATCAGTTTAATAAGCTAAAAGTACATGTATGTGACCTGTTAACCAGAATACTCGGGACCTGAGGTTTTATGGATAACAGATCTTTCCGTAACTTGGATCTTCATACCTTAAGTCTAGAAAATCATGTAAACATTACATAAACCCAATAGGCTGGTTTTACTTCTAATAAGGTTTAATGATATCTTAGTTGGGATCAAGTACAAGGCACTGTTTTATTAATACAGGGAAAAAGTAAATAATTTAAAAAATTGTATAAAATGTAGTCTATGGGAGACAGCCTTCTCGTAATAACAGGTTTCCAGATAACGAATCCTATACCTGTATCCACAAGTACCCTCAGGTCCTTCTCCATCAAGGATTGTCGAACTAAGCCCCATTAAAGGGGTCGTTCACCTTTGAGTTAACTTTTAGTATAATGTAGAGAGTGATATTCTGAGACAATTTGTAATTGGTTTTAATTTCTTATTATTTGTAGTTTTTGAGTTATTTTACTTTTTATTCAGCAGCTATCCAGTTTGCAGTGTCAGCAATCTGGTTGCTAGGGTCCAATTTACCCTAGCAACCATGCATCGATTTGAATGAGAATATGGAATATTAATAGGGGAGGGTCGGAACAGAAAGATGAGTAATAAAAAGTAGCAATAGCAATAAATGTGTAGCTTTAGAGAGGATTAGGGATGTAGCGAACGTCGGAAAAAAAGTTCGCGAACATATTCGCGAACTTGCGCAAAAATGCGAGCGGTTCGCGAACGGTTCGCGAACCCCATAGACTTCAATGGGAAGGCGAACTTTAACATCTAGAAAAGACATTTCTGGCCAGAAAAATGATTTTAAAGTTGTTTAAAGGGTGCAACGACCTGGACAGTGGCATGCCAGAGGGGGATCAAGGGCAAAAATGTATCTGAAAAATCTGCCTGTGTGTGCTTGGAAGAGATAGTGTAGGGGGAGAGCTGTTAGTGATTTCAGGGACAGATGATAGTAAGTTTGCTGGCTAGTAATCTGCTTGATACTGCTCTGTATTGGAGGGACAGAAGTCTGCAGGGATTTGAGGGACATTTTAGCTTAGGTAGCTTTGCTGGCTAGTAATCTACTGTTCTCTTTAAACAACTGCCATACGTTGACCTTGTAGGCATTGTTTGCCCAGTTTTTTTGGACGCAGCCACTGAAGCACAGTTGCCAGAAAAAATATGCCATATAAATGCTGAAAATAGTCATTTTTCGCCATTACGTAAAATATATTATGGCTGCTTGAAAAAAGTGACTCCGGTGTTTTTTCTGGAGACGGTAATATTATGGATATTTAGACAGAATGGGAACAAGGTCACACAGCTCGATGGCGGGTTGAAGAAAACAGTGTGCAAATAATGCCTACAAGGCCAACGTATACACTACTACAGCGGTGGATACGGATTACGTAAAATATATTATGGCTGCTTGAAAAAAGTGACTCCGGTGTTTTTTCTGGAGACGGTAATATTATGGATATTTAGACAGAATGTGAACAAGGTCACACAGCTCGATGGCGGGTTGAAGAAAACAGTGTGCAAATAATGCCTACAGGGCAAATAATGCCTAAAAGGTCAACTTATACACTACTACAGCGGTAGTAAAATAAAAAAAAGTAAAATAAAAAAAAAATGAATATTAAAAAAAAAAAATTAAAGTTGGTGCTGCTGAACTACTAGGAGCAGCAGATTAGCACACCAGTCCCACTCCCCAACACTGCTAGACTAATAGCACTGGGCTCTTATAGTAGTAGTAGTAGTAGTAGTAGTAAAACAACAAAAAATAAATAAAAGCAGTCCTTACAAGGACTACTGTTATTGCAGCAGTCAGCAGATGAGATCAGAAGCAGGACAGCTGCCCACTGCAGCTACATACAGAGCACTGCAGTAGAAGGTAGATTACTAGCCAGCAAAGCTACCTAAGCTTAAATGTCCCTCAAACCCCTGCAGACTTCTGTCCCTCCAATAACAGAGCAGTATCAAAACGATTACTAGCCAGCAAACTTTCAACTGTCCCTGAAATCACTAACAGGCAGCAGCTCTCTCCCTACACTATCTCTTCAGCACACACAGGCAGAGTGAAAAAACGCTGCAGGGCTTCGGTTTTTATAGGGAAGGGGAGTGGTCCAGGGGAGAGCTTCCTGATTGGCTGCCATGTACCTGCTGGTCTGGGGTGAGAGGGCAAAAAAAAGCGCCAACAATGGCGAACCCAAAATGGCGAACGTCGCGCGACGTTCGCGAACTTCCGGCGAGCGCGAACACCCGATGTTCGCGCGAACAAGTTCGCCGGCGAACAGTTCGCGACATCTCTAGAGAGGATCTGAATGCGCCGGGCCCCTCTGTTTTTTTGCAGGGGGGCCCTGCGCACTCTAGTTACACCGCTGTCCAGAATTCTCAGGACCTGGGGTTTTCCAGATAAGCGATCTATGGATCCTTCTGTAATTTGGATCTTCATATCTTAAGTCTACTAATAAATCATTGAAACATTAAATAAACCCAAAAGAATTGTTTTGCTTCCAATGAGGATTAATTATATCTTAGTTGGGATCAAGTACAAGCTACTGTTTTATTATTACAGAAAAAAAGGAAATCATGTAAAAATGTTAGGGATGCACCGAATCCAGGATTTAGTTCGATATTCAGTCTTTTTCAGCAGGATTCAGGTTCAGCCGAATACTCAAGCCTGGCCAAATCAGATCCGAATCCTTACAATCATGTGACTTTTTGTCACCAAACAAGGAAGTTAAAAAATGTTCCCTCCCCTCCCTGATTTGCATATGCACACAAGGGTTTAGATCGGGTGCGGTATTCAGCTGAGGGATTCAGGGTTTGGCCGAATTCAAAATATTGGATTCTGTGCATCCCTAAAAAAATTTAATTATTTGGATACAATTTTGTCTATGGGAGATGGCCTTCCCGTAATTTGGAGCTTTCTGGATAACAGATAATATAACTGTACCTCATTTTCTGAGCAGGTATCATAAGTTGTTACCTTTGAACACAACACAATCAGGACAGGTCACATTGTGTTTCGCTTAACTTCTTCTAAAAGCTTTAGTGTTTCATGATGACCAACATTCCTTCAAAAACCCCTTAAAGGAACAGTAAGGCAAAAAAATGAAAGTGTCTTAAAATAATGAAAATATAATGTACTGTTGCACTGCACTAATAAAAGTGGTGTGTTTGCTTCCAAAACACTACTATACTTTATATAAACAAGCTGCTGTGTAGCCATGGGGGCAGCCATTCAAAGCTGAAAAAGGAGAAAAGGCTCAGGATACACAGCAGATAACAGATAAGCTCTGTTGTATATGTAGGGATGTGATAATTTAGACACCCTCACATAATATTGGCAGGCAAATACTCAGTATTAAATACACCGAAATGGGTCCTCATGGGGACTTGTCTAATTGCTCTTCTTATGTAAGCCCCTGTAGTTCTCACAGTGTATGCTAGATGGCACTGTGCTAGAGTATAAATGTCTAGGAAACCATGCGGTCTGGGTCCATTTTGCTTTAGCCCTTACCTGAGCAGGCAGGAAGGGAATGGGTAGTGGATAGGGATGTCGCGGACTGTTTGCCTGCGAACTAATTCGCGCGAACATCGACTGTTCGCGTCCGCCGAATGTTCGCGAACGTCGCACGACGTTCGCCAATTTGGGTTCGCCTTAGCTGGCGCTTATTTTTGACCTCTCACCCCAGACCAGCAGATACATGGCAGCCAATCAGGAAGCTCTCCCTCCTGGACCACCCCTACACCCCCTGGACCACTCCCCTTCCATATATAAACTGAAGCCCTGCAGCGTTTTTTCATTCTGCCTGTGTGTGCTTGGAAGAGCTAGTGTAGGGAGAGAGCTGGTTAGTGATTTGAGGGACAGTTGATAGTAACTTTGCTGGCTAGTAATCTACTTGATACTGCTCTGTATTGTAGGGACAGAACTCTGCAGGGATTTGAGGGACATTTTAGGTTAGGTAGCTTTGCTGGCTAGTAATCTACCTTCTACTGCAGTGCTCTGTATGTAGCTGCTGTGGGCAGCTGTCCTGCTGCTGATCTCTCATCTGCTGACTGCTCCCTGTAACCCAATAGTCCTTGTAAGGACTGCTTTTATTTTCTTTTTTGTTTTTTTACTTTGCTACTATAAGAGCCCAGTGCTATTAGTCTAGCTGTGTTGGGGAGTGGGACTGGTGTGCTGCTCCTCCTAGTAGTTCACCACTACCAGCACCAACCAGAGTCAAAATTGTTACAAAGTATCTTATTTGCACCTGTTAGCTGTTCTGAGCTCTTTGCCAAAAGCTAATTAAGTTAGCTGTTCAGTTCAGAGAAAAGAGGGACTTTCCAGTACAAAAGAGGGACAGGGGGTTGAGTGGTCAAAAGAGGGACAGTTGGGAGGTATGCAAGTGCCACCTAGCTGTGTGAGCTTTTTCACATTCTGTCTAAATAACAATAATAATTCTGTGTCCGTAAACATCACCTGAGTGATACAGCAGCAATAATATATTCCGTATCCACTACTGTATACGTTGCCCTTGCAGGCATTGTTTGCCCAGTCTTTAACCAAGTGCCACCTCGCTGTGTGAGCTTTTTCACATTCCGTGTCCAGAAACATCACCCGAGTGACGTAGTGTGATTTCTGCCCTTTACAGCACAAAACGCAGCGCTGTGTCAACAATGTATTTTTCAGATACATTTTTGCCCTTGATCCCCCTCTGGCATGCCACTGTCCAGGTCGTTGCACCCTTTAAACAACTTTAAAATCATTTTTCTGGCCAGAAATGTCTTTTCTAGCTTTTAAAATTCGCCTTCCAATTGAAGTCTATGGGGTTCGCGACGTTCGCGAACCGTTCGCATTTTTGACGCAAGTTCGCGAATATGTTCGCGAACATTTTTTCCGCCGTTCGCTACATCCCTAGTAGTGGAACCTAGGAGCTATATTCTTTCATAAATTAGGAGTGATAGCTATGTTATATACTTGAGTAGCTCAAGGCTCAGACGAGTAGAGTCAGAGAGATTAAGATCCCAGGTACTAATAACCCAGAAGTAGGGACTAAGTGCATAGACTTAGGGATGGTAGAATTTCCCCTAGGTTCCACTTAGGGCACAGGCTGAAAGCTGGGGTACCTTCTCAACTGCTGCTTAACTACTGCTGTAACTGTTCCCTTGCCTGCAGGGTTCTTTGTGCTTTGAGTATAAGATAATCCTTTATGCTATATGTTCTCTGTACTTCTATGTGGATTGTTCTGTAAATAAACCAAGTTCCCAGTTAAGCATAAAAGAGCCACTGGCCCCCAGTTCTCATGCATTGTTACAGTTGCACTACACCCTGTCTCCACACCGTTTGCACCTGAGAGAAAGGTCTCATTCGTGGCACAATTATATTTGAAAGTAAGCTCATAATAGAGACGGTGCCACTCAATTTATTATAGCGCTACATATACAATAGGATTCTTTGGCACTCATCTGTTATCTAATGTGTATCCTGTGCTTGAATGGCTGCCCCCATGGCTACACAGCAGCTTATTTATATGAACTATAGTAGTGTTTTGGAAGCAAAAACACCAGTTGTACCAGTGCAGGGCAACACTGCATTATATTGTCATTCCTTTAAAACACTTATATTTTTTGGTGTTACTGTTCCTTTAAACATGTCCAACACTTTTTCAATACATCTGTATTCATATTTTCCTTGAGGTTAAATAAATATTGTTTGTGGCTTAAGTAAAAATAGGAAGAGTGTCCACTACTGATGTGCAAGAATTTCGGAGACCCGTCGCAGAAAGAAATATCCAGCAGACAAGCAACAAGACAGCTGACAAGTAGGAGGGAAAAAAAGATATGATTAATGTAAAGGGCAAAATGATTCTGTTTCAGAGTCCTGAAAAGGTAGTGTCAAGCTGTGTCTTACTATGGTACCCTGGAATTATTGAGATAATTATCTAAGGGAAAAGTCCCATGACTGGCTGTCACTACTGATGGAAGAGGCCGACGAGCATGTTAGTGTGAAGAGAGAGATTTGTGAGTTTGAGCTAATGAGTCACTGGCTGCTTGGGAAGGAATAAGCCTCTTCTTATCGTTCCTTATATGACATTAGACATGATTTGTTCTTTTCTGGTTGCCTCGGGGCACAAGATAATAGCATGAATATGAACATGTGCCACATGAGTCTGTGCCGTGATTACTAGACTTTTTTTCTCTTCACAAAAGCAAATATCTGAATTGGTGTTTCAGTTGAAAAATATGCTTCATGTCATTATTCTGCTTTGTCTTACCCCACCATCCCTTCTTGTTTTCTGTAAGCAATTATGTGTGATTTCTCAAGAACTATTAGAGCAGATACATACGTGGAGATTCGGGGAGATTCAGTCGCCCGAAGACATATCGCGTCTTCAAGGGGCGACTAATCTCCCTGAACTGCCTTCCCTGCAGCTAGAATCCAAATCGCTGGTGGGATGGCACTTGGAGTGATTCGTTTTCCGAAGTTGCCTCATGAGGAAACTTCGGGCGACTTCGGCAAATGAAGCACTCAGAGTGCCATCCCTCTTTCTGGATTCTAGCTGGCGGGAAGGCATTGCGAGGAGATTAGTCGCCCAAAGAAGAGGCGATTTGTCGCTGGGCGACTAATCTCCCTGAATCTCTATGTGTGTCTCTGCCCTTACAGAACTATTACAGATAATAGTGAACAATCACAATGCAATACATAACCACCAATCAAAAATTTTCAAGCATACAGATCAATTTGTTAATACCACCCACAAGTGCAAAGACAGGGGGAATTTTCTAAGCAATTTTTTTATTTACCATATTGGTACCTGTAGTTCTCTACAGAACTATAGGCCGTTCTCATATGGACATTTATTTCTAATAAATAGTTTATGTGTAGGTGCTGGATAAACAGATATAAGGGGGCAGATTTATCAAGGGTCGAATTTCGAGGTAATGGGAGTTTTTTTTTAACTCCCTTAACTTCGAAATTTGAATTAAAAAAACCCAAAAGATCGAAATTTATTTACAAATGCTACTTTGTAAACTTCGGGCGAATAGGCTGTATTCGAATTGTTCAAATCGAAGTTTTAGCGCATTCGATCCAATTCAAAACAACGTTTTTGCCAAATAAAAACCCAGCGTCCATACATACACCCCTCCCTACTTTTAATTAAATTCTATATACCCATATCTATACTAACTTTAGAGTTTAGTATCACAATAGCCTTTGATATTCTGTCTGTCCAAGAAATCATCCAAGTAATTCTTATAGTCATTAACTGAATCAGCATCACAACATCACCCGGCAGTGCATTCCACAACCTCACTGTCCTGACTGTGAAGAACCCCCTACGTTGCTTCAAATGAAAGTTCTTTTCTTCTAGTCTAAAGGGGTGGTCTCTGGTACGGTGATCCACTTTATGGGTAAAAAGGTCCCCTGCTATTTGTCTATAATGTCCTCTAATGTACATTTAAAGTGTAATCATGTCCCCTCGCAAGCACCTTTTTTCCAGAGAAAACAACCCCAACCTTGACAGTCTCCCCTCATAATTTAAGTCTTCCGTCCCTCTAACCAGTTTAGTTGCACTTAGTCTCTGCACTCTCTCCAGCTCATTTATATCCCTCTTAAGGACTGGAGTCCAAAACTGCACTGCATACTCCAGATGAGGCCTCACCAGGGACCTATAAAGAGGCATAATTATGTTTTCATCCCTTGAGTTAATGCCCTTTTTTATGCAAGACAGAACTTTATTTGCTTTAGTAGCCACAGAATGACACTGCCCAGAATTAGACAACTTGTTATCTACAAAAACCCTAGATCCTTCTCAGTTAAGGAAACTCCCAACACACTGCCATTTATTGTATAACTTGCATTTATATTATTATTGCCAAAGTGCATAACCTGCATTTATCTACATTAAACCTCATTTTCCAGTTTGCTGCCCATTTCCACTCTGCAAAGTGGCAGCATCCTGCATGGAACCTATAGTTCTGCACAATTTAGTATCATCTGCAAAAATAGAAACAGTACTTTCAATGCCCACCTCCAGGTCATTAATGAACAAGTTGAAAAGCAAGGGACCTAGTACAGAGCCCAGCGGTACTTCACTAACAACACTGGTCCAATTAGAAAATGTTCCATTTACCGCCACTCTTTGTAGTCTATCTTTTAGCCGGTTCTCTATCCAGGTACAAATACTATATTCCAGGCCAACATTCCTTAATTTAACCAGTAACCTTTTGTGTGGCACTGTATCAAATGCTTTAGCAAAGTCTAAATAAATCACATCCACTGCCATCTCAGAATCGAGGTCCCTGCTTACCTTCTCATAAAAAGAAATTAAGTTAGTCTGGCAAATGACTCTAAATAGGTTCTAGGAGGTCCCCCAAAGGCTAAAACAGCAATTCGGCAAGTTTTAGAATGGTCGAAGTTTTAAAGAGACAGTACATGATACATTTCGATATTTGAATAGTTAATTTTTTTTTCAAATTCAAATCAAATTTTGGTCTATTCAATATTCGATATTGAAGTACACAAAAATAGCTCGAAATTCAAATTTTTTTACTTTGAATTTTCCCTTTGACCCTTGATAAATCTGCCCATAGATGTAAAAGAGATATCTTTACTTTTTGGTATTACTGGTGAATTAAATTACAATTTAAGCAGATTTTTTTTATCACAAGCCATCAGTGGTAAAGAAGATTTATTTTCGGCCTTTAGAGAACATTTTCAGTGTAACTTGATTTGGAAGGAATATAAAACCCTAGTAGAAAATGAAAGGAGAGTGCTCCTTTTGAAAATTACAGTGATTTTTTTTTAAATGTGTTGGTTTCTGTGATATTAGCAGTTTTAGATTTTGGCTTAGCCTTTGCTCTGTCAGTGCCCCTAGAAATAAATGACCATGCAGACCACTATTTGGGTTTAATTCTCAATTAAGCATTAGCCCAACAGGGAATTAATTTCCATGTCTCCAGCATAAATTACAGAGTACCTGGGGATATGGGGGCAAATTCACTAAGGTGCGAAGTTGCGCCAGGCGCAACTTCGCCGCCCTTCGCCAGGCATAGTTTCGCCAGCGCTCCGCAAATTCACTAAAATCCGAAGTTGCGCACAGGGGTAGCGTAAGGTTGCGAAGTTGCGCTAGTGCTGATTCGCTATGTAAAGCGAAGTTACGCTAGCGAAGGCTAATTTGCATACGGCGCGAAATTCAAATTTCAATGGAGGAATACGTATCAGCACTACAAATGCCTAGAAAACCTTCAAATCTTCAAATAAAAATTTTATTTTGCCCTACACATGTGCCCACTGTCTAGGTAAGTTGCCATGAGTCAGGAAATGTAGGGGGGAAGGAGGGGAGCCCCAAAAAAATTTTCGATCTTTTTCAGCCTATCACCCATAATGTAGAAAACACGCCAGCGTTTTTTGGGACTTAAAAAAAAATTTTGACTTTTTTTGAAACAATCCCTATCTACTCTATTGCGCCTGGCGAAGGAAGTCTAGCGTAAAAGGTAGCGTTCAGTACACTGCGCTAGTTAGTGAATTTGCGTAGTTACATCGCTAGCGAAAATTCGCCTGGCATAAGGGTGCGAAGTAACACTAGCGAAACTACTCCAGCGTTCGTTAGTGAATGTGCGCAGTAACGAAAATGCCAAACGCTAGCGAATTAACGCTAGCGTTCGGCGCTTCGGCGCTTAGTGAATTTGCCCCATAGAGTATACATTTCTTGAAGGGTAACAGAACTTTATGTAATGCAGTAATCAGGTGACACAAGTAGACTTACGGTATGTAAATCCAAATTATGGAAAGACACTGTAGGGACCCATAGGGTTAATGTGCCCCTATTGCTTTAAATCCCTACACTTACGGATCTCCCTAGTTGTTTACCTACAAGAACCTCCGTGCCATTTCTTTATTGGTTTAAGCACAGTAGCCTGTGGGAGTTGTAGTTGCACTACACCACACCTTCACTTCTTCCAATTTGCGAAGACCCTACTTTCAGAATTAGAGTCAAATGTAACCCATGCTCTAGTTTTCTAGCTGGTGATTAAACCGTTGGTGTAAATAGCCCAAAAACGTGTTACAACACCTTATCCAGAAAACCCCAGGTCCCAAGCATTCTGGATAACAGGTCCCAAACCTGTAATAATCTATGACTTTCTATTCCTTTCTAAAACTACAGCTAGATGATAAAGTACACAATTTAATAGTTCAAAGATACTAGGGCTTATTTGGAAATGGAGAGGGCAAGGTGGGTATCATTATAATGCCCCTTGCTTCCATGTATAAAACTCAACATTCATTTATAAAATATTCTAAGGCATGCTTAATTAAGATATTTTAGCATATATTTTAACAAGGAGGATTAGCTAATTGCAACACCCCTAAATTTAATAGAAAAAATACTCTAGATCAACTCTGCTTGGTTTGCAAATCAATGTTTACTTGCTAATCACATTTCCACCAGATGCCAAGAAATTGGCCTCTCTGGGCCTTGTTAAGCTTCTCAGATATGAAAACACACAACAGCTTGTTGCTGTCAGTCATGGATAAGCAAGGTAGCATGATGCGCTGCATAGGTCTCTCTGTGTAATTGAGATATCAGTCATGAGAACATCAAGAATGATTCAAATGTTTAATTCTAGAATACAAAGAGAGAGAATATATTTAAATGAGGTTTATAACTACAATACCCTCACCGTATCCATGTTTGCTTACAGGTTCTGCATTGTGATTACCTGAGCAAGAAGAACTTGAGGTCGGTTAGAGTCAACTATAAACACTGGTTGTGCATTAAGAGTTTTGGAATGTTTGTGTTGGCAGAGGTTCAAGAATATGCACTGTAAAGTGCTCTCAAAGATACAATATACACACCAGTTTTCTGATTTAGTAACTCTTGTCTACAAGTACTAGCCCCTATAGCACAAGTAAAGCTACAGTACCATTAGTAGCCCTATTTACAGATGAAGCCACTTGGATTTGTGAGATAAATGCGTCATGACTCATGGTTAATTGAAGAAACTGCGTTATCTAAAGTCATCTTAACTCATTTAATGCATTTAACCTTTCCATTAGCATACCAAAGCACCATTGTGAACAATGGTGAATGCTTTAATTAGATGGGATGTTGTGACGCAGTTTTCTGTGTTAAATGAGATAAATGGGATATCTGTGTTTAGTTATTCTGTGTCAAACAGACAAACCAAAGTGGCTGCATCTGTAGATAAAGATTGAAAATTTAGATGGAGTAAAGTAAATATGAACATGGAAGACCAAACCAATTAAGATGGAACCAAAGTTGTACTGTTGAGGCAACCCTAGCATCCCTATATAGATGGAGTAAAGCTGAACAGAAAAGACATACCTAGTACCACTTATATAGCCCAAGTAAAGACCAACATGGAAGGCCAAACCAAGTGGATCCCATTAAGATGGAACCAAATTTGAACTGTAGAGGCAACCATAGCATCTCGACATAGATGGAGTAAAGCTGAAAAGAAAAGACAAACCCGGTGCCAACTAGGTACCAACCTAGCATCCCTATAAAGATGAAGTAAAGCTGAAAACAAGAGACAAAACCGGTATCACCTCTATAGCCCAAGTAAAGACAAACATGGAAGGCCAAAAAAATTGGACTTCATTAAGATGGAACCAAATTTGAACTGGAGAGGCAACTGTAGCATCCCTACATAGATGGAGTAAAGCTGAAAAGAAGAGACAACCCCGGAACCAACTATATAACCCAAGTAAAGACCAACATGGAAGGCCAAACCAAGTGGACCTCATTAAGATGGAACCAAAGTTGAACTGTAGAGGCAACCATAGCATCCCTACATAGATGGAGTAAAGATGAACAGAAGAGACAAACCTGGTACCACCTATATAGCCCAATTAAAGATGAACATGGAAGGCCAAACAAAGTGGACCTCATTAAGATGAAACCAAAGTTGAACTTTAAAGGCAACTGTAGCATCCCTACATAGATGGAGTAAAGTTGAACAGAAGAGACAAACATGTGGACCTCATTAAGATGGAACCAAAGTTGAACTGTAGAGGCAACTCATTAACACATTAACACAACAGTATAGATTGATCAAAACATCAAAACATACCTAAATCACTATGGTTGGCCAATTTGCTTCCTTGTAGACCATATATCAATTTTTTGCAGCCAAAATAATTTCATCTTCCAGTCAATGTTTGTATTTAATATACAGCATGCATGAGATTGATTACAATACTCATACCCCATAGCACAGAATAGAATTTAGCAATGGAAATTGTAATTCTGCCATTATTTTATTGCCGCATAGTGTGCAGTTTTATTGTAAGACAAGGATGGAAATAAGGGTTATTCTACATATATATATATATATATTGAATTACGTAATAATAATTGTATTTAAAAATAGAGGACAACTGGCTTTTTTTAAATACCTCATTACCAGATTGTCTAAAAACGTTGTTTTCTCTAATAAATGTGTAGGGTTTTAATAAGAAAACCTTAATAAGAAATCTTTAACACTGTTTTACTGTTGATGAGATTTTCATTTGATGAGTAGAACTTAAAAGAGAACTACAGTGATCATGATTTTCCTTGTCTTTTCTTTTCATAGCAGCTCAGCTGTGAACTGAAAGACCCCACTGGACCCCATAATTTACATTCTACAATACTCTTCCACATGAGTGCATTCCCAGGAAAAGGTCAAAACAGCACTCTTCTTTGTCAGGCCCTTGCCAAGTTATAGATCTGATTATAGTGATCATTAATATAGCAATGGCTTTATTGTATCACCATTTATCTCAAATTGGCAAAATAGCCTTTGCTACCTCCAGTGATGTCCTTTCTATCCTAGGGGTCTATTTACTAAGATTACATTTTTTTTTTCAAAAATCACATTTTTTCTTTAAAAAATCTTGTTTTTTTAAACAAAAATTCTCGAAAACTAGAGATAATTAGGATTTATTAAGTGTAATAACCATGAAAAACTCTAATACAAAAATTCCCGAAGTAAAAGCTGTCGCTGATCCTATTGGACAATTTTTAATCAATTCGGACTTTTAGAGGTTTTCAGATTTTTAGTAATTACCCAAAAGGTTTTCGATGTTTTGAGGTTTTCAATGTAATTATATTTTTATTTTTTTCTGTTTGTGCTTTTTATATTTGGTTGTTTTAATAAATTACACGGCATTCTTGATTTTATTGAAATAGGGGGAATGTATTAAAATTCCCAAAGAATAATAAATAAAAATTCTCCTGTTGCAATGTAATATTCTTCGTTAGGCTTTTATTGCATTGTGAATCTTAATTGCGCATTGCAAACCTTTAACACCTGCTCAGGAGTTTCATTAAATATTTTGTCGCAAAAAAAAAGGTTTGCGATTGTGAAATTTTATTACATACACTGTGAACGTTTGCAAAAACCTTTTGGTTGCCAAGTTTGCAAAGAAGTCATTGAGGTCCTTATCAGTCAAAAATGGTTTAAACATGGCCGCAAATGTTTTTTGCAATAACGAAGCATATTATATTTCCCCCAAAAATTCTAAAACCACTAAAATTAGACTATTGATAAATGGGCCTCCAAGTTTAAATGAGGCATTCAAAAACCTTCCCAGATATAACACTCCTTCTCCTTTGGATGCTCAATATTGTCCTAGGCTCCCACTTAAAGGAACAGTAACACCAAAAACTGAAAGTGTTTCAAAGGAATGGAAATATAATGTACTGTTGCTAGGCACTGGTAAAACGTATCTGTTTGCTTCAGAAACTCTACTACAGTTTATATGAAGAAGCTGCTGTGTAGCCGTGGGGGCAGCCATTCAAGCTGGAAAAAATGAGAAAAGGCACAGGATACATAGCAGATAACAGATAAAACACCATTCTACTGGATAGGGTTTATCTGTGCTTTGTAACCTGTGTCTTTTCTCCTTTTTTCCAGCTTGAATGGCTACCCCCATGGCTACACAGCAGTTTATTTATATATACTATAGTAGAGTTTCTAAAGCAAACACACAGATTTTACCAGTGCATAGCAACAGTATATTAAATGTAAATTACTTTAAAACATTTACATTTTTTGGTGTAACTGTTCCTTTAATTCATAAAAGGTTACCAATAAATATATAAAACAATTGCTTAATCATTTCATAGTTCCATTAATATATTGAACATCAAATAGGTGTTCACCCAAAAGCCTGCTCTGATTGACCTTCAAGATGGGTATCCAGGAGCATCTACAGAAGAAATAATAACCACTATACCCAAATATGAGGACAGCCCCACAATTTGGGAATCACTGCAACATTCTTTTGATAATACTGAAACAGTGTTATGCTTATTTCAGCTTATGAAATAAATTTTGTGGATGTTATTCCATATACATAGAACATTATTTTTTGGAAATACATTAATGATAATAATTTATCCCGTCCCCATAAACAGGTCCTTTTGTCCACACCCCACATAACTACTACCCCCCACTTTCCATCTAATTATAGATCTCATAGATCACACACTGTTCTTCAGTCAGTCCATCCTAGCCCCTTCTCTCATTCTAATGACCCTCCAGTTCCAACATATCCAACGGACACTTGGGGGTTATCTACTAAACTCCACATGCAAAAATCATGAAAAAATTGTGATTTTGTTTTATAAAATCAGACTTTTAAAAAAAACACAAATTTTTCAGAATTTATTAAACCCTGAGGATGGAAAAGTCCAAATCAGAAAATCCAGCTTCTCAGACCTGTTGAGGCTGCATATAAGTCAATGGGAGAAGTCCCAATGACCTTTTGATGTGCGCTGGGTTTCGTGCAATACCTTGAAGTTTAGGAGTTTTCGAGTGAAAATTCAGAAAAAAACGTGAAATTTTCAGGAAAATGTAATAATAGATAAGCATAAAAAACCTAAGCAGATTTGAACGGAGATTGTAGCAGAAAATATTGAGATAAATTCGGACTTTGATAAATAACCCCCTTGATCTCACTCCCCAGCAAGCTGGTTTTATTCCAACCCCATTTTGTCAACCTTTTCACAAAATCCCACTTTTATAACTTACTATCACAAACAGAAATACAATTTTTTTTAAAGTATTTGGATGGGTTTCTGGAGTTCAAAAAGGAATGTTTGAATATAAAATAAAACTTTCATTATTTCCTACAGCAACAAACCAAGCTGTGGATTTATTCATGTGTAGTAACATCTCCCTTCTGAACGGCAAGTTCTCCATGAATTCTGTCAGGCAGGTGAAATAAGTTAATAAGCAAAGTTTAGAAGAGTAACTAAACCAACTTTTCTGTGAGAAGCTTCCCTTTGGTTGCACTAATGTAGTCAAGTCTCTTCTGAAAGCTTCAAAGGCAAAAACCCAACTACTCAGTTCAAACAGTAGTTCCCTTTATTACTTTTTCTTTTTATCTAGATCAAACATGTTGGTGGGGAACTTACATAGGTTTATGCTTAAAGAATCTATTTATGAGATATAGGGGCAAATTCACTAAGATGCGAAGTTGCGCCAGGCGCAACTTCGCCGCACTTCGCCAGGCGTAGTTTCGCCAGGGCTCCGCAAATTCACTAAAATCCGAAGTTGCGCACAGGGGTAGCGTAAGGTTGCGAAGTTGCGCTAGCGTTGATTTGCTATATAAAGCGAAGTTACGCTAGCGAAGGCTAATTTGCATACGGCGCGAAATTCAAATTTCAATGGAGAAACACGTATCTGCACTACAAATGCCTAGAAAACCTTCAAATCAGCAAATAAAAATTTTATTTTGCCCTACACATGTGCCCACTGTCTAGGTAAGTTGCCATGAGTCAGGAAATGTAGGGGGAGGAAGGGGAGCCCCAAAAAATTTTCGATCTTTTTCAGCCTATCAGCCATCATGTAGAAAACACGCCAGCGTTTTTTTGGGACTTAGGAAAAAAATTTACTTTGTTTTAAACAATCCCTATCTACTCTATTGCGCTTCGCCAGGTCTGAGGTGGCGAAGGAAGTCTAGCGTAAAAGGTAGCGTTCAGTACACTGCGCAAGTTAGTGAATTTGCGTAGTTTCGTCGCTAGCGAAAATTCGCCTGGCGTAAGGTTGCGAAGTAACACTAGCGAAACTACGCCAGCGTTTGTTAGTGAATTTGCGCAGTAGCGAAAATGGCAAACGCTAGCGAATTAACGCTAGCGTTCGGCGCTTCACGGCTTAGTGAATTTGCCCCATAGTCCGTATTGAGCAGAGTAATTGTGCCGTATGAAAGCTGCTATTGGCAGGCTGGTTTTTGGGTTCAGGCCCAGATTTGTGGGAAAGTCACAAAGGCCCAGGTCTAGGGTGATGATTTTAGGGATGGCTTGCCACCCAACTGTATTATATTTTTTTCAGAAGCACTGGGGATGCGTAGCTCTTTAAATATAAACACATGAAAATGCCGGCACTGGTGAATGCACCTGGGTGCAGTTCATCAAGGAAGAGTAATAAACATTGAAGCAGGAATCCGTACGTCACAGGTCTTAAAGAAGAACTAAAGCCTAACTAAAAAAGTAGACTAGATATGTTGTATATTATGTTTTGGGCTTCTGTACCAGCCCAAGGCAACCACAGCCCTTTAGCAGTAAAGATCTGTGTCTCCAAAGATGCCCCAGTAGCTCCCCATCTTCTTTTCTGCTGATTCACTGCACATGCTCTGTGCTGCTGTCACTTACTGAGTTTAGGGACCCACTCACAATATACAGTACACATAGAATAGAAATGTCACAATATAAGGCTGATTAGTAATTAATACAGATAATTACTACATGGCAACACAGAAACCAGTGCAATTAGCATCAGAATTTAATAATCAGCCCTGTAGTATCAGTTTATATTACAGGCCAATCTCATTTTCTGCTGGATAATTAGTGACGACCCCTAAACTTAGCTTCTCAACAAGCTGCTCAGAGCCCACTGAGCATGTGAGTGTCACAGACACTTTCCAAGATGGTGACCCCCTGTGACAAGTTTGAAGTCCTGGATCATTGCTGCTATTGACAAGCTGAAACTTTAGGCTGGTGAAATAAGTTCAGTATATAAAATATGGCATTTTTTGCCATATTCATTTTTAGGGGTTAATTCTC
The DNA here is from genome assembly GCF_017654675.1 of Xenopus laevis. NCBI lineage: Eukaryota > Metazoa > Chordata > Amphibia > Anura > Pipidae > Xenopus > Xenopus laevis. The sequence goes on along the minus strand of NC_054379.1, from coordinate 149,137,402 downwards.
CTTTAAAGCCAAAAAGATCAAAGCTTTAATTTGGAGACTGACATTTCGACTTCAATGAAGGTATTTTTAGAACTTTTCCACTGTAAAGTACAGATTCCTGATTAAACGTTTATCAACTGGTTCAGCCAGACATTGCCCATCTCAAGGATCTTTGCAATCTCGCAAAACGAGCATATAATCTGATAATGTTTGGCCAGCTTTTCTCTCTTTTACGAAGAGTTCTATATATCAAAGTTTAGGTTTTAGTGGTTTTAGAAGTTCTTGAAACTAAAGCTAAACTCACAAACTCAAAGGGGGTTATTTATCAAAGTCTGAATTTATCTCAATAATTTCTGCTACAAACTCTGATCAAATTGCTAGGATTTTTTCCACTTATTTATTATTAAATTTTCCCGAAAATTTGATTTGCGGTAAAAAAAATCCTTTTTTTTTTGTTTTTATTTTTTCATCCGATTTTCACAATTTTTTTTGATTTTCACCCGAAAAATTTTCACTAAACCCAGCGCACATCAAAAAATCATTGGAACTTCTCCCATTGACTTATATGCAACCTCAACAGGTCTGAGATGCCAGATTTTAAATAAATTCAGAAAAATCCATGATTTTTTTGAAAGTCTGATTTTATTTTAAAAAAATCACAAATTTTTCGTGATTTTTGCATTCGGAGTTTAGTAAATAACCCCCTTAAACTATGAATATCATGGAATTTATTAAAATATCTGGATAAAAAAGAACGGATGGAAAAATAATGCTCTAAAAATGATGAATACCTATAAAGATTCAAGTTTTTCGAACCATTCCTAGCGGAAAAAAAAATCCCAAAACTTCTAAAAGTCTGAACTGATTTAAAATGGTCCAATAGGATCAGCGCAGCTTCCACTGACTTCTATAGGACCTCGACAACTTTTACCTGGCAAAGTTATGTATTAGTGGTATTCATGGTTTTAACAATTAATAAATCTCGAATTTTTAGAACTATTTTTAGAGATTTGTAGAAACAAATAAAATTGATTGTTTGTAAATGGGCCCCTTAGTGTATGAGGTGCATGAGGTGATTTGATTGGCTAATAACACTGCCATGTGCACCCCTAGTAGTCACAGACTGGAGCTGGGTAGAAGAAATGCTTTCCGTGGGGCGTATTAACCTCTGGTGTTCTGTGTTTTTTTTTCTCTAAGAATCATAAATTGTTTGATAACGATTAATCAGGAATATAAAAAAAAATAATAAATTTGGTTTGTTCTGACAAAACGGAAGAAAAGAGCTTAAAGCAGCAGATAAGAAATACACAAGAAACATTATGTTTTCATTTGCGAGACACTTTGAAATTTAATGGCAGCTTAAGTGCACTACTGAGGCATTAAAACAATTTGTGATGATTAGTGTTAACGACTTTCCTAGACAATAGCCTTAAACATATAATCTTCTTTTTTTTTTTAATTCTCTAAATTCTGAATTTGTTAAATAATTATAAATTTCCTTTTAAGCCTCCCAGCTTTTTAATCGGTGCCTGGAACACAGAGAACGTTGTTAGTGCAGCAAACAACCGAGAGATTAATTTAATTCATAGTTCATTGCAATCAATACAGGCGAGAGGAATGACATGCTGAGTATGTTAGAATTCCGGCAAGTGGCGGCTGCGGTAATTGGAAGAGGATCGTGTATTGCCTTCTGAACTGAAACTGTCCCAATCCATAATAACAGACTGCTGTCCTCGCTGAATTGAGTCATAAGTTGGGGCCATGGAAATACATGTTAAATTATGCAATGTGTCATTGAGCTGTCACTCTAATTGATAACGTTTTTCCAGGGGAATAAATAAGATACAGAACAACCATCTGTCCAGTAAATAATTAAAGGTTTCTGAAGGAAAACAGTGGAAAGGCTCAACAGGCTATAGAAATCCTCTTCATTTACGAGAGAAGATGAAAGTGAAAGCATCGGAATCAGCGACATGCAAGGAACGAGGACCTGGCACTCTGTTCCTCTTTTGCATCTTACTAATCAATGATACCCACCTTTAACACTTTAACATTTCTTTTCCACTCCCCCAATTTCCACTTCCACCTCAGAAGACCAGTAGCATTAAATAAAGAAAATTGCTATATGATGCATATTTATTTCTCTTGTACAGGTATGGGACCTGGTATCCTGAATGCTCAGTACCTGGGGTATTCTGGAAAAGGGGTCTTTCTGTAATTTGGATCTCCATAGTTCAAGTCTGCTAAAAAATCATTTAAACATTAGGGAAAGTCAATAGGATTGTTTTGCCTCCAAAAAGGATTAATTATATCTTAGTTAGGATGAGGTACAAGGTACAACTAATTCGAATTTTAGAAGGCGCACACCCAATTTTAATTCAATAGTGAAGACCGCCCAAACAAAGTCTCCCAAAAATTCAATATAAAGATAAATATAGGGACTGCACATTCAAATTTAAAAAAAGCTAAATTTTATTACATTTACAAAAATACACTTACATTTTATCCTTTTTGCAATAATTTATGAATTTTGCCCCTGACGAAGACCACGTCTGTGGTCGAAACGCGTAGGGCCAATACTGGGCCCTATCTGAAAATTTAAGTGTATTTTTGTAAATGTAATAAAATTTAGCTTTTTTAAATTTGAGTGTGCAGTCCCTATATTTATCTTTATATGAGGTACAAGGTACAGAGAAAAAGGGAGAAAAGTGCCACTTTTTCGGGATTTACTATGCGACAAAACTGCGACCATTCCAAATACGAAAATACTCCAGCTAAGACCTGTCAAAAACATGTAGAAGTCAATGGTATAACAACTGGAAGATCTTTCTTTGATTCGTGGTTTTAAAGGTTTTCGGATATTTTTGACGCTGGCTTTTTTAAGACAATTCGAAAAAAGTTGCAGTTTTTATGACATTTCCCCATTCGTGCTTTTTCAGTTTGGATTTTTTAATAAACGCCATGACATCCGTGGTTTTGGAAAAAGTTTTCAAAAACCTCTTAAACCACAACAATTTGAACTTTTATAAAGAGGCCTTTAAGGGGCTTATTTATGAAGCCTCGGTTTTTTCTGGTAGAGTTTTTTAAGGTGAAAAACTTGAAACTTAAACTTGAACTTGAAATTCAGGTTTTTAGAGATTTATTATAACCCAAAGCTGCTTAAAATCAGAATCTGAAAATACTCTTACTAAAACCTATCGAGGTCATGTAAAAGTCCCTTTTACAAATTGAAGATGTTTCTTGACATTGTTATCTGCGCTGGTTTTTGTACGTTAATCAGAAAAAATCAAGGTTTTCGGGTGACAATTAGAAAAAATTGTATGATTTGGGCGTCAAATTCGGAAGAAAAAAAAAATTCGAATTGTCATACAATTTTCACAAGACTTTTCCTGCACCGACCTTTTTCAAGCTGATTTTTTTGATAAATGAATACAATTTGTGGATGGGTGTTAGGTTGACTTTGTTTTAATAAAAAAATTAGAGTTTTAGTAAAAACCTCCCTAAATGTGAATCTCCAAATACCTGGAAATTATTATTACCGTATATACTCGTGTATAAGCCGACCCGTGTATAAGCCGAGGTACCTAATTTTACCTACAAAAACTGGGAAAACTTATTGACTCGCGTATAAGCCTAGACACAACTAAGACCCTTTATGCTACAATCACTACAGCGCAAACTAAATCACTGAAAATTTGGTCCCCCCCAGTGGATTTATATTACAGATATTTTTCAGCTGAGACAAAATATACTTTCCATTAGCAATTATACACACATAGACACACATATACTTTACACACACACTCTTCCCACAAAATAATCACACACACATACTATACACACAAACTCCCCACACATATACTATATACACACACAAACTCTCTACCCACACCATCATACACTATATACACACACTCCCCACACAATAAGTGAATGGGTGGCACGAGTGAATAGGTATGTGGGTGGGTGGGTGGCATGAGAGAATGGGTGGGTAGCATGAGTGGATGGGTGGGTAACATGAGTGGATGGGTGGGTAACATGAGTGGATGGGTGGGTAGCCAGGCACAATGCATCTTTGCACCACAGCAGACATACGGTAAACATTGGCCAAAGTACGGTAAACATTCATTTTTGCAGCAAACAAATATTCAATAACAAGTTTTAGTGAAAGAGAGAGAGAGAGAGCGTGCGCGGCAGGCCACTTGACTTTACCTCAAAATGCGCATGAACCCGGAAGGTACGGCAGGCCACTTCACTTTACCTCCGAAGTGTGCAGGGGCCCAGAACGCGGGAGATGCTGGGGGCCGGTGATGTTACTCTCCATCCTGTGCCGGCCGCCCGGCTTCAGCTAGGGTAGGAGGATAGCGCGTCTTTTTTGAATTCCCCCTCGGTGCGCTGCGTGTAGCTCTTCACGCTGGGCTTCCGCCATTGTTCTTTTCAATGCGATGCGAAGTCTTCTGCCTTCTACCGTATTTCATCTAAAAGAGGTTACCCGCGTATAAGCCGAGGTCAATTTTTTCAGCACATTTTCGGTGCTGAAAAACTCGGCTTATACACGAGTATATACGGTATGTAATGGGAAATAAGACTTTTTTCAATTATTTCCATTATTTATTTTTTACTGTTTTCCCAAAATCTTTGTTTAAAAAGTTGAATGTCCCTGTCTCTGGTGTTTGAGTCAGCTCAGTAATGCCTTCAGTGCTGCTACGCAGTGGAAGAAAGGAAAGCATTAAGAAGATTTATTTTTTTCTGAGCCCCTGTAACTAAAATATTCCCATCTGTTAATGAAACCATATTGTAAACCTGTGTAGCACCTATTTGGTGGTATTTTGTAAAATACCCACTAGCAGGGTAGAGCATTGCTACATGCGACTTACACAACAGGGTCAGGGCCTTCGCCATGTGGAAGTGTTCCCTCTATGGTGTAGTGCAACTACATCCCTCAGGCTACTGTGCACACAAAACATACAAAAGGGCAATCACTCTCTCCTGATTCCCTCTCCGCTGGGATCCCTATACTACAGGCAATATATGCCTGGGTGAGATACCTCCAATCTATCACTCCTGCGTTGGAGCTCAGAACTGCTCTTTCTTTCTAACCTCTCTGCCTTTCTCTCCTAGAGAGACTATGACAAGTCTGCCCTAGTATATCTATTCCTCATTCACGCGGTTTCCTGGTCCCCGACTTGGACACATGCCTTCTTTTCAGCCTGGTGTACTCAGTCCCCCTGAGCACACCCAGCTGGATCAGTATCCAGAGGTGAAAGAGGAAGAGGCCACTCCCTGAGCAGGGGGAGTGTCATTACACCTCTCAACCAATAATGCTAAAGGTTTTTTACTGCTAATGTGCTTAGCAGTTAGGATTAGCAGTGGCGTAACTAGATGCTACGGGGCCCACAGCAAATTAATTTTAGAGCCCCAACATATCCAGAGGGTATACCAATATATGTTGAAATTGCTCTTTATTTGGACCTTATGGCCCCCCTGTACCTCCTGGGCCCCCCTGCCGCAGAGTTTGCTTCCTCCGTAGTTATGCTCCTGGATTAGTATTTTTTTAAGTGAAGAGGTCAGTTTTTTATATTCTATTTTTGCCTTCTTGACTGCTTGTTGTTGTATTTAAAGACCATAAAAGATGTCTCTGTCCCCTCTGGTATCACTATCCCTTTTACTATATTCTCTACCCTGATTACCCTTTTTTTATCGACAATTCTCTCCTCTTTGTTTACATTCTTCTCCAACACTCTGTGTCATCAGCTATTCCATACTGGTAAGATGCAATTAATGGAATGTTCACAAGTATATAAAGCAACTCATGCTAATGTGACATTTAAACAACCTGTGAAATTACACATGGCATCAATGACAAACAACAGTTTTCATATAGAACTGACTGATTTTGATGCATTTCTGGCAACTTCCATAAATATGCTATAATATTTCCATATTTCCTCTGTCTAGATGTGTCACAAACAAAATAGGAAACAGGTGCCCACAAGCAAAAGGATTGACGGCAATAATCTAAGATGCACAATGGCATACAGAGATTGTCCCCCTCCACACTTTGTGCTTTTTGAATAGTGATAGACTGCTCAGTTTCAAACCATTGCCTAGGAGATAGCATTCCTAAATGCAGTCTATTTTTAGACAGTGTTCATCTTCTATTTACTTGTCTAAAGGTGGCCATACACAGGGATACCCGCTCGCATCGCCAAACGAGTGGATCTCATGGCCACATTGAGCTGGGTGATATCGGGCTGATCCGACTGTGGACCCTAGGGCCCAACGATCAGATCAGAATTAAGGCTATAAAGGCGTAGTTTATTTGGGACCACAGTGTTGCCCTTTTACTCCGTGTTCCAGGCATCCCCGCACCTCCCTGAACAAGTGCCAGTTTCTGTACTGTATTTGCTCAGTTTCAGTAGGCACAGACAATACTTGATGGCACAACCTCTCCTATTCATAATCCAGTCTCTTATTCAAATCAATGTATGTAATTAGTAGGGATGCACCAAATCCACTATTTTGGATTCGGCCAAATCCCGAATCCTTCGCGAAAGATTTGGCCAAATACCGAACCAACCCCAAATTTGCATATGCAAATTAGGGGTGGGAAGGGGAAAACATTTTTTACTTCCTTGTTTTGTGACAGATTCGGTTCAGCCGGGCAGAAGGATTTCGCCGAATCTGAATCCTGCTGAAAAAGCCCAAATCCTGGTTGAATCCCGAACTGGATTCTGGATTAGGTGCCTCCCTAGTAATTTGTGCCCTAGCAACCAATAAACTGCAAACAGGAGAACTGCTGAATAAAAAGCTAAATAACTCATAATAAAAAAAAAATGAAAACCAATTGCAAATTGTCTCAGAATATCACACTCTAAATCATACTAATATGGATAGGAGAGGCGAAATAGAAAGATGAGTAATAAAAAGTAGCAATAACAATACATCTTGGAAAGTGTCTGTGACACTCACATGCTCAGTGGGCTCTGAGCAGATGTTGAGAAGCTAAGCTTAGGGGTTGTCCCAAATTATCTAGCAGAAAATGAGGTTTGGCTGTAATATAAGTTGATGCTACAGGGCTGATTATTAAATTCTGATGCTAATTGCACTGGTTTCTGTGCTGCCATATAGTAATTATTTGTATTAATTACTAATCAGCCTTATATTGTGACATTTCTATTCTATGTGTACTGTATATAGTGGGTCCCTAAGCTCAGTAAGTGACAGCAGCACAGAGCATGTGCAGAGAATCAGCAGAAAAGAAGACGGGGAGCTACTGGGGCATCTTTGGAGACACAGATCTTTACTGCTAAAGGGCTGTGGTTGCCTTGGGCTGGTACAGAAACCCAATACAGAATGTACAACACTTCTAGCCTACTGCTAGTTAGTTTAACTATCCTTGTCCTTTAATACCCTCACCAGATAAAATGCTGCATACAGTGTTTACAAGTCTTATTTAATAGGAAATATCCGGTACAAGCTGCCAACGTGTGTTTCTGAAGTGCCAAGTGCTACACACTTCCTGTTCTTTTCATGGCAAATGTCATAGCCTCATTGTGTTAATAGCCTGTTTATTTCTTTCTAGTGTCTTTCCTTCCATTTACCATGCCACTGATTAATTAAAATGAAGTAAATACACTCATCCAGCAATAAAAGGAGTGCACTTTACACGTTGGGGGAAAAATATACACACCACAAAGATAATTAGGTGGCCAAGTGACTCAGCTATCTCATTTGCTATTCCCGAGAATAAAGGGAACTTTATCTGATTTGTGCTTGAGTAAAGAAAGAGCCAACTAATGTATTCAATTTCCTGCAGGCGAAGTTCTTAAAAATATCTCCTCTCGAACATTATCTTCCATGTCTTCCGTCCTCTGACTCCGGCATAATAACGGCTAACGGCTGTTCAGGGCAGACTTTAATGGGGCACAATGTAGGCAAAGTGAGTGAACCTGAGGTTGCTTCCTGTTTAAAAGCAATAACTCACTTTCCTTTCTGGTCCCATGGGGGATATATTTACCTTCCTACCCTTGTTTTTTTTAACCGAAGAGCTTACAGGGCTGGGTACAATCACACCCTTGGTAGTTATGGCACTTATTTCACCTGTTCCTGCCTGTCTCACCAGCACCGCATGGGGACGGGCTTTAGCTGAGGGTGTAAGTCATTAGTGGATGCCCTGGATTTTTTTGGCTGGGCAGCCCAGCTGCCATTGAATCTACTAAATTTATAGGGGCAGATTTATTAGGGTTTGAGTTGTTTTTTCCAAGAAAATAAAATTTTTCGAGTTGTATTTTTTGATCAAAAGTCGAAAAACATTTTCGGCTAAACAAAACCTCGAATATAACCCTGGAAATAGCTCGAATCCGAAAATACACCATGTAAAACATGTCAAGGTCATGTAGGAGTCAATGGCAGAGGTCCCTAAAACCCTTTGAGGATGCTTGCGTTTTTTTCACAGGGTTTTGTCCGAAAACTGGAATGATTCGCGTGATTCAAGCTTTTTTTCATCAAATTAATCCGAGTTTTCCGATTGCAGGACTCGAACTCACAGAATCGGGTTTTTGCCATTCGAGTTTTCTTAAAGTATAAGTAAACCTTAAAAACAAGTGAATGTAAAATTGATGAGGGTGCTATTCTAAGCACTTTTGCAATGTACATTAATTATTTATTTATTTTTTCTCCCAAGATATTAAGGTATACATGTACTGTTATGAAAGACAACAAGATTGAGCAGCCCTACAACACTAATGATCCAGACCACAGGTTGTCCACAGGAGTTCACCATCTTGGATCAGATGTTATTAGGCCATCTTTTCAGTGTCAGTGGCGCTGCACATGTTCAGGGTACTCTAGGCTGATGTTGAGAAGCTAAGTTTAGGACTGTCAGATATCAGAATAAATGTATTCACTTACTGTGATTTTAGGCTCGTCCCTACATTGGGTTATACTGTATATTGTTGCCTAAGAGCAGAATATTCCAGAGGAAGAATACATCATTCTCTCTGATACACGTAGTAAGTAAGACCTTTAGAACTTATACTGAAATATACTGATATCTATGTTCCTATGTGAGATAACCCTGTAATCCATTTGTAATTGGGAATGCTTGTTATTTTGATGACTACTCTCAGATATACAGTATGAAGTCTGAAAAAACAACAGTTGAATCTTGATGCTGAATTTTTTTTTTATCCCTTTGAAAACCTGTGAACGCGGTTGGCCTCAAATTAAATGTGTTAAATTTGAACATATGGCAACAATGAAATGCAAGCAAATTTTACTTCTCTTTGAAAAGTGATTTATTGCAACTTCATTTGCTAGGTGGAGCGTATTACTGCCATCTACTGTTAATGTCTACAGAAGGCTGGCTTTAAGAAAAACGTATGCCAGAAATCTTTCAGTAGAGTAGAATCTTTCGGCCAAGAGAGACCGTGCTACCATGTGATGCTGGTTAGTTTCTGGTGGTCATTAAAGAATGGAGCAAATAATCAATAAATATGAGGGTTTCCTAAACCATCTGTAGTCGAATAAGCCTCCAGTTCCCTTCTCAAAAGATTATGAAGGTGTGGTTCCACCCTCAAATTGTAGAACTTCGATGATGGCATCAATGATGTCAAGATTGTGTGATTGGACAAGTTATTTGAATTCCCCTGTCACCATGAAACAACTCTTGAATCTCTTATAGAGATCACATGATCAATAAACCATCTGTAGTGAGATATTCTTCAAAGTGGGATATTTTCTTCACGCAAACAAGCCTCCAGGTCTTGGGAGGGTTTACTAAGGTAGAAATTGTCTTCATACTAAACTGTAGAATGTCCCACAAAAGATCAATGGCATCTAGATCTAGTAGATTGGGACATCACAACTTCAACCTGTTCATAAAATAACTCTACAGTCTTGTGTGGAGGCCATTATCATCTTGGAATATGAGAATAAGAAGGATCTGACCAAACATTGCATCTGGTTCCGTAAAATAATCTGGTTCCTAATTTATCTAGCCATTATTTGACCATGACAACATCTTTCCAACATATGTATCCATCACTATGTTCTACAACTCACAACAGAAATTATGGATTGAAGTCACCGTTTGGCTTATCCCAAGCATAAACAAGTCTGGATGTAAGAAAAAGGGCATGAAGACCCACCAGTCCATAATACTTGTGCTCCTATGAATAAATTCCAGTTGTAGTAAGCACATGACGTCCAATTTATATTGAGATGCAGTCCAGGGGGTGCTGCTTTAAAGGAGAAGGAAAGCTACCGAAGCAGTTTATTGCCAATAGAATAGCCACACTAGTGCAAGCTATAACTCAACATTTTTTCTGCAGAATGCTTTGCCATACCTGAGTAAACAGCTCTAGAAGCTCTCTGTTTGTTTAGGATAGCAGCTGCCATATTATCTTGGTGTGACATCACTTTCTACCTGAGTCTATCTCTGCTCATTCATGGCTCTGGCCTCATATTACAGCAGGGAGGGGAGGAGGGAGGGGGAAAAGGGAGGGGGAGAGAGTTGCCACATATTACTAGATGGCAATCAATATGACTCACCTGCAGTGTCAGACTGGCCTGCCAGGGTACCAGAGAAAACCCTGTTAGGCCCTATGGTCCTCTCAAATGAAAAGGCTATGAACAGTTGCGGATTGCAGTAATTGATCGGTGGAAGCACAAATCACAGTGCTGGAGGTGGGTGTCATGGGTGATGTGCAAAGGAGGCCCTTAGATGGGGGGTGGGATCTTATCTTGGATTTTCTTGTGAGCCCCAACTCCCCCAGTCCTACACTGCTCACCTGTGTTATTGTGATTTAGTTACTTTCAGTTTAAGCCCTCCTTTTGGTCAGGGCCCCTCTTAACAAGGTTACAGCTATAGAAAAAAATGGTGTATCATTCATTCAGTCACAGTTCCAATAATACTTATCCAAGAATATCTAGGACGTCCAATACATATACAATACAACACATATCTCACCCTAATACAACTTTAGGCTGGTCTTCCAGGTATCTATGAAAGTTAATACAAAATTAACTTAAAGGGGATCTGTCACTCAGACATAAAAAGCTGTATAACCAAAGTTCTCCTAAAATTAAACATGAAACCCAAATCATTTTTTATTACAACATCCATACTGGTTGTAAAATCATTTAAAACTCTCAGCTGTCAATCATATATTGACTGCCCCTCCTCTATGCCTCAGGCAATAACTTTCACTTTCCATTCAGCACTTTCTAGATTTCACTGACTTCCCTTCATCCGCTCTCTCCTCAACATCTAATTGTGTAGCCAGTGCATACTTACAGTATAAGTTAAGTTAATTTTGCTTGACTTCATAAAATAGGATTTGGAATTGTCTCTTAGGGTGACAGGTCCCCTTTAACTGGTCTTCAGGCTGCCCCCCATGCCAACCTACGAAACAACTGTTTTCATATTTCATGTGGTGTTTCCATTGTCACCTCCGAGTATTACGTATTTCGTATACACCTTGCATATTAACGCAAACATAACTAATTAGAACGTATTAATAGTAGAACAGATCACACAATCCATCACACCTTCTTTTAAGTTTTCTACGTTTGGCAGTATAGTGTTTGGAAGGAGTTGACAATTGGACAGAGGGAAATGTCAGGCAATCTTCTCTAGGCTTTAATTAACTCAAATTGAACCAAGTGACTAAAGGGTAATGTTCAGTTATTATTCTGCCTCCTTTTTGAGAAATGTAATGTTCCCCTGCATTCGGCCCTGTCAATACAGAAAAGCAATTGATTAGAGCTGATCTTAGTGCTATAGAAGGAACAGCAATTAGGAGAGGGATAATGAAGCCCCTGAGGAGTAAGTACAAAGCAAAGGTGGAGTTAGAATACAAAAAAAGTCACCAAATCAAAGTGATATGTGCGGTGTCTCCAACAGCGAACACAGAAATAAAATCAAATTAGCTACCAAATAGCTCAGGTCATTATTTATTTCGGTGGCCACTTCTAATGGGTTTTTCAGTTTCTCAAACATTTGTAACTTCAAAAGTGAAGTTAAAGGGGTAGTTCACCCCGCCGGGCCAGACTGGTTCTGCCCCCTACCTCAAGCAGGAAAAAAAGGTTAGCATGGGGGGGGGGGCGGTTGCGTTTAGGGAAAGGCCTGAGGTGTCTAATGTGTCTTCGCTGATGGAGGGGGCCCGGGCAATGGCGGATTAACAGTATGTTTTATAATGGTATTTTTCATAAAGCATTAAACATAATAAACTTTTTATGGGATAGAAATGTACATGGAATAGGGTATAGTGGATTTTTAGCTTAAAAATATAGTGGTACAGTTCCTTTAATATATTGTCATTAAAAATAATGAATGCAAATTGCAAAAGTGCTTAGAATAGCTCTCTCATCAATTCTACATTCACTTATTTTAAAGGTTTACTTAAGGGTATTGTGCATTTGTGGGACAAAATTTGAAATGACTTTAAGAAAGGTCTGATCCAACATCTGGAGGCCCATTTATGAAAGGTCAATTTAGAATTCATGTGAATATTTTTAAATTCGAACATACTCACAATTTGACTGAGAGGTTATTTAAAAATTGAATGGCTAATATTCGATTGAATGGTTCCGAAACGAACATTCGAATCGTATTAGACTCATATTCGATTTGTACGAAACAAATTTTTCTCCCGAAAAAAAAACCCCTGAAATGTCAGGAAGGCTATTAACATCTCCAAATGGCTCAGCGGACCTCTGCCATTGACATGTACATGAACTCGCCAGGTTTTAGGTGGCGAATATTTGAATTAGAACAGTTTCCATGGTCGAGGTGCGATAAATCTCACATTCAAATTGGGGGGATTAAAATTCGAATGTGTGATTAACTATTCAACCCTTGATAAATCTGCCCCCCAAAAGTAGAGGTGGTTATAGCAACAAAAGGAGTACCAACTCCATATTAAAGGGATCCTGTCATCGGAAAACATTCAAAACGCATCAGTTAACCGCTACTCCAGCAGAATTCTGCACTGAAACAGATTTTTTATATTCAATTTTGAAATCTGACATGGGGCTAGACATTTTGTCAATTTCCCAGCTGCCCCTGGTCATGTGACTTGTGCCTGCACTTTAGGAGAGAAATGCTTTCTGGCAGGCTGCTGTTTTTCCTTCTCAATGTAACTGAATGTGTCTCAGTGGGACATGGGTTTTTTACTATTGAATGTTGTTCTTAGATCTACCAGGCAGCGGTTATCTGGTTACCTTCCCATTGTTCTTTTGTTTGGCTGCTGGGGGGAAAAGGGAGGGGGGTGATATCACTCCAACTTGCAGTACAGCAGTAAAGAGTGATTGAAGTTTATCAGAGCACAAGTCACATGACTTGGGGCAGCTGGGAAATTGACAATATGTCTAGCCCCATGTCAGATTTCAAAATTGAATATAAAGAAATCTGTTTGCTCTTTTGAGAAACAGATTTCAGTGCAAAATTCTGCAGGAGCAGCACTATTAACGGATTCATTTTGAAAAAAATATTTTTTCCCATGACAGTATCCCTTTAATATTCTTGATTCAGTAATGATGTGTTGGACAGGCAGGTGTCCGGATATTTTATAGTGTCAATGAGTCACTTGGGGTAGGTGACCGATATATAAGATTTGATATTGAACATTATATTGTATTGTATTTAAATCCTAATAAAAGATTTACAAGACCCAAGCTCTGTTTTCCACCACAACCTAAATAGGAAAAAAATTTAAATGAATTTTCAGCGTAAAAGGAGGGAGCTATTTTAGGTAACAAGCTGAACTTCAGCCTCCACACACAGTACAAATATGAACTAAGGCACCTCATTAAAAACTCTAGTTTGATCAAAAGGTAACAAATATTTGCTGAAGCAATATAACTAGGAAAGGGGGGAAAAAACTGTAATAATCTTGCAGTTCTTGAATTACGGAAACATCTGATTAATGTGATTTCTGCAATATACTGCAGACTTAATTAGGCCATAGTGTAATTAAAGAATCAGATACATCTGGATGTCATGGTAACATAATAGCAAAGGGGGATGCTTTACTCGTATATCTGTATCTATAATGTTGGTTCACATTACAGACTTAACTATCTTTCTGTGTGTATATAAATAGAATTAAAGAGCTGCAAATTACCTTCAAAATGAAAGGGGTGGTTCACCTTTACGTGAACTTTTAGGGGCAGATTTATCAAGGGTCGAATTTCAAATTTAAAAAACGTAGAAATTCCACCAACCGAAATTTATTTTAAAATAATCGAAGTTTTCTTTTGGGCCGAACAGGTCAGTTTTCGATCGAATTCGAATCGTACGAATCAAAGTTTTTCTCCACCAAAACATAGATTTTTCAGTCTGCCATGTACATGATAAATTTCGATGTTATAATTTTTTTCCAATTCAAATCAAATTTGAACTATTCTCTAGTCCAGCAGTACTCAACCTGTGGGTTGCGACCCCTTTGGGGGGGTCAAACCCTTTCACAGGGGTCGTCTAAGGATCACCAAAGGAACCGTCACGTGACCACTTAGTTTCTGCAACAGGAAGAAGGTTTGGACTTTTCCAGAAGTTCAGGAGCTGGGAGAGATAGACTGGAGGAGGTTGGGAATAGCCGGTTAGAAAAGTCTGTGCGTGCACTATAAATCTATCAGTTTCACTTCCGGTGTGCGTTCCATGCCTTTTTGAAACCCTTCCACTTTTTGTTGAGTCTCCACCCCGTCTCTCAACCTAATTAAAAGTCGCTCTCTCAAGTTGTTTATTTCTCAAGCCCGCCCTCTGGCCTTGGAGTCATTCATATTCTTCCGGTCACCTAGTTTTGGCCCGCTCTACCTGCTATATAATACTTTATTTCGCATTATCTTTTACTTCTTATCTGCTTCTGTACTGTGTCTCATGCTGACTAGCTGTTGCTGTGCGGTTGTTCCTTTGAAACAGGAAGGAATTATACATACTGAAACTTATTATGGGCAAGTGCTGAATCCCTCACTTTCTTCTGTGTGCCATTCCTTCTCTTCTACTATGGGCTCTGTGTTTTCTGCAACACAAGTAATTGTGATTAATGTGCATGAACTTTTCACTTTATTCTGACATTCAGGGCCCCTACCAGCTGAAGCAGCAGGGGAAGTGACTGTGGCATAGCAGGTATAGTAGGGAGAGATGGTGCCTATAGTAACAGTGGGATAATAGTCTCTGGGAAGGGAGTGTGACTGTGGGATAGCAGGTATAGTAGGGAGGTATAGTAGGGAGAGATGGTGCCTATAGTAACAGTGGGATAATAGTCTCTGGGAAGGGAGTGTGACTGTGGGATAGCAGGTATAGTAGGGAGAGATGGTGCCTATAGTAACAGTGGGATAATAGTCTATGGGAAGGGACTGTGGCTGTGGGATAGCAGGTATAGTAGGGAGGTATAGTAGGGAGAGATGGTGCCTATAGTAACAGTGGGATAATAGTCTCTGGGAAGGGAGTCTGACTGTGGGATAGCAGGTATAGTAGGGAGAGATGGTGCCTATAGTAACAGTGGGATAATAGTCTCTGGGAAGGGAGTGTGACTGTGGGATAGCAGATATAGTAGGGAGAGATGGTGCCTATAGTAACAGTGGGATAATAGTCTCTGGGAAGGGAGTGTGACTGTGGGATAGCAGGTATAGTAGGGAGAGATGGTGCCTATAGTAACAGTGGATAATAGTCTCTGGGAAGGGAGTGTGACTGTGGGATAGCAGGTATAGTAGGGAGAGATGGTGCCTATAGTAACAGTGGATAATAGTCTCTGGGAAGGGAGTGTGACTGTGAGATAGCAGGTATAGTAAGGAGAGATGGTGCCTATAGTAACAGTGGATAATAGTCTCTGGGAAGGGAGTGTGACTGTGGGATAGCAGGTATAGTAGGGAGAGATGGTGCCTATAGTAACAGTGGATAATAGTCTCTGGGAAGGGAGTGTGACTGTGAATTGAAGAATTGCATCATCAGTAGTAATCAAAATGAAATGGTATAGTTAAGGTGTAGTAAATGGTATAGTTAAGGTGTAATAAAGGGCACAGTGCACAATCATCACTAGTGAAGAAGTGTAAGTGATCATGCAGCAGAAAGGACGAGTGTATCAGAGTTGTGGGGTATGCAGGTGGTAGCATACATGGCAGCAGGGCCGCCATCAGAGATCACAGGGCTCCATACAATAAATTTCCTGGGCCCCCTGGGCTGCACCCACCACAAGCCCCACCTACAGGTCCGTCCTCCCCGGCCGCACAGGTCCACCCCCACCACACACAAAAATAAAATAAAAATTATTGGTGGCAATGGTTCCCACATGTTAATATAAAATATTGGTGGTCAGGGCCCCCCATTGAAAAAAACATTTGTGGTCAGGGCCCCCCCATTAAAAAAACATTTGTGGGCAGGGCCCCCCCATTAAAAAATATTGGTGGCTAGGAAACCACATGGGGGGGGGAAAAAAATTGGTGGCCAGGCCCCCCCCCCCCACGTTATAAGAAAATTGGTGGCCAGAGCCCCCCTTTAAACATCCATGTAAAAAAACTTGCACCCCCAGCCCCACCACACAACAGGGACCACAAAGGGTTACCTTTAGGGGGGCCCTACCATGTTACACTTACTTCATTAGTGTGGCCCACCTGCTGTCAGTGAGCTGCCAACTACAGAAGGGAGCACAGGTGGCTGCATCTTCTTCCAGTGACAGCATTTTCTTCCCTTATTGGTAACAGAATTTAAAGTCCTGGTAGAGCTGCATGGTGATTGGATGAGCTGGAGGAGAAGTTCAAACCTCAGCTATCCAATGCCTGAGCAGCTCAACCGGGACTTAAATTTAGTGACCATCAAGGGGAAGTAATGGACAGAAGATACCTCCCCTGTGCTCCTGTCTTCCCGAAGTCAGCAGCTCTCAGAAAGCAAGGGGGCCCGGCTAATCAAAAATGGGCAGCGTGGCCTGTCCCCCCTTACCCTCAGGGCCCCCTACAACTCTCCCCCCTGATGGCTGCCCTGCATGGCAGTGAAAAGATGCATATGTAGTAATATTGAATGATCCTCACCATGGAATTCAACTGCTATAAATGCACATAGCTATGTTTTATAACAATGTTTGATACTTAAAACTTGTTTCTTTGGAAAATTAGCGAGCAGTTGCTCACCGACATCACTGGACTAATATTGCCCTCTAGTGGCCATCTGTGACTTAAGACAAACTATGAAAATGCAACATGAATGTAAAAAAAACCCCAAAAAAACACATTCATTACTATATTATACATTATAATACCATATTCTAAGTAGTGATATAGAGCCTTGGGTTAACAGGAACAATTAAAAAGTGGAAAAGACAGGGGCGTGATCAAGATGGCGATGTGAGAGGATGTGTCTGCCAAAGCTCCGGGCACTGAGTGCATAAACCCTGCTATTTACCACACCAGCCTGCTAACCAGTAACCTATTGCATACCGGAATATCCCCGTAGATACGGTAAACTGCTGGTGAAGCATCACAACAAGGCGACCCGCCATCTTCCAACCAGGCTAACAAGACATCTTCCCTGCCAGACCCCGCACTGGAATCTGCTACAGCACCACCCGAACCCACGCTGGGAGATGTACTCACGACATTTATGAAGTGCTGCAGCGCAAGGAAATCCGCATCGATCTGACATTATTGCGCCAATACATACAAAAATTAAGAGCGCGCACCAAGGCCCTGGAAATCAGGGTATCAGCCATAGACTATGCCATTCCTCCGCTCCAAACTAATATCCAAGCTATGAAAATACACTGATCAGGATAATAGGCCTGCCTGAGGGAGTTGAAGGACCCAATCCAACCTCATGCATAGAGAATTGGCTCCAAGAAACTCTGGGCCAAAACACCTTCTCCCAAGTCTTTGTGGAGAGAGCCCATAGAGTCCCTGCCAGACCTCGCCCACACCCCTTCCTCCTGAAACTTCTCAATTGCAGGGATAGAGATGCAGCCCTCATGGCAGCCAGATTGAAAGGCCCGATCCACTACCAGGGAACAACAGTATCTCTCTGCTCTGACTTCTCTCCCAATATCCAAAAACATGCTGAATTTGCAGGAGTGAAGAGATGCATCAGGGAAGGGAAACCTAAATACAGCATGCAATACCCAGCACATGAGTATCCAAGATGGTGACCAGGCACTTTTTTTTTTTTTACCTCATCTAAGGAGGTAGAGGACTGGCTTAATCAATGAGGCACTCACTGGTCGACTAACCGGAATGTCAGACCTGACCAAGCGGCAAACCCTCTGAGTCCTTAATCTCACACCATGCCACAAAAGACTCCCCAAGGACAATCCACTACATCTATGCCATCCCTTCCTGGAAATCTGAGGTGATCATGCTAGTAGTAAAATGAGACAATACACCACCATAGAGCCAACCAGGATACTCCATTTGGCAATGTCAACTGCAAAGGGGGAATGAAACAACCATTCCAGATGTCCCTCAAACAAGGCCTTCTTGCTCCCACTCTGGTTTCGGTATCTACTTCAAGAGACGACAAAACAACCTGAAAGCACTCTGCATCAATAAGAATAAAACATAAAAAATCCTGTGGATAGAGAGTACAAACCTGGGCAACGAAAGCTGGGACACAATATTATCAGGAATGCCTTCTAACCAGCTGCCCTTACAACCTTGCTGCTTCCATAAAGCTGCCCATACACTATATACACACACACCACTCCTCCACATACCAACTCCGGAAATATTGAAACATGAGATGTATACAACGTCTTCGGCTTATGACACTAACACCCTGACGTGGGTAATACTTATCCTTATTCATGGTGCAACTGGCCACCATACCAACACGGTGCCTGTTAGCAAGCAACTGCTAAGGACGACTTCCCTAGACCCCTAAAGTATTCTAAGGTTCTAGAAGACTCACCCAAGTTGGGGGGGGTGAGTAGGGTGGGACTTTATACAAGTTTTGGGTTTATGTTTCAATGTGTTGTGCAGACTTCCCACTATAAATTGACTAACTATGTTATTTAAGCATGTTGACAAAAGGTTTCCTTTGATGTATGCAAGGCGGTGGACACCAACTGGCCTGGCAGCCATGCACATTTGGAAGATATGGCTAAACGATCAGTTATCTCCTGGAATGCGAGGGGCCTTAAACAAGATGACTGGGAGGAACAGCAGAGAACGTCTACACCTGCCTTCTCACTCAAGAACAAACAAATACACCATGTATATGTAACCCCCATACGACTGACAAATGGGTCGAATCCCTGATGACTCCGGTCCTAGATGCAAAGAACCGGCAGCAGAGTTTCACCTGATGTGGGAATGCCAACACATCCTGAACTTTTGGACCCAAGTCAAAAACTATCTAGCGGACAATCTCGACTTCCCGAGGGTAATAACTCCAATTATCTGCTTCTTGGGGGTCTTCGAAAAGATAATCCCAGCTAATAGTGCCAGACTTATTTACCGCATCCTACTCTTATGCAAAAGAAAACAAAAAAAAAAATATGCACTGGAAGGGTAACTCCACCCTCCCTCAGAGCTTGGGTTCAACAATGCAGCGCTAATCTATAAACTCACCTATGAAATTAGAGGACCACCAACTAAATTTGACAAGATCTGGTGCCCATGGTGTGATATTGACCCGATTTCTACTCCCTTGTTGGAAGCTTGAAATCAGGAAAACCCGTCTACATTTTGACAATAGAATGTTAACCCTCCCCTAAATATGCCACAGACCAAAACTGGGGCTTAAACTCAAACATATACGAAAGTATATTTTAGCGTGTCCAGCCACCCCCACCCCCAATGACTTTTGCTATACTATGTGTAGACTTACCGAATACCTGATTGCATGACCTTATATGGGTTAGTCTGCTTGTTTGTTTTGGATGCATAATGGATGTATAAAATAAAGCTTGCCTTAAAAAAAAAGTCAAAAAAGTGTTTTACAACCAACTCTTGTGAGCACAAGTTTGTTCCCCAACCAAGTACCCCCCCCCCACACACCCATGACTGGCCACACATTACAACAAGCACAGCACTACCTACATGAAACCTGTCCAAGAAACATGGCAGGCAGAACAGAGGTGCTTTTATCAATTACCGCATTGATTTCTTGATGGTGCAATATAGTAACTGCTGCTCATTAGCAAACTTACTCAGCCCTACATGATATTCAATGGACTTTGCACCCCCCCCCCCCCCCCCCCAACCAGCATACTCCACTGGAGTCAACAAAAACCAAATTCCTTATCAAATAAATTCTTAAACTACAAATTCTTTATTATATAGAAAATTCTTAAAATAAAACTCTAACAATCAAATACCTAGCAAACTGCAGAATGTTTTTCACTTCAACACAATGCACTGCCCAGCATATACAAGCTTCCTTACAATCAGAGCAGGTATCAGCGCAAGATTTGTTTATGTATTTGCTTGCTTTTAACAGGGCCAGCAAAGGCATGTACAAGTAACCATGGGATCGCAGGCTAGAACAGACTAAAACAAAAATGTATCAGTGCAGTGCAAATCAATGCACAAATGTAAGATATTTAAAAGTCAGCATTTAGAGTGAATTGATTTTCCGTGGCCTTGGCCATGACACCCATCTTCTGGTATTCACCAACTTTCTTCTCAAAGAAATTGGTCTTTCCTTCTAAGGAGATGTTTTCCATGAAGTCAAATGGATTCTCAGACTTAAAAATCTGAAATAAAGAAAATCACAGTAAATGGGAAGTCAAAGCACATCTGTATTTAAAAAGGAGACATAGGATAAATTAAAAAAAAAAAAAAATCCTAATTTTGTAGGCAACTTAGTATATGGTGTTGCTTTTACATGGTGCAAAAAATAAAAAATATATATATCTTTAAAAAGAGCCCCCTTATATGTTCTGGTCCCTGTAGTTTTCAAATGAGGGGTGGGCGTATCCCAACGGTCCCTGCCAGAAGCACAGTAGGAGGGAGACAGCCAGTCACACAAGCACAGACAGGCTTCAGTTCTCTATCAGGTCCTGCTAGCTGTCGATTGGTTCCTGTCCTACAGTGCAGTGAGCTGAAAGCTGCCGGCTCCCCTGCACAGCTTGGGAATTCAGGGAGCAGGAAGTGGAAGAGAAGGGAGGGATTAAGGTTTTTGCAGAAATATCACTAAATCAGCCTGAAGCACTACCTTTTTTATCCACAAGTCTTCTATATCTAAATGAGTACAACACTCACAAAATGTCCTTTAACATTCCCTCAAAAAAAAAATAAATAAAATGTAAACTTCAGTTACACAATAGCTTTCATGTGCTAGATGCATGGTTGAAATTACATGGCAATACAGGACCAACGGTTATTTCTGCCTCCAGCCTACTAAGAACAGCACAGGTTAAAACATGTCATTTTACAATTATCCAAAGATCAGAATTGTGCTTGGGCAGGTTTTAAACACTTCATTAAAAAGATGCAAAAGCAACCAATAGATGGACCATGCCTTATGCACTCTAGAAAAAGGAATACATTCAACAGAGCACACCAATGTTAATGCAAGATTAGCAAGATTCTGTAGGCTCACAGTGAAACTAGAAACAAGTAATGGCAACAGACTAGGGCCCACCAGAAAATCCTCTGGTAGGCCAATACATGCCACAAAGGAATTATAGCGGTTTTGGTGGAAATTAAGCATTAACAGGCAAGGCTTACATCCCTTGGATTTTTTCAGCTTTACGGCTTGAAGTAAATATATCTTATCTTACCATGCATAATGGTTTACTCCAAAAAAAAAAAAAAAATAATGAGGTGTTTAATTTCACAGGAACATCTGTTTTCTGAACAAAGATTTAGTGATGCAGTATTCAATTGAATGAAATTAAATCAAATGTCAAAAACTGGCTGTGCAAAAATGTGGGGGTACCCTTGTAATTGATCAACAGATACAAGATATATTAAGTTAATTCAATGCATGTAACTGCTCAATACTGATTACTGGCAACACCAAATTGGTTGGATTAGCTCATTGAGCCTTGAACTTTAGGCAGGTGTGTCCAATCATGAGAAAAGGTATTTAAAGGGATACGGTCATCGGAAAACATGTTTTAAACCAAACGCATCAGTTAATAGTGCTACTCCAGCAGAGTTCTGCACTGAAATCCATTTCTCAAAAGAGCAAATAGATTTTTTTATATTCAATTTTGAAATCTGACATGGGGCTAGACATTTTGTCAATTTCCCAGCTGCCCCTGGTCATGTGACTTGTGCCTGCTCTTTAGGAGAAATGCTTTCTGGCAGGCTGCTGTTTTTCCTTCTCAATGTAACTGAAGGTGTCTCAGCAAGACATGGGTTTTTACTATTGAGTGTTGTTCTTAGATCTACCAGGCAGCCGTTATCTTGTGTTAGAGCTGCTATCTGGTTACCTTCCCATTGTTCTTTGGTTTGGCTGCTGGAGGGGGTGATATCACTCCAACTTGCAGTACAGCAGTAAAGAGTGATTGAAGTTTATCAGAGCACAAGTCCCCTGACTTGGGGCAGCTGGGAAATTGAGAAAATATCTAGCCCCATGTCAGATTTCAAAATTGAATAAAATAATCTGGTTGCTCTTTTGAGAAATGGATTTCAGTGCAGAATTCTGCTGGAGCAGCACTATTAACTGATTCATTTTGAAAAAAAAATTTCCCATGACAGTATCCCTTTAAGGTGGACAACTGCAAGTTTTGCTTCCGTTTGACTCTCCTCTGAAGAGTGACAGCATGGGATCCTCAAAGAAACAATATTTGAAAACAAAGATTGTTCAGTACCATGGTTTAGGCCGAGGCTTCAAAAAGATTTCAGAGGTTTAAATGGTCAGTTGCAACTGTAAGGAATGTAATCAGGAAAGGCAAAGCCACAGTTGCTGTAAAACCCAGGTCTGGCAGGCCAAGAAAAATACAATAGTGGCATATGCGCAGGATTGTGAGAATAGTTATAGACAACCCAAAGATCACCTCCAAAGACCTGCAAGAACATCTTGCTGCAGATGGTGTATCTGTACATCGTTCTACAATTCAACGCAATTTGCACAAAGAACATGTGTATGGCAGGGTGATGAGAAAGAAGCCCTTTCTGCACTCACGCCACAAACAGTCGCTTGTTGTATGCAAAAGCTCCTTTAGACAAGCCAATCATTTTTGAAAAATGTGCTTTGACTGATGAGACAAATTTAGTTATTTGGTCATAACAAAAAGCGCTTTTCATGGCAGAAGACCACATTCCAAGAAAAAACACCTGCTACCTACTGTCAAATTTAGTGGAGGTTCCATCATGCTGTGTTAAAGTTGAGGGTCGGATGAATTCAACCCAATATCAAATTCCAAATTCTTCAGTATAATGTTCAAGCATCAGTCACAAAGTTGAAGTTACACAGGGGTTGGATATTTCAACAAGACAATGACCCTAAACACACTTCGAAATCTACAATCATTTATGCACAGGGAGAAGTACAATATTCTGGAATGGCCGTCACAGTCCAACTTGAAAATCTTTGGGTTGATCTGAAGCAGGCTGTCCATGCTTGGCAGCCATCAAATTTAATTGGAGAGATTTTGTATGGACGAATGGTCAAAAATACCTCCATCCAGAATCCACTCAAAGGCTATAGGAGGCGGTTACATTTGCAAAAGGAGGCTCAACTAAGTATTAATGTAATCTCTGTTGGGGTGCCCAAATGTATGCACCTGTCTAATGTGTTTATTTGAATGTTGCAAATATTTTGTTAATCCAATAAACTTTGTCACTGCTAAAATACTACTGTTTCCATAATAGCATGTTATGTTAAAATGAAGCTGCTACTTTTGAAAGTTTAGCCAATGATTAAGAATTAAGAGGGGGTTCCCCAACTTTTGATATGACTGTATAAGATATTGGATCCAACAGCCAATGAATATCTGGAAGCGGAAGAAAGCCTTACCTATCCGCTATTTTGGGGGAAATAAGTTATTAAAAACATTTGGTGTTACAATTAAATGCTTTTCCCTTAAAGGGGATGTAAAGGCAAAAAAGTAAAAAAAACCCTTAGTTTACTTGCTCCCCCCACCCCTTACATCGTAGAACTCAGCTTTGTTTTCCTGTGTAGATTTGAATCCACAGACCCAGTGCAGTCTATATATATTCTGATTTTTAATTAGTCTCTTAACCTCCCAACTGAAGCCCAGACCACCCTGAGCTTGTGCGTAGTCTTGAAAGATGTTTAACAAAATAACGCGCCAACTTTAAAAGCATAAATAATTTGTTTAATTGGGCTTCTGGTGCAGTAAGTTCATGTTTATACTTCGAATGTTAGAAATGCTGCATTTTGTATACTATTTTAGACTAGTTACTCTTTAAACCTCAAAGCACAAGCAGCTTACAGGCCATAATGTAAAAGTTACCTTTTTAAAACCAAGCTCCAGCAGAAGCCGATCTGCTACAAATTCAATATACTGCTTCATCAGTGTGCAGTTCATACCAATTAGCTCCACAGGTAGAGCTTCAATCAAGAATTCCTACAAAAGAGGAGAATAAAGATGTGCAATAAGAACAAGGTTGTCACTAGCAATTTTGTCCAAAACTTTAAGGGATAGAACATAGGAAAAGCCGGTCAGAAAAATCCCATGCATATGATTTATGGTTAACATCACCGGCATGATTTAATGCATGTTAGGGGGTGGCTATATAATATATTATGCAGCTATAGATGCAATGTTTAACCCCTGTCATTTAACAGTAAATATTGTATTTAAAAATAAAACCGATACCTGTGCTTATAGCTTTAGTACTTTAAGAATAAGTTGTTTTAAACCCTGATTTTAGATTTTCCCAGATTTCATTTTTTTTATCTGGTCCCCTAAAGAACAAAAAAAAATAAAGCAGGGTTCTACTTTATTTTGACTACAGAACATTTGTAGTAGCCGAACATTAATACATAATGCAGAGGAAGGGGTTACTGAACCAAGTTAAGTTAAGACATACCTGCTCAATCTTGACCGCATCAATGATAATTTCCCTGACACGTTGCTCTGAGGGTTTGTGTACAACATGTTTAAACAAAAGGCAAGCAAAGTCAGTGTGCAAACCCTATGAAAAAAAAAATGGTAAATTACAGATATAGAATGCATGATGTGATAAGAGCAAGAATGAGAGGGATAACGCAGTTACTTCATCTCTGCTAATAAGTTCGTTAGAGAAAGTGAGTCCAGGCATCAGCCCTCGTTTCTTCAGCCAGAATATGGAAGCAAATGAACCAGAGAAAAAGATCCCTTCAACAGCAGCAAAGGCCACAAGGCGCTCGCCTAGCAGGAAAAAATAAAAATGTACATCAAAATATAGCAGTAAACAAAAAGAGGGACCGGCAAGTCACCTCTAATGTACTCCAGACAAATGATAACCTATAAAGGGGTTCCCCTTTTATTCAACTTTTAGTATGACATAGAGAGCGAGATTCTAAGACAAATTGCAGATGGGTCTCAGTTTGTTATTTGTGATAAGAGTTATTTAGCAATCTTGTTGCTAGGGTCTGAATTACGCTAGCAGCCATGCATTGACTTGAACTAGAGGCCATGAATTAAAAGATTTAGTAATAAAAAGTAGCTACAGCAAAACGTAGCTTTACAGAGCTTTCGTTTTTCAGATGAATCAGTTACCCCCATTTGAAAGCTGGGAAAGGGTCAGAAGGTAAATATAAAAAGGAGGACCAATTGGAAAGTTGCTTCGAACTGTCTGTTCTATACCATACCGCCCCTTTAAGGGCTGGAGGTGACCAAATCTGCAGAGTGATTTGCAAGTCTTACAATAAGATGCTTCTCTGTCACTTATCCAACGCAGGGACCATTCTGCCTTCTTTTTAACACAGGGCAAGGTTTCTATTGCATTGAAGAGGAACTCCCTGTAAAAGTTTGTTCACCATTAGTATTAAGTAGAATGTGCATTCAGTTAAACAAGTGCTATACTAGCTTCCATCTATACTCTAGTGTGTATATAGCCACTGCTAAAAGTAGTGATGTGGCACAACATAAGCAAAATCTTACCTTTCCTTGGGATCCTTAATATATGTGTCAATCAGAAGACTGTACATTTCAGAATGAATGTTCTCCATTGCAATTTGAAAACCATAAAAGCAGCGAACCTCGGTTACTTGCACTTCCTGGCTGAAGCGCTCCACCTAAAGCATAGGGAGGCAGCAAAGGATCATGGGAGAGCGCAGGGTAGAGTGTTGTGTGCATCTGATCAAACACATAGGCCAATGCTATCTAGTGCATAAAATGCAGCATTAGGTGCTCACCAGAACAATTGAGAGCAGAATAGACAAAGCAAGGTACTGTATAAACACTGAACTTACCAGATTCTCATTAACAATCCCATCGCTTGCTGCAAAAAAGGCCAACACATAAGAAATGAAGTATCTTTCTTCAGGCTTTAAAGTTTCCCAGTGCTGAAGATCTTTAGAAAGATCCACCTACACATACCATACAAAGATACCAATGAATAGTGTGACTGCACAGAATATATAAAGCATAGCTTGTCGAGTAAATGGAGGGTCAAAGCACGCAACGTGGGATACCACTGACATGAATTTAACATTTATTAAAGTGGAGGGCACGGTACATGCATTGTTTTTCTACACAAGCTATATAATCAAGGCAGGCAGCAAACAAAATGTATGGGCAAACTGCATGCAGAACATGTCCCATCAGTTCCAAGTGTGTCAAGCTATTCAGTGCACCCGGTAGTACAGAAGTTGTGAGTCCTATGTGGGGCAGTACAGCCTTTAATCGATGGAGCAACATCTGCAAGGTTGTTTATATGGTGGGTGGGTGTCAGGGCCGTCCCGTTGGAAATCACGGGGTCCCATACAAAAAACCACATTGGTGTTCAGAGGAATTGAACTCATGGCTGCAGGACTTCATTCGAACTCCATTCGTGACTTTGGGTATTTTTCGCAGCTTCAGGACTTAATTTCGGCTGTTTCCGTGACTACAGGTCTTTTTGCCACTTCGGGACTTCGGCTGTTCGACCCCCATGAAGATACAGCAGCATCTTTATATAAACTAATAACATTTCTGAAGCAAATACGAGTTGTGCCAGTGCAGTTCCAACAGTAAATTATATTTATTACTTTAAAAACACTTTTTGGCTATAACTGTTCCTTTAAGTCACCCTTAATTTGTTTGGTATGATTTGGTATGTGGAGTGTCCAGACATTTTTTGTACCATAGCAATCAGTCGTTTAGTCAATCGGACGGGATAGAAGACTTAGTCTGCTAATTATAGCTCTGGTAGAATGTGTCTGACAACCTATTGTATGATTGCCAGGTCGGATTTGTTCTTTGTACGATTGCCAGGTCAGATTTGTTCATTTACTTGTATATAATCTGAATAGTTAAGTTGCAGGTCAGAAGATTGCACTGTACGACAAGCTAACCTGAGGTGAAGAGAACGAAACACTTCCTCCTATTAGCTTAAACTAACAGAAATGCAAGAAATACTACACTATATACTTTATTTCTGTCTATCCCCGAGCTCATTTAGTGCGGGTTCATTTACAACAAAAAGAGAGAAAAATATCCGTTAGCTATCTGAAGGAGAACAGATTACTAGAACCGGCAGAGGGAGTGGATTACAGAGTCTCTGGATTTTCATCATACAAACTGATTCCTACAAAAGTTAATTTGTATGGTATTGTGCAACTCCCTATTAATCAGTTTGCAAATGGCAAGTAAAGTGCAAAATTACAGATGTTGCCGTAGGTAATGCAAACACAACCAGACTTTGATTTTTGGTATTTTACCTCTTCTGCCGTCCAGAAAGAAGCCTCTGCCTTCTTGTACATCTGCCATATGTCATGATACTCAATAGGCAGGATCACAAAGCGGCCTGGGTTGTCCCTCAGGAGAGGCTCATCCTGTATCAGAGGATCCTTTACGCTCTGACAGACCTGCAACAATTATAAGAGATATGTCTAACAGCAATATTGTTTATGTTGTCTGTGTAGACCACAAACGTGCATGATTTCAGGTCACATATAGAAGCTTTTATTCCAGAAATTGTAGTTTTATAGGTACTGCCACCTAACCATAATGCTTAGAAGGAACAGCAGGACTACCAGTCATATTAGGAGGGGTATATGAACCCCTTTTTGACAAGTTAGGTGAACTGCACACGAGTCAGTGATACACAAGTACCACTAATAAGAGTAATCTCAACATAAGCCCTAGTCGTTGAACTCATGTTAGAACACATCGCTTTATGACCTGTCAAGCAACATCCCTGCTTTCCCCAATACTAGAGATAGTCGGTACATGAAATATTCTCCAGCACAGGGAGAAAGGCCTAAAGGATGAGGAAACCAGGGATGGGGGGGGGGGGGTTGCTCTTTTCCACAAATGACAAAGCACCCACCAGGAATTAAGCATCAAATACAGGTATGGAACCGGTTCTCCAGAATGATGGGACCTGGGATTTTCCAGATAACAGATCTTTCCATAATTTGGATCTTCATATCTTAAGTCTGCTAGAAAATCATGTAAACATTAAATAAACCCAATAGGCTGGTTTTGCTTCCAATGAGGATTAATTATATCTTAGAATAGATCAAGCTACGGTTTTAATAAAGAGAAAAAGGAAATCATTTTAAAAATGTTTTTAATTATTTGGATAAAATGGAGTCTTATGGGAGATAGCCATTCCATAATTCAGTATTTTAGGGATAACGGGTTTCCAGATAATTGATCCCATACCCCATAATTTATGATGCTGCAAATTACCCCACTGGCTTGCAGGTAACCAACACTAGAAAACCGCTGAAAGTAAACTTGAGATAATGGGCACAACTATATTGCATCCGACCAAACGCAGAGCTATACTAATTGATCAAGACACAGTAATTACTCTGGACTTCACTTACCCTTTAGAAAATGTCATATTATAGTGAATAAAGTACCCCCTCTTGTAAATCATAAGGATATTACAAGTTACCGAGGAGTTTCATGACCATATAAAAAAAAAAAAAACACGAGGCAGAGTGTTTTTATACAGGTCATGGAACTTGTCGGTAACTTCTAATTTCCTCATATTTTGCAACTGGGGGTACTTTATTATAATACACAAATTTCAGTGAGTCATGTGACAGAAATGACATCATAACTTACCGTTTATAAGGATATCATTTACAAAATATTCATAGCTTGTGTATTATAAAGGAAATTATGCACAGTTAAGGGGTAATCTGCCTTTCTTACAAATCTCTTAATTACCAGCAGTTATATTGTGAATAAAGTAGCCCCTCTTGTAAACTATAAGGATATTCAGTTGAGGATTTTCAGGACCATATAGAAGAACGAGGCCGAAAGTTTTTGTACAAGCCATAAACGCGACTTCTAATACTTCATATTTTGCAACATTGGCTACTTTATTATAATACACAAGTTTCAGCAAGTCAGGTGACAAATGACATCACTAAGCCCCAATCATAACCAATGACGTCAACAAGCACCATTTATAAGGATATCAGGATATTCGTGGCTCTTGTGTATTACAAACAAATGAAGGTGCAGTAGAAGATACCAAAACTGGAAGCTACCACTACAAAGACGTGATTTATAAACTCATGGTGAGGCCAGTAGTGGGAAATATAAAACTCACCAGTTCTTTCTGTGTTCCCCGGGAGATCCTGTCGGAGTTTACGTTAGGGGGCTGGAAGAGACAGAAAGAGGAACAAGTGAGAGTCTGCTCTGTACACCGCCATGTTTGCCTGACTAATAGCTCGGCTGAACCTACAGTGTTCTCTTTATCTGACAGGACCATTCTCTTCATGGGAGACACGTTCTCCTTTAGCGGACTGAGCGCGTTGCGAGGAGACAACATAATAAGGTTTTCCTACACTCAACCAACATAACAGGGAGCAGGCAACAACGCTAAGGGGCAGCAGTAATTTATAGGCAAGGGAGAACCAATGAGGAGCCAAGCAATCTAATTGGTCACGATTAGTATCACCTGATTAGTAGAGGCCTGTGTCCGCGCTCAAAGCTGTAGAACTGGGGGTTCTAGGCTATTTTCTCATGGAAGCCCTTTTCAAAGATGGCGCCTGTTGTTTTTTTTGTAATCGACTTCTTATGGATTAGCCTAATGTTCTTGCCAAACCCATTGCTTACTATTGCTATTGGCACCAACCTTTATTATATGTAGTGTTTGTCGTTGCATGATATTGGCTCTTGTGACTGTTTGAGGTGCTGGGCAAAGCTACGGGCATGGCCTGGGGTGTAACAAATAGTGGTGGGTAATGAGGTGGATAAAACACTGAGAGGGAGAATAATTAGAACATGCAAGTCCTCAACATGCTGTATGATTACACTAAGGCAAAATGAGGTTTTTTTATAAACACTAGGCAAATCTTGGCATTAACCCATGGCAATCAATCAGATGCATGCGGACATTGTTCTGTTTGCAGTTGGCTGAAAAAAAAAATCTAATCACTGATTGGTTGCTATGGGTTACTGCCCTGGTGCAAATTTGCCTAGTGTTTATAAATGAGTCCCAATGTTCTCATAGCAACCAATCAGCAGGTGGCATTTCCTGGTCGCCTGTTTGGAGGTATTCTAGGCAGACACAGGTTACTAGAGCCTCCATCCCTCCCAACATTTTGTAAACAGAAAAAGGGACAATAAGATCTGCCATTTTCCGCACGGCGAATTTTTTTGACCACGCCCGTTTTTGACGCCACACCCCCTCATTACCATGTACATTTTACAAAATTTGGAAGGTTGGATGGTTTTTATGTTATTACAGTTTTGCTAATGAAGGTGAATTGCTCGTTAAGCTGCAAGTCTTCTTTCTTAAAGGGATACTGTCATGGAAAAAAAATTTTTTTCAAAATGAATCAGTTAATAGTGCTGCTCCAGCAGAATTCTGCACTGAAATCCATTTCTCAAAAGAGCAAACAGATTTTTTTATATTCAATTTTGAAATCTGACATGGGGCTAGACATTTTGTCAATTTCCCAGCTGCCCCTGGTCATGTGACTTGTGCCTGCACTTTAGGAGAGAAATGCTTTCTGGCAGGCTGCTGTTTTTCCTTCTCAATGTAACTGAATGTGTCTCAGTGGGACATGGGTTTTTACTATTGAGTGTTGTTCTTAGACCTACCAGGCAGCTGTTATCTTGTGTTAGGGAGCTGTTATCTGGTTACCTTCCCATTGTTCTTTTGTTTGGCTGCTGGGGGGAAAAGGGAGGGGGTTGATATCACTCCGACTTGCAGTACAGCAGTAAAGAGTGATTGAAGTTTATCAGAGCACAAGTCACATGACTTGGGGCAGCTGGGAAATTGACAATATGTCTAGCCCCATGTCAGATTTCAAAACTGAATATGTAAAAATCTGTTTGCTCTTTTGAGAAATGGATTTCAGTGCAGAATTCTGCTGGAGCAGCACTATTAACTCATTCATTTTGAAAAAATTTTTTTTCCCATGACAGTATCCCTTTAAGTTATCTAAAACTGTTACAAAAGTATCTTAAGGGCTCTTATAGATGAGCGTTTTTAGCTGCACACCCCTGCATTCCGGTTTCTTGTGTTCAGCCACAGGGGAGCGAAGGAGTAGACGCACTGAATTCTTTTCAATGTGGCTGTACTCACACAGACGCATGTAAGCGCCGAACGCAGGAAAAATGCAACACGCTGCGTCCCAACCTGCATTCAGCGCTTACATGCGTCTGTGTGAGTACAGCCACATTGAAAAGAATTCAGTGCGTCTACTCCTTCGCTCCCCTGTGGCTGAACACAAGAAACCGGAATGCAGGGGTGTGCAGCTAAAAACGCTCGTCTGTAAGAGCCCTTAGTATGTATTCTGGGCTCTCTGCCAAGAGCCAATTAAGTTAGATACGTTGTATCTTTTTCTGGCTGTTCAGTGCAGCAGATCAAAGAGAAAATCAGGAAATGTCAGTATAAATCCAGGACTGCGGGTTGAGCTGTCAAAAGCGGGACTGTCCCACTTAAAACTGGACAGTTGGGAGGTATGCTAGAGCTACTGTTAACATTGTGATATTTATTACACGCTGGTGTAACTATAGAGGAAGCAGACCTCACAGTCTATAGCACTGAAATCCCCCTTCCTGCCACTTCTTTTCCTTCAAGATATATGCAGCGCTCGGTGGAGGGGTTGCACGCTGGAGTCCCTATGGGCCCTCTGAATATTTTTCTTTACGCCCCTGTATGCAGAGTAAGGAGCAGTGATAACATTAGTAATAAAGTAACAAATTTTAGTAATCAGGGACTTGTTACTATCCAATATTTATGGAACAGGTGGTACCTAAGATCAAAATTACTATGTAGAAAGCAGGGTATTAACACTTCCTAGCCTCCTCATTGAATCTGAATATTTTTCTTTACGCCCCTGTATGCAGAGTAAGGAGCAGTGATAACATTGGTAATAAAGTAACAAATTTTAGTGAATCAGGGACTTGTTACTATCCATTATTTATGGAACAGGTATGTGGAACAGGTGGTACCTAAGATCAAAATTACTCTGTAGAAAGCAGGGTATTAACACTTCCTGACCTCCTCATTGAAGCCTTTGACTGCTTTTCTAATTACCCTGATACTGTCTCTCACTCCTAGAGTGAACTAATACAATACTATCCTAACCCAACACCACATGGCTATACACTGAGCTGCCAAGAGACCCACTTCCCTTCCTAACCTCCTAATTTAGACCCAACACTAGCTGGCCAAAACTCTCCTTGGAAACATAAGGCAATACTTTACCCTTCTACATCTATATATAGTGTCAACATATTCTGCAGTGCATTACAGAGGTTTTGCCTCATTCACAGACTTTCCTTTCATATATCTCAGGTTCAAAGGAAAGACAGCAAATGTGCACAGATGGGCTTTAGCATCAAATAAAAAATGCCATTTTGATGCCACTGCTTCAGGATTCCAAGTTTTCTTGGCTATGGATAGGCTATAAAGCAGTTAAAAATGTTGCCATGAAAAAAAAAAGTCCATAGACTAATGTATAGTAAAAAACACAATGGGGCTCATTTATCAACAGTGGGCAAATTTGCCCCATGGGAAATTACCTGTAGCAACCAATCAGTGCTTAGCTTTCTAAAAGCCAGCTGCAAGTAGAACAATGAATGCAGCAATCTGATTGGTCGCCATGGGTTACTGCCCATGGGCAAATTTGCCCAGTGTTGATAAATGACCCCCAATGTGTTTGCCAAAGTGAAATGGGTCAGATTTGCCCATCACCATTTTCCACCTGTACATGGAGCATTTTGTTTCCCAATAGAAAGGGACAATTTACTTTAAAACAAGTTCCTAATTAACAAACAAAAATTAATAGAAATGCAGCACGTCATAGTATAAATCCACGGCTTACTAGTAGTCAATTTACATACATTGGACAGTTTGCCAAAAGCTTTCAGCCTCATAAGTCTTGAAGAAAAGTATCTGCAGTGCAGAGGACAATTGAACTGAACAGAAAGATGCATTCATTAACTGCCCACCCTACCCTATTGTATTGGGGCCAATTTCAGCAATTTATAGGACAATATAAAGACAATAGCACCACCACCTGCTGGACAGTTCCAGTAGCTCTGGTCAGACATCAAAAGGCCGTCTTTCATGAGCACAGCACTAGCACAATTCTTGTTTCCTTCTGAATGTATGTTGATCATTCTGACAATGCAGAGAATGACTAAGGGGCAGTACTACAACTGCAAAATGTCATAATATAAAAGTTAAACTGCAATTTTGAGGTGGTTTTCAGGGATACTCCTAAGAGCAGCCTTTTCAGTTTGCTTCAGCCAAGGATATAAATTTGGCTCTTCCTTTTATCCATCATGGGTTTGAATAACCTACGACACCAATAACTCTTGAGAAACCCCTCAACCCAGTAGCCTGGTCTGCTGTAAGGTGTCACCATGAATTCAGCCAGAAACAAATAACCTTACTGAGAGAAAAAGCAAACCAGTGCATGTATATTATATTTAGCAGCATGCTTCAAGATGACTCCTGAGCTGCAGTAGTTTACTGTTCAGATTATGTGAGCCAGCCTAAGGACCATGGAAGAACAGGAGAGCCTACCTAGAGACACTGGATCTGGCACATCCAGCTGTTTAATCAGCAGTATCAAAAATTGTTCCCATCATGCCTTTTTGTTCCAGAGCAAATATACTAAGGATGCAACAAAGCCAGGATTCAGTTTGGGCTTTCAGCCGAATCCTTCTCCCAGCTGAACCGAATCCTAATTTGCATATGCAAATTAGGGGTGGGGAGGGAAATCTCTTGACTGTCACAAAAGTAAAAATGTTCCTTCCCACCACTAATTATGCATATGCAAATTAGGGTTTGGTATTCAGCCGAATCCTTTTCGGGATTCGGCCAAATCCAAAATAGTGGATTCGGTGCATCCCTAAAATAGAGTATCAAAGGCCCTCCATCCCCCAACAAGTATGTATGCATGTATGTATGTGACCTGTTATCCAGAATGCTCGGGACCTGGGGTTTTCCGGATAACTGATCTTTCTGTAATTTGGGTCTTCACGCCTTAAGTTTACTAGAAATTAATTTAAACATTAAATAAACCCAATAGGCTTGTTTGCTTCCAATAAGGACTTATATTTTACTTTGGATCAAGTACAAGCTGCTGTTTTATTAGAGAAAAAGGAAATCATTTTTAAAAATTTGGATTATTTGGATAAAATGGAGTCTATGGGAGACAGCCATTCTGTAATTCAGAGCTTTCTGGATATCAGGTTTCCGGATAAGGGATCCTATCTAAAAATGTAGTTTATATTTGTTTCTCTTTTGGTGATCTATTTTAACCCTGCATAGTATTTGATCCCAGAGATACTTACACCTTATGATATGCAAGAGCTAAGCCATTTACTTGGAAGCTTATAAGCACACACACACATTCATAAACCAATTTCTGCGCAAAAATTTTTTAATACAAGGGTTATTTTGAGATGCCTAACCCAACACTGGAACGTGATAGTTCAAGTTGCTTGTCCAGAAGAATAGTTTCTTCTTTACACCAGCATTGTGGTTCCAGCTAATGGTGCGCAGAATTATACATGACAGCAGAATTTTTTTTTAGTTTTATTATTTAAAGTGCAGCTTTTTATAAAACAAGTATAAAAAATTAAAAAGGAAGCGCTGCCAAGCAGCAGTTTTATCCCCCCTACAGAGTACACAGCACCCAGTATAATACACAACAAGCTGTACAATATATCCGTACCCATGAGTGTTTGTCAATGTACACCACAGTTCCACTGCTTCCAGAAGTACAGGCTAGAGTGGCGATGCTAGCATCAAGGTATAGCAAGATCCACTGGTTCAGTCTTTGCAGCTTATATAATGTCCCCATAATGCTGGTTGCACCAGACCATGGAAGCACTTTTCAAGTAAGAGATGTTACTACACACAAGTCAGTATTTAAAAGTCAGCGTCCAGTGTGAAAGTGTTATCTTTTGGCTTTGACATGACACCCATCTTCTGGTATTCACCAACTCTCTTCTCAAAGAAGTTAGTCTTTCCTTCCAAAGAGATGTTTTCCATGAAGTCAAATGGATTAGAGGCCTTGAAAACCTACAAACGTAAAGATGTGTTGGGTTTAGCATCACTTGTGAAGTTTCTGCTATGCACACTATGGCTTCCCTGCCATATCAAGAAAACACCTTGTTCAGATAACTAACCCTTTTAACTGATTTTGTTATGAAAATGTAGTTAGATATATAATCTGTCTTTTACATGCTGCAAAGTGTCTGCGCATTTGTGCCCAATGTAAGCAAACTGGGTGAACCCAAATTTATTCCAGTGCTATCACTTTACATTGATCACATTTGTGCCACACATTTTGGTTGTTGAAACACATTGGGATTAGGATAATTGAATAAATCTTTACCCAAGTTGCAGTGCCCTGCTATTAAACTGCTCGAGACTAATAAATTTACTGTGTTCGGCTCTACCAGATTGGCATCAAACTAATGCAGAATCTACCAAAGCTTTAGTGTTTCCAATTGTTATAACTGTAGCACGTCAAGTTAGTCACATCATTTATCCAGCATTATACTGGTGGCAAAGCAGCACCAAGCCATTTTCATACCCTAATACAGCAGTTTGTCCTAACTTTTAGACTTCCTAACCAACCCTCTCATCTTCTGTACCAATTTCCTCATGAAGCTACCCCATGTAATTCTAAATACTAGGGATAAAGATCAGCAATGCTAACACTTGGGCTTGGTGTACCATTCCTAGTAGACTGCTAGGACGTACACCTACAGTTTACAATAAGCGTGCTGGAAATAAGTTACGACCAAGCCCAATCATTCAGGATTAAGTCAGAGACCACAGAATCAGGTTCAGTTTGTAAGCTCAACACAATTACCTTATTAAAGCCAAGCTCCAGTAGAAGACGGTCTGCAACAAATTCAATATACTGCTTCATTAAAGTACAATTCATTCCAATGAGATTTACAGGCAAAGCTTCTGTTAAGAATTCCTAGAAAAAAAAAAAAAAGATCTTTATTATGAGAAAACTGAGCTGCACGACACCCACTATCCTTAAAGGGGTGGTTCACCTTTAAGTTACAGAAAAGATCAATTGAAAAAATGCTTAAAATTGGCCAATTATATAGTTTGAATTATTTGCTATCCTTTCAGATGTCACTGACCCATAAGAGATGCTTTGTAAGGCTACAAATGTAGTTTATTGCTCAATTCTGTTCAGGTTCTCTATTCATATTCCAGCTTATTCAAAGCACTGCACGTTTGCTAGGGTAATTTGGAGCCCTGCAACCAGATTGCTGGAATTGCAAACTGGAGAGCTGCAGAAGAAATAACCCAGAACCATATAAAAAAAAATAGAAAGCCAATTGCAAAAATTGTCTCAGAATAAGACATCATACTAAAAGGTAACAGGTGAACAGTCCCTTTAAGACAAGTCACGCACCTATTATAGGAAACTGATTTGACATTAAAAGTAGCAACTACACTGTCATACCTGCACACCCACTCCCCTTAGTAGAAGCAAACTTTTTGCGTTCAATTAGTAGTCAGACCTTTGTGTGCCAACTAATGAGTAGATTTAACCAATGGAGGCTTAAAATTCCATTAAAATGGACCAGTACCGACTGGCTTGAAATGAATTATTCTGCATTGCTAGATATTTCAAGTTATCTATTTAAGTTGATGCCTGAATTAAATCTTAGTCAATAGGATAGTACTGTAAGAAACATACCTGTTCAATTTGAACAGCATTAGTAATAAGCTGAACAACACGCTCTTCTGAAGGTTTGTGTACAAGATGTCTGAACATAAGGCAAGCAAAGTCACAATGTAAACCCTGGGCAGAGAGGGTAAAAAAAAAGTTAGTTAAAGCTACTCGAAGGCAGTGTTTACAGGACTAAAGCAGGTATCCAACTTACTTCATCTCTGCTAATAAGTTCATTAGAGAAAGTGAGTCCAGGCATCAGTCCACGTTTCTTCAGCCAAAAAATGGATGCAAATGAACCGGAGAAGAAGATCCCTTCAACAGCAGCAAATGCCACCACTCGTTCACCTACAGAAATAAGTATGTAGTGCTCAGTGGCTGTAATCCATGAATAAGTGCATTTTTATTCAAGTAGAGAGCTCTACCGGGGGAGGGGGAAGATGCACTAAACAGGGAAAGGCTGCCCCCTTGCCAACGACATTGCCCTTGTTTGTATCTACAAGTGGAGATATTAAAGCACTAATTCTACATACTGTGTGCTAGTGAACCTTTATTTTTTTTTAAAACTGCATTTAAGAATTTAGTTTGTAGATTCAAACTTACCATATGTTGCCTGTTTGTCACTAATCCAGCGCAGAGCCCAATCAGCCTTCTTTTTCACACAAGGCAAAGTTTCAATAGCATTGAAAAGGAATCCCCTGAAAAGGTAAACATTTTAGTTTAAGGGCTTCAGATCTAAATTGCGCAAAATGAAAACCGAGCATTTATACTGGAAGTCTAGCAGTAACCCATCTGCCTTAAGACCTACCTCTCCTTGGGATCTTTAATGTAGGTGTCAATAAGAAGGCTGTACATTTCAGAATGAATGTTCTCCATTGCGATTTGGAAGCCATAAAAGCAGCGAGCCTCAGTAACTTGCACCTCCTTGCTAAACCTCTCCACCTAGAGAAAAAAAAAAAAAATATATCTACAGTCTTTTCATTACATAACAGTTGTAAACAGTGCCAATAAATAGTAGCTAATAAAAATATTCAGATTTAAATAGAAGAGACTATATAAAACAGTGGGCACTTTTCAGCTCTATTTTAAAAGTGTGCCCAGTAATTTACATCTCAGTGGCATGTGCCACCAAGTTTGCCAGATGTTTCCAGTTCTAGCCATGTAGTGGGATGGTATACTGTTAACCTGGAGCAGTTTCATGGGATGCCAGCATATGGTAGACAGCTTACAGTTGGATTTAGTGCACACACGTTGCACTCTTATACATTAACTATTCAGTGTAATTTGCAGCAGCCCAAACAAGTGAGTGGGGAAATGAGCACCTCAGTTATCCAGCCAGTCTACCTACATTTATGATAGGGATGCAGCGAATCCAAGATTCAGACTAATCCTTCTGCCCGGCCAAATTGAATCAGAATCCTCATTTGCATATGCAAATTAGGGTCAGGGAGGGAAATCGTGACTGTCACAAAAGTAAAAGTGTTCCTTCACACCACTAATTTGCATATGCAAATTAGGGTTGGTATTCGGCCAAATCCAAAATAGTGGATTCGGTGCATCCCTAATTTATGTAGTTAAAACGTGTAAATATAGCTCAGCCTATGCAATAGGAAATCTGTCTGCCATTTAATGCCATTGTGCTTGTTTCACACAGATTCAAGTTACATACCAGGTTCTCGTTTACTATCCCATCACTAGCTGCAAAAAAGGCCAACACATGAGAGATAAAGTATCTTTCGTCTGTCTTCAGGGACTCCCAGTGCTGAATGTCCTTAGACAGATCCACCTGTAGGAGAACATTGGTCATTAAATTATTGCAATAGGTTAGGGAATACAAAACAAGGATCCAGAAGGATATGCAGAGGTCACATGATTGAAGCAGCTTTACATAAAAATTCAAGTGCAGTGTATCCCCAAAGTGAAATCTAACTGAACTTTTAAAGGTGTTCCACCTTTGAAACACAAAATTCCTGTACCATTACAAAAAAAAATATAAAGGGGGAAGCAGCAAAGTTATAATTTGCTGTTAATGATGCATTTTCCAGTTTGTTTAGTCATTGTTACTATTGTATGTTATTGTAACAGCTACCATTAATGAAATTGCTACATTTCTTATCTTTGGTCCTACCATGAATCGCAAATAAAGCACTGAATTAGAACAGTTTAGAGTTCATGACAACCCCCAAGAAAAAAATAAAAATTGAAGACTAAAGTTAATTAAAAGGCTCTTCAAGTTGTTTTGTTTCAGGTGTAATCTTAAAGGTTCACCTTACACTTTCAGGTTTCAATCACTAATTTCTAAGACAAATTGCAAGCCAAGTTAGTGGCATTGATACAGGCTGCAATTATACTTAGTTGGCAGTCACCAAGTCTCATTAGTATACGCTACCCATTTGATTCCAATAAGAAACTTTACAAGTGGAGGTGGTAGTTGTAAATATGCTTTGATTTCACAAACATCTGTGGCAGTTTTGCCAAGAGTGCACTCACCTCCAATATATAAATAGAAACCCCTACCGATATAAAATGTACTTGTAAATTTATGCCAGTTGTAAAATCTTACATGACGTTCCAATAGCAAAAACACAAGCATACCTCTTCAGCAGTCCAGAATGAAGCTTCTGCTTTCTTGTACATTTGCCAGATGTCATGATACTGGATGGGGAAGATCACAAATCTATGTGGATTATCCTTCAGAAGGGGCTCATCTGTAAGTCTAGGATTCTTTGGGACTTTAGATGTGGGCTAAAAATGAAAAAAAAAAAGTTTTAAATGTGTCCTTCAGTAGTCTCCCAAATAGTACCACCTTCCACTTCAGCTTGCTTTATGGTTATTTATTAAAAAATATGGCTGGGTTTATTTATTTATTTAATTTTTTTTTTAAGTGTAGCATCAACCGAGAAGTTAGTATTTTATGGGGTAACAACTTTACATCCCCAAGTGATTCTTCACTGCTATGGTAAACCCATAAAGCTTATAAATATACAAAGTTCTAGAAACAAATAAGTGCAAATTAATCTTAAAAGGGCACCTGTTGGGGTAAAAAGGTTGTCCCCAACCAAAGGTGCAGGATAATAGAGCCCACATTCTGGTTGGGGATAACCGAAGTTCTCTTTAAAAAAAAAAAAAAAAAAGCCAGCGCTAACAGCAATGGGAGGGAGCTCCTGGTGTGAGTCCTGTCACTCGCATGTGCATAACCAGCAATTCGGGCAGCTTTTCATTATGCGCATGCGAGTGACAGGACATGGTTGCTCACACCAGGAGCTCCCTCCCGTTGCGGATAGTGCTGGCATTTTTTTTTTTAAAGAAAACTATTGTTATCCCCAGCTGGTATGCAGGTTCTGTTAGCCCGCACCTTTGGTTGGGGATAGGGTTGCCACCTTTTCTGGAAAAAATACCAGCTTTCCTATATATTTATCTCCCCTCCCCCCCCAATTAATAATATTGGGATCAACCATCATTTTTACCGGCCAGGCCAGTAAGACACCAGTCAGGTGGCAACCCTAGTTGGAAATAACATTTTTAACCAAAAAAAATAAATTGTGTCAAAACAGCTGTGTTATTACTCTGTAGAACATATAAGATTACACGAATGCAGTTTGCTACTATATTGTAAACAATAAAAGCCTAAAAAGTCCCCATATATAATACACATCTGAATCTATAGTGCAGAGTACAAAAATAAGAGATTGCAGACAGTACACTCAGTTTCCTATAAAAATGAAATACAAAACGCTTTGTACCTATGTTGGCCAACAAAAAAAAAATAAAAAAAAATGTATTTTTTTTTAGTTAGCAAATATAGGCATCATTTCTACAGTACTTTTTGTATTTGTTTTTCATGCCACTGGCTAACACTGTACCACGGTTTGTTTTGTGCTATAAAAAAGGAATACAAAGAAGCATTTTACAGAAGAGGGTGCTATTTTTAGAGTTGTTATAGTAAATACAGTATTAGACTAGCTGGGTATTGTAGTTTTTTTTTAACAAAGATGGGTAACACTTGGGGAGCAGAATCAATAGCGAAGCCAAAACCCCTCCCCCCACACTGACACTTGGCGCCAACCAATGGAACAAAGGCTCCACTGTACCTTTAAGAGAAACTGGTTTTGGCGCCCTTTAAAATAACAGGGACACGTAACTTTTCTTTACAGTAATGTTACTCCCATATTACAAACTGGAGTCATTTTCCAGTTAGCAGGAATGAGAAACAATCCCCTAAGGGCTACAATTTACATCATTCCACCAACGGCCGCCCCAGACTGCAGTAAGTGGGGATGCTGGGAATTGTAGTCCTCTGGTAACAAGGACATTAGTTAGGGGGATATATTCCCCTCAGTCTCACCGTGTCTGCCTCCTGGAAGATCTTGCGGGCGGTCTTGCTGGCCAGGACGCGGGTGCTGTTAAGGGTAGGCGGCTGTAAAACAGAAAGAGAAGCGTTTAGAAGCAAGGAATAACACACTGCGTTCCAGTAAGACGTAAAGTAAGAGGGAAAAGTCTCACCGTGTTCTCTTTTTCTGTCAGGGTCAGGTTCTTCATGGGAGACACGTTGTCGTTAAGCTGGGCGAAGGGTTTGCGGGCAGACAACATATTGCTCAGTAAAAGAACGAAATGTAAAGTAAAATTAATAAATTAAAAGCTCTCTCGCCGACCCTGCAGAAAGGAAAAGATGAGCTGAGTGAAAGATGCCAAAAAAAGCGCGTCGGCTGCAATATTTATACTCTGTTCAGATTTGGCGCCAGACATCATCCGCCAATCAGAACCGAGAACAGCGGTGCCTGCGCCGCTTCTGACGCTGGCGCTCATTCGCTATTGGTTGCTGTAAAAGAAAAATCAGCCAATAGGATGCGGGACAGCCGCAACAGCTGTCAGCTATGCCGGGATACAAAAAAACGCGCCTTTTCTTTTTACTTATTTGTACACAATTGTACTTATTGATACGTCTTTAAATATTATGTCGCAAAAAACAGACATTTGCGTGAGAGTTACTTTAAATGTAAATGTAATAAAAGTCCTAACAGCGTTCACGGCGTATTCAAGCTTGCTGTTTATCTTTAAAAATGATTTCGTGTTTTTTTTTACCTCTGTTTTGAGAATATTCTCCTGGTACAACGAAAGGAAGCGGATAAATGTTATAAACATGAGTCATATATTCGTATAATATCGAATGATGATGATAAAGGAAAGCAGAGTTTTGCTTCAGGCTGCTGATTGCCACCCCCACGGGCGAGGCTGCTGTTACACAACACAAAATGGAGGCGGTTATGAAACATGTCATTGTTCTCTAAAGCAGCAGTGTACCCGCCAGGACTGAGGGAAGGGAATATTCCCTGTTCTATGTAGGTATATCTTTATATAAAGGCACAGCTGTACATTTGTAGAAGTCATCATACATTACAAATACAAACAATTCATATAGGACAAATACATTTATAACATACAGATCAAAATACAAAGTGTGTAAAAATTGTAGTTAGATAGCTACAGTATTCACATTCACAGGGTTGTCCAGGCCCTCCAAGTTGTTTTTAAAAAGCAATTCGCCTGCATGTTATTGGCAACTGAAGGCTGTCAGGGAATATGGGAGTTGTAGTGCAACAATAGCTGGAGGTGTTGCAAGTTGGAAAAAAAACTGATTTGGGGGCTCCCTGGTCCCTGCTTTCCTAGAAGCTCCATCAGTGGAGGAGAACCCCAAGTGACATAACTAGTTATGTCACTTGGGGTTCTCCTCCACTGATGGAGCTTCTAGGATATTACTGGGGCCCAAATAGTTACATAGTTAAAGTCCATCAAGTCCAACCCCTCCAAATGAAAACCCAGCATCCATACACACACCCCTCCCTACTTTCACAAGAATTCTATATACCCATATCTATACTAACTATAGAGCTTAGTATCACAATAGCCTTTGATATTATGTCTGTCCGAGAAATCATCCAAGCCATTCTTAAAGGCATTAACTTAATCAGCATCACAACATCACCCGGCAGTGCATTCCACAACCTCACTGTCCTGTGAAGAACCCCCTACGTTGCTTCAAATGAAAGTTCTTTTCTTCTAGTCTGAAGGGGTGGCCTCTGGTACGGTGATCTACTTTATGGGTAAAAAGGTCCCCTGCTATTTGTCTATAATGTCCTCTAATGTACTTGTAAAGTGTAATCATGTCCCCTCGCATGCGCCTTTTTTCCAGAGAAAACAACCCCAACCTTGACAGTCTCCCCTCATAATTTAAGTCTTCCATCCCACTAAGCAATTTAGTTGCACTTAGTCTCTGCACTCTCTCCAGCTCATTTATATCCCTCTTAAGGACTGGAGTCCAAAACTGCACTGCATACTCCAGATGAGGCCTTACCAGGGACCTATAAAGAGGCAGAATTATGTTTTCATCCCTTGAGTTAATGCCCTTTTTTATGCAAGACAGAACTTTATTTGCTTTAGTGGCCACAGAATGACACTGCCCAGAATTAGACAATGTGTTATCTACAAAAACCCCTAGATCCTTCTCATTTAAGGAAACTCCCAACACACTGCCATTTAGTGTATAACTTGCATTTATATTATTTTTGCCAAAGTGCATAACTTGCATTTATCAACATTGTACCTCATTTTCCAGTTTGCTGCCCAGTTCTCCAACTTAGACAAATCACTCTGCAAAGTGGCAGCAAAATATCTAGAGGTTGACCAATTTTAGCAGTATTTATTGAATTTGTATATGAATTAGAGTCTCGGGCCCTCATACATCCTGGGCCCCCTGCAGACGCAGAGACTGCTTCCTCTTTAGTTACGCCCCAGTGGCATAACTATAGAGGAAGCAGACCCCGCGGTCGCAGGGGGGTCCGGGGAACAAGGGGGCCCGGGACTAGGGTTGCCACCTTTTCAAAAAAAATTTACCAGCCAGTAGTGGGGGGCGGGCCATGATGCAAAAAGGGGTGGAGTGGTGAGTCGTTGGGAGTCGTGCCACAAAAGGGGCGGGGCCATGTCACTTGATGGCAAGAACACGAAGAAAAGGTAAGTTCCACCGGAGGGTCAAGGGCTTTTGTTAAGGGTATTACAAATTACCGGCAACTACATTGCCAGTAAATTTGTAATACCGGCCCCGGCCTTGGCGGATGTTTTCCGGCCGGTTTTACCTGGGACCCAGGGCCTGCTTCCTCTAAGTTATGCAAATCTCCCCTCTGCAGCCACTCTCCTAATTGAGAGCCAGTGGGGAGCATCGGCAAACAGCGAAGGGGGGTGGGCAGCAGGCAGGTGGCAGACAGAGCAACTGTGCTCGCCGGCCCCTCTTAAAGGAGAAGCAAACCCTAAAGTTAAAAAAATCCTACCCTATGTAGACCCCCCCCAGCCTAGCTGCTACCCCGGGCAAATACCCCTAAATCTTTACTACCCCTCGGTGCAGATTCTGTCCAGCTGAGTTCACGGGCGCCATCTTCAGCAGCTTCAGTAATCTTCTGGACTTCCCTCAGCGATTCGGCAAATTCCGTGGATTGCTCCAAATGCGAATGCGCTGATACAGCACTTACTTCCCAAAAATTACCGAAGTGAAGAAGATGGCGCCCGTGAACTCTGCTGGACAGAATCTGTGCCGAGGGGTAAGTA
Source organism: Xenopus laevis (assembly GCF_017654675.1). Lineage (NCBI taxonomy): Eukaryota > Metazoa > Chordata > Amphibia > Anura > Pipidae > Xenopus > Xenopus laevis. The sequence continues at coordinate 149,092,653 of NC_054379.1, read as the reverse complement.
AAGACTTAGGGGCATTTGCCCAGGTTAGCAGCTAGGCTGGGGGGAAGGAGGGAGGGGGGTCTATGTAGGGTAGGGGTTTTTTAACTTTAGGGTTTGCTTCTCCTTTAAGACTTTTTTGGCAGGGGGGCCTGGCGGTGCGTTGTTACGCTGCTGGTTATGCCCCGAGAACCCTTCATATTTAGCACAAGCAATTCAGCTAAAAATGAAGACTCAAACTGCAAAGCAGGAGCCCAGTGAAAAGGCTCTTTGTGTTCAGTGTTGCATAAGGAGCACTGGGTGTTTCATAAGCCAGTGACTGTTTAGGGCAGTGGCTGTCAGAGTTTTTAGTTCAAGCCTATTTTGCATAGGGCTCCCCTGATACACAAGGTTACAAGGTTATAGCTATAGGAAAATATTGGTATATCAGCTATTTAGCCATTATTCTCTTGCTCACTAGAGATATAGATGACTGTTGCTTGTATTACATTGGTCACATTACATTGGTCCTTGACTGTACAATAACCGTTGCTAAAAGTTCCTAACAGTTCCAGGTTTCCGCCCTGTTTACTCGGACATTATTTCACCTGTTTTCTTTTTTTTTTTAAATGAACAGCGGCAAAAATAATGATTTATGGTTAAAACTCAATCCAATTTTTAACTCTTATTCTAGAATATAAATGGGTGCTTAAACACAATTGGAATGTTGGAATTATGACCATCTACCATGTCATATGTGGTGGTTGGGACAAATTGCACCCCCTTTTAACAGGAATTGCTCACAACCCTGAGGAAGTCTTGTAGAACAAGCTTTGCCCTTGGCTCTGCCCCTACTATAGATGGCCTTATACATATATGAACATCTATGGGTACAATCCCTTAGAATTATGAGACTTTTTATGTACAAAAAGGATCTCTGCCTGTCTGCTCTCACTTTGCAATTTCTAATAAAAAGGGAGCTAAGTAGTTATAACACAACAAAATCTCAGCATGCTAAAAAAACAGGCTAGACATTCTGTTGTGTAAGCTTTACCATTACAGAGTCATTGTTTTCAGTGCACACGGCTCAGGGACAATCCCTTTGTCTGACTAAGCCACACTCATCCCCAGCACAATGCCTCTGTCCAATAAGGAGACCCTGACCTCTGCTCGTCCCCCTTACTTCCAACTTTTTATTCATGTACAGTGAAGCCTGAACATCTTTTCTTATTGAGGATAAAATCTGATGTGATCATACAAACCTATGCATAGCCATTTTAGTGAGTCACCAAACAAGATCAGATCTTTTCCCAGTTTGACTACCACAACAAATCAAGCTCATCTGATTTCTGTCCCAGGGCTTAAAGGAGAAGGAAAGCTATGGAGGCAGTTTATTGCCAATAGATTAGCCACAATAGTGCAAGCTAGAATACTATATTTATTCTGTAGAATGTTTTACCATACCTGAGTAAAAAGCTCTAGAAGCTCTCTGTTTGTTTAGAATAGGAGCTGCAGTATTAACGTGGTGTGACATCACTTCCTGCCTGAGTCTCTCCCTGCTCTGGGCTCAGATTACAGTAGAGAAGGGAGGGGTGGGGCAGAGGAGCAAACTGAGCATGCTCTTGCCCAGGGCAATGAGGTTTAAGCTGAAGGCAGGAAGTCTGATACAGAAGCCCATGAGTACACAATAGAAGGAAAGAAATGTGGTGTTTCTTTTGACAGGGGACTCAGAGCAACATGACTTTGGGGGTTTACTGGTATATTTAGATGGACCTTTCTGATAAGGCTTACTTAGTTTTAACCTTTCCTTCTCCTTTAATGTTCTTTTAATTCTGGGATTCTGCCCTATGGAGACCTGTTGTGTAAGGACTGAATTAACACACAGATTTAGACCTTGTCCTACAGATTTTTGAACCTGCCCAATAGATATGTGGCCAATATCTAGTTAGATATCGGTCAGGCAGTCCATCCTGAGGGCCCCATACACAGGCCAAAAAGCTGTCAACTGTCTGGAGAGGATTAGTCAGCAGTTTTATCAACCTGTGTGTAGACAATTTTTATGTTGGTCCACCATGGTGGTGGACTAGCAATCTGCAGATACTGCACAATGTTAGAGAGGCTGCTGTAAGATGCTTTAGTTACTATTTATTCGCCTGGGTGTGGCAGTTTGGGCCACGGTGTATGCCAAGGCCTATTCTGAATCTGAGTCCGGATCTGGGTAGCAAACAGGGAGCATGTGTGTGGAATTAAAAATGCGGTTCTAGATCAGGCATTGGTCTGCCTGACTATACCCTGCATGGTCTCTAAATTGTAGCACCAGTGTAACTAAAGGAAAAGGGCAGATGTCAGAGAATGTTTCAGGAATATATTTATAATTTACATCCTTCAGTGACATTGGCAGGTACAACATAATCTTTCATTTTAGCCGCTCCACGCTTGGCTGGTGAAACATAGATGTTAGTAGCATTTCATTCACTTCCTAGATGCATTCCATTAAAAGTCAGTGTTTGTCTTTTAGGTGTGGTAAAGAAACAATATGAAATTAGATAATAATGAAGAGAAATATGCATGGAGGTTTCCCATTAAGTGATACATGCTTTTATAAGGTTCAAAGTGTAAAAACGGGCACAAAATTCCAGGATGCTTGCAGCTAGCACCCGCTAATGGAACAGACACAAGAGTTCTTTATAAGGGCCCTAAGGGGCACAATTTTGTATTCCTTAGCATTATAGCACTTGCATTTGTACCAATGGTAAAAATGTCCTAGTACATCCATGTTGGGTTCTGAATATATGACCGAATCTGATTGCAGGGGGATAGCTAGGTATAGAGAAAGTCTGGGAACACTTTTTCTTGTTCCACCGCCACATTCACCCTAAACTCAAGTCTGGACACTGTCCATGTTTATTCTGACTCTTTTTCCCCTAGTGGACATTCCCTTCATGCCTTGGCTATTTTTCTTCCTTAAAGGAGAAGGAAAGGTCTTCTAACTTGGGGGTGCCAAAAGTTGGGCACCCCAAGTGATCGCATGCACTTACCTGAAATCCCAGACGGATGCTTCTATCAGTAGAAAACTGCACCGGCCCGGGATTCTTCCAGCGAGCACCAGGGAGTGATCACTTTCATGCTTCTTCTATTTCAAATTTCCAGGGCAGTTGCATACGCAGTAGAACAAAATAGGCAACTTTTTCATTAAAGTTCGGATTTTCTCGCTACTACGCATTCACAGCCACGGGAAAAAAGAAGAAACCAGAAGCCGACCGCTCCATGGTGTCTGCTGGAAGAATCCTGGGCTGGTGCAGTTTCCTTCTGATAGGAGTTTCAGATAAGTACTTGCAATCACTTGCCTAACTTTTGGCACCCCCAAGTTAAAAGACGTTTCCTTTAAGATGGCCATAGACGTGCAGATTATAGCCAATGTCAGATGAATGAACGAATGAACGTCTGTGCCAATCTTCCAACCTGCAACTAATCATTCAGATTAATATAAAGTAGTAAAGAGAACACATCACAAAATGCTCAGGTCATCAATTGACAGAGAGCAATCGTACGAACGTTATGTCCGACAAACAGTAGTAACAATCTCCCATTGATATAGTCAGATAGGAAATACATGCAGAGGTATTATCGGTAGCCAATATAAATCTTTTAACCTGTACGATCGACTGAGTGAACGATCACCATGGTACAAAAAATGTTGGGACTCTCCACACATGGTCTGAAAATCGTACAAACCTTCATTTCGTTCTATTGTATCTTGCGTCTATAGCCAGCTTTAATCAGGAGAACACACAAAGGGGCATATTTATGGAAGGCGATATTAAAGCACACCACCACTGACCAAATGGAAATTTAACAGCTCTCTATTCATGATAAATATTTCCTTAAAAATATCATGAAAGAAGAGCCATGAAGTTGAACTGTGGGGAACTTGATTTTCAATCTCTAATAACTATGCCCCCAAGTGACTCATATGCATCTTCCAAGATAGATCATCTATTGTTTTATACTCTATGATTGAGCAGTACACCAGCAAAGAACCCCCAGTAGGCTGCCCAATGACCATTTGGACCATGCAAGACAATACAATTTATTAGATTGCTTTCACAGGCAAAACCGCTAATGTGCATGAGCCTTTAGGCTCATAAACACTTTCCTTTGGTTTTTACATTTTCATTAGATTTAAAAAGATGCTTTTCATGTAACTCGATTAAAAGAATGAAAAAATCTCTCTAGATATATAGTGCAATGTAAGACAATGGCACAAAGACATGGATATTCTTGGAAGGGCTCATTAACTTCTTAGTAGAGAAGGCGCATATGAATTGTTTTTTTGTCGTTTTTAACAGATGGGAACAAGTTTTTCTGCTCTGGGGCCAGTGCTATGGAGGCTGAAACTAGCTGTGTAGAATTAAGGCAAATTGCATTATTTTTAAACAAATTAGATGTTTGGGTTTAGCCTAAGGTTATCACTTCATCAAATCAGGGACACTTTAAAGAGGTTGTTTACCTTCCAACACTCTTTTTAGTTCAATTGGTTTCAGGTTCCCTTTTAGGGGAGAGCAGAAGGATCCTGGTAGCAGAGTTTAAGATTGATTGGAGGGGACAGAGATGGGAGTCAGGAAGACCAGTTAGGAGGAGATTGCAATAGTCTAAGGCTAAGGCCACACTAGGCGATAGTGCCGCGATTTGACTCGCGGCGACTTTTTGCCGCGACTTTTAAGCCGCAATCGCTGGGGAAACTTTTGCGCTGGCGTCTATGGGGAATCGCGAAAAATCGCCAGCGTAAAAACACATGCGGCGATCTTTTCTCTACTGTCGCTCGAAATTGCCTCGCTAGGCGATTTCGAGCGACAATAGAAAAAAGATCGCCGCGTGTGTTTTTACGCTGGCGATTTTTCGCGATTCCCCATAGACGCCAGCGCAAAAGTTTCCCCAGCGATTGCGGCTTAAAAGTCGCGGCGAAAAGTCGCCGCGAGTCAAATCGCGGCGCTATCGCCTAGTGTGGCCTTAGCCTAAAAGGAATAAGATAAGGGCTGTTGTTAGTGAAAGAAATGGGTGTATCTTAGCTATATTGCGGATGAAGAAATGACCTGTTTAACACTATTAACATGAAAGAATTTTGTTATAACAGCACCATCTGCTTGTCATTTTCCGACCAGTCCAGTGTCGGACTGGCCCGGCGGGCCAGACCCCCTCTAATAGTATAAAAAGTTTCCTGTGATGTGCATCGCATCAACGCTTGCGCACCGAGAAGTGCGCTCGCGCATGCGCATGGCGGCATTCGAGCGGCGCAGTAGGGGGGCGGGGGGCCCTGGACCAGCAGTCCCGGTGGGCCCCGGTCCCCCCAGTCTGACCCTGGACCAGTCTGACCACCAAGTCAGGAAGTTGAAAGGAAGAGGCTGCTCTGATGTTCTTCTGGTTAGGAAAGATTTGAGAAAGGTTTCTATTTTTCTTCCTAAGCAGAAGAACATCAGAGCAGCCTCTTTGTTTCTCCTGATAATTTCCTTGACTACTTGGTGGTCAGACTGGTCGAAAAATGACCAATAGATTTGTTGTAACAAAATTAATTCATATTAACAGTACATGTATCCCTTAATATCTTGGGATAAAAAAATAAGTAATGAATGTACATTGCAAAAGCACCCTCATGAATTTTACATTCACTTATTTTAAAGGTTTACTTTTCCTTTAATGGCACATGGGGCATTTTGACACCTAGATGAAATTGTTTTCTTCCACAATTTTGTATAATTATGAAATTCAGCTGTCTAGAGACAGTCAATGTCAAGGTTTTTACTGCTCATTTTGTTGCCCACACAAACCTCTCAAGTGTTGTCAAAAAGCCCCATGTGCCAATACCTTAAAGGGATACTGTCATGGCAAAAATGTTGTAGTTTTTATTTCATTAAATTACACTGTACAATATACAATGTCATTCCTGCACCAGCAAGTGTATTTTTTTAGTTGTTATATTGGTGTGTAGGTGCATCTCAGATCATTTTGCCTGGTCATGTGCTTTCAGAAAGAGCCAGCACTTTAGGATGGAACTGCTTTCTGACAGGCTGTTGTTCCTCCTACTCAATGTAACTGATTGTGTTGCAGTGGGACCTGGATTTTACTACTGAGTGTTGTTCTTAGATCTACCAGGCAGCTGTTATCTTGTGTTAGGGAGCTGTTATCTGGTTACCTCCATTGTTCTGTTGTAAAGGTGGCCATACACGGAGAGATCCGCTCGTTTGGCGATGTTGCCAAACGAGCGGATCTCTCCCCTATATGCCCACCTTGAGGTCGGCAATATTGGGCTGATCCGATCGTGAGCCCTAGGGCCCAACGATCGGATCCTAACAAATTGTAACGGACTGTCGGATCGCGGAACTGCATCAACTAACAGATGCGGCCACGATCCGACAGGATTTTTAGTCCCATCTGAGGCCAGATCTCGATCGGGGAAGGCTGTCGGGGGGCCGCATACATGTGCCAATAACTCAGTCTGTCGGCAGCTTTTATCGGCCCATGTATGGCCACCTTTAGGCTGCTGGGGGGGGTAATATCACTCCAACTTGCAATACAGCAGTAAAGAGTGACTGAAGTTTATCACATGACTGGGGGCTGCTGGGAAACTGACAATATGTCTAGCCGCATGTCAGATTTCAAAATTAAATATAAAAAAATCTGTTTGCTCTTTTGAGAAATGGATTTCAGTGCAAAATTCTGCTGGAGCAGCACTAATAACTGATGCGTTTCCCATGACAGTATCCCTTTAATAAATAGAATTGCTAAGCTAAACTAATTGTATTTCATTTAAATGCAGTGAATGCTCTACCCTCTAATTGAACAACCAGGGACCCATTCCCCCCTGGCCCCATGCATTCTACTAACTACCACCTCTGCTGGTGTCCAATGGACCCGCTATCACCCCAGGTCCCTCCAGGATTGCGGGGTCTACCACTGCCAATAACATAAAATTTACACATTTGAATCAAAACAAACCTTTTGGAAAATTGAAAAATTCTCATCAATACTTACCAAGTACCAAAATATGTATTTTCCCAGCACTCGTATAGGCGACAAAAATTATCATAAATTAGTGAATGTATTTGAAAGGATATGCACTTGTATATTAGCCTTATATGGCATTTCCCAAAATACAGAACACCATGGGCAGGTTCCATTTCTGTTAAATTATTGTTAAAGGGGAAGGAAACCTAGTTGCCGCAAAAACCCTCCCCCCCTCCCGTGTGTTGCCCACACTTCGTGACTTTTGGCGCATGCGCAGTAGATCCGTACCGGCGAAACGTTCCTACTGCGCATGCGTCAAAACGCCGTTCAAAGCAGGAAGAAGATTGCGTGGAAGAAGATGTCGTCTGTGAACTCCCTGGACTGGACCTGCGCAGAAGGGTAAGTAACAAGTTTGGGGCATTTGCCCAGCGGGACGGGTAGGCCAGGGGGAGGAGGGAGGGTGGGCAACACACAGGAGGGGGGGAGGGTTTTTGCGCCAACTAGGTTTCCTTCCCCTTTAAATGTGCCACAAAGCATAGGCAGAACACAGTAATAAATGCTGTTCTAGCTAGCTAGTACCCTCTACTAGAAATAAGCTACTGCCATGTTATTTGCTTATTTGAAACACAGTACCTTTATTTGTCAAGTAGGCGGAGCTCCATCACAGGGATCTCACAAGGAGGTTAGAATTTGTTTTTTTAAAGGGACATATGCACATGTGTGCAATGAATAGGGATTGTGCTGAACATACTTTTTAAATTATTTTACGTAGTTATTTTTTGAGCCACATACAAGACAATTGAAGCTACTCCATGTTTGGTCCTTGCAAAGGTAAATCATTTGTTTACCAGTATCATACCCCCACCTTTACCCCTTTGTTGTAACTGTTTTGTTAACAGAAGTCCGTTATGCAGGAGGTTATCTGGGCATTGGGTATCTAATTATCTAACTCTCAAGGACCAAACATGCAGAAGCTTTATTTTCCTATTAAAAAAACACAGATTTTTAGTGATAGGCAACAAAAATATGTTCTGCACAAGCCCCAATTATTCCACTCAAGCTGAACAAGAGAGTATATTGCAGGCCCAGACTGGCAATCTGTGGGTTCTGGCAAATGCAAGAGGAGCTGCTGTAAGTTGCCATAGACCAGTGATCCCCAACCAGTAGCTCGTGAGCAACATGTTCCTCTCCAACCACTTGGATGTTGCTCTCAGTGGCCTCAAAGCAGGTAATTATTTTTGAATTCCAAGCGTGGAAGCAAGTTATAATTGCATAAAAACTAGGTATAGTGCCAAGTAGAGCCTCCTGTAGGCTGCCAGTTTATATAGAGGCTACCAAATAGCCAATCACAGCCCTTATTTGGCACCCCAAGGAACCTTTTCATGCTTGTGTTGCTCCCCAACTCTTTTTACATTTGAATGTGGCTCACGGGTAAAAAAGTTTGGGGACCCCTGCCATAGACAATCACTATGTATTGGGCTGGTGGGGACTGTTGGACCTCTGTGTACCTGAAATGCCAGGGCCTATTTTGATTTTCAGTCCAGACCTGGGGGTATATTTATCAAAGAGTGAAGCTAGAGGTCACCACAGTCCTCTAGAGTGAAATTCCACCACTCTCCATTAATTTCTATGGGATTTTTAAAAGAGTATTAATCAATGGGTGAAAGTGAAAGTTCACCCTTTGATAAATACACCTTTCAAAATCCCATAGAAATGAATGGAGAGTGGCGGAATTTCACTCTAGAGGACTGGTGGCGTACTCTAACTTCACTCTTTAATAAATATTCCCCCTGGTGTACTGTTCCTTAAAGTCGTTATGCACATGAGCATTTTTATGACTCCTACACTACTGCTTTCCAAAGTTTGGAGACGTATAACAGCAAGTGTAAAACCTTTTTTTTTAATGATCGGACTGTTTTTGCAGTAGATTGTATTATAAAAATGCAATATATTTAATCGGCGTTATATGTATAAAGGCAAAATCCTTTTTAGATCGTTTTTAATTGGTAGATTGTCTAGACACACTTTTTTAATTGTGTAAGTAATACATTGTTCTTTTTATTTTTATGTATTTTATATGCAATAGAATGCTGAAAACAGCTGCTGTCACTCATATAAATAGAGTTATGTACCAAAGATAGGAGCTGCTATGTATCTTCCAAATATATATGTTGGCTCAGGGCTGAAATCAGTCTGCTGAAATCCACAGGTAGATTTCAGTCCCTACCAATGAGTGGTATCCTCCTTTTTCATCCAAATCCGGAACCCCTTGCATCAGCTCTGCACATACACACCCAGCAGATTTCGGCCACCAGAATTTGTATTTTGAGCTGAAATCCACAGAGAGTGTTTGTGTGGAGCCAACACAAGGGTTTCCGGAATGAAGAAGGAGGATAATGTTTGTGGTAGGGGCAGCAGGTTGATTTTGGCCTTGTCTGGCCTTAAGGTGGCCATACACGGATAGATCCGCTCGTTTGGCGATGTCGCCAAACGAGCGGATCTCCCTCCGATATGCCCACCTTGAGGTGGGCAATATCGGGCTGATCCGATCGTGGGCCCTAGGGCCCAACGATCGGATCCTTCACGTTCGCAAACGGGCGGTCGGATCGCGGGACCGCATCAACGAACAGATGCGGCCGTGATCCGACGGGATTTTTAACCCCATCCGATCGAGATCTGGCCGACTTTCGGCCAGATCTCGATCGGGGAAGCTGTCGGGGGCCCCCATACACGGGCCAATAAGCTGCCGACTCGGTCTGTCGGCAGCTTTTATCGGCCCGTGTATGGCCACCTTTAGCCATAGACTCAGTTTACATAGCTGCCTTTCATGTTATCTCCCATTTATCCTATACAGTGAAAGGCTCTCTGTCTCCAGCTTTGATTTCCAAACTACAAATGTGTCCTAAATGACCCACCACAGTAAAACAGAATGTGCATCATCTGCATTTTCTCTGCATCCCTTTAAGATAGACCAGCAACCAAAGGTCAATGCAAGCAAGTTATTCATTGCTTAAAAGTCCATCTACTCGCAGTTCAGTTTTTATAGTGCTTTTTGGCAAACAGCATTATCTTAATCCTTGATAATAACTGAAAGGAACAGAATCAATGTCCACTTTAACTAGATAGTATGGGATAACAGTGGGATGATGCAATATGGCTGCAGAAAAAGCTACTGGGCACCAGTGGGAATAAGGCATTATTTATGAAACTGCTTATCAGTCAGAGCTATATTGGGCCACCAAGCTGTTGTGGGACCTGTATCCTCTATAGCAGTGATCCCCAACCAGTAGCTCGTGAGCAACATGTGCTCTCCTCGTAGGCTGCCAGTTCTCATAGGGGGCTACCAAATAGCCAATCACAGCCCTTATTTGGCCTGCCAAGGGACTTTTTCATGTTTGTGTTGCTCCCCTAATCTTTTTAGATTTGAATGTGGCTCACAGGTAAAAAAGGTTGGGGACCTCTGCTCTATAGTTAAACCCCTGATTTCTTACATAGAGACACTCATGAAAAGATGCAAATTGAAGGATTACATCCAATTGATCCCCACTTTGTTTTTGCTGCATGTGCTCAGTAGCCATTTCTGCTGGGAAGAAATGGCTACTGAACTACAATGGAGGCCAAGGGGAGAGAAGTGTTTGCATTCCTGGGCATGGGGTGGTTGGCATGAATCATAATGCAAGTGCTGGAGGGACCCTGAAAATGTTATTTTGCTGGGGACCAGGGGCCAAGAAGGCTGCTTTGCCGGTTCTTGCCTAGTTCTTGTTATTATCAATGCTTCGAAGGCTGCAGTGCAGGGAGAGAAGCAGCTAGTATGGTCACTAATTGTCATACTTTGTGATATGGTTGTTGAACATAAAAGTATGTTCAGCACATAAAATCTTTTATCTGGAAACCCATTATCCAGAAAGCTCTTAATTAAAGAATGACATCTCCCATGGACTCCATTTTATCCAAATAATCCAAATTTTTCAAAATGATTCCTTTTTCTCTGTAATATTGTACTGTACTGGTCAGTAGCAAACTGAGAAGATTTAGTGGCATCTGCTGGTAAATAGTAATATTACTCTAAGACTAAGATCTAAACTGGCTGCCTGAAAGTTAAAATAACGGTGCTAAATTTACATCTGCAGTGCTTTTAAACTGCCAATTCTAAATGCACACACACCCAAAGGGACATACAAGGTGCCACTTGCAGGTCTCCATCGCCAACCACAATCGAGCAAGTTTTTACTCTAATTTTTAGTTTTGAGGTATTGCTGCGTGCGAAGCATAAGTTCTGTGGACACTTTCTGTTTAAATTTTGCTTGATTTATTTATTGCATTTAGGACATCACTGGCAATTTCAGGTATATGTACTCCCCTTTAAATACATTCGTGCTCTGCAAATAAACTGTAATTTATTTCATAAACAAGATTTAAACCACACAATGTTTAAGCAGAGCCCTTCTTTAATCCGCTCTGAATACACTGGAGCATTAGGGTAAGGCCAGACGAGGCGATTCGGGGAGGTTTTGTGGGAGTCTTTTGCGCGACTATCTCCCCGAACTGCCTCAGCGTTTTTTCCCCATAGGCTACAGCACAAAATCGCCTGCGCTAATGCACACGCGGCGATGCGTTTTCAATAGTTGCCCAAAGTTGCAAAAATTGTGCAACTTTGGCGACTATTGAAAACGCATCGCCGCGTGTGCATTAGCGCAGGCGATTTTGCGCTGTAGCCTATGGGGAAAAAACGCTGAGGCAGTTCGGGGAGATAGTCGCAAAAGACGTGGCGATAAGTTACCAGGCGACAAAACCTCCACGAATCTCCTCGTCTGGCCTTACCCTTACTATCCAAGATTGTCCAGGCCATCAGCTAATTATCCACTAGTTCACATGTTCAAGGGCCAGGAGACTAATATACAGGATGTTGTGGGCAGGCACCACAGCCATGGTCTTAGTGCTTCATTGCATCACTCGCTGGACACGAGACATCTGTGAAAATGGCCAGTTCTTTGTAGATCTTCAGGGAAATCGTGCCGGATATAGACACTGGGTAAGAGATTTCAGTTTGCTTTTTATGGATTCTGTCAGATGGGCAACTTTTATAGTGAGACGCTCCTTGTCCTTTAACATTCAATAACATAACATTGGCCTACATAGTAACATAGTAAGTAAGGTTGAAAAAAGACACATGTCCATTGAGTTCAACTTTTTTTTTATATATTAACTACCTATCTGCCAGTTGATCCAGAGGAAGGCAAAAAACCCATCTGAAGCCTCTCCAATTTGCCTTAGAGGGGGAAAAATTCCTTCCTGACTCCAAAATGGCAATGGGACTAGTCCCTGGATCAACTTGTACTATGAGCTATCTCCCATAACCCTGTATTCCCTCACTTGCTAAAAAGCCATCCAACCCCTTCTTAAAGCTATCTAATGTATCAGCCTGTACCACTGATTCAGGGAGACAATTCCACATCTTCACAGCTCTCACTGTAACAAACCCCTTCCCAATATTTAGGCGGAACCTCTTTTCTTCTAATTGGAATGGGTGACCTCGTGTCAGATGGAAAGACCTACTGGTAAATAAAGCATTAGAGAGATTATTATATGATCCCCTTATATATTTATACAATGAGAAGATGTTGGACTTCAGTGTTTTAGATAAAGTGCAGCACATTACTATTCCATACCTCTTCCAAGCAGGGGTTTACACTGAAGAGGTTATTTATCAAAATCCAATTTCCAACACAGTCCACAAAAATGTCCAAATAGGATAGGGACCTCTCCCATTGACTTATATACAACCTCGGCAGGTCTGAGATGGCGGATTTTCGGATTCTGACTTTTTGCAGCCTTGGGGTATAATAAATCTTTAAAAATGTGAGGTTTTTTTTTTCACTAGAAATTCATATTGTGAAGGTGAGAAATGAGGGTTACATGTTTCTGAATTTTATCTGAATCAATGCTATGGAAAACTGAAGAGATAAAGATCAAACTGGCTGCAGTAACAGTATCACTAATGTGCCAGTCAGGTTGTTTTAAATCAATTCCCCAGTCACAATGAACTATTCAGAGAATTTTGGTAAATATTAACTTGCTTTATGGGGTTGACCTCCAAATTCTAACTGGATGAGTGACTCATATCAGAAAGGGTTGAGTTTTGGCATGCAGCTGTATTGGTTTGTCTGTGTAATGTGCAAGCTCCTGGGGACAAAATCTGGGAGGCCATAGGTATAATATTAATTAAAGGTAATATCTAACCTCATATTATTCCAGTTCAGTTTATAAACAAATTTTACAGGCAGCATCACATAGTCACATATTTACAAGCAAGCCTTTAGTGGAGGTCTATGTAAAATGGTTTCAGAAACACATCTGCTTAGACCCCCAGAGGCTTATAAACATAAGATTTCTGCTACTCTCCCTTAAGGGAGCTCCTGCTTGTCCCCTGTTACAATCTTTATCATGGCTCCCTGTGAAGCAAAGGATAACTTTCAAAATGCTTATGATAAACGTCAAAGCCTTGCATTCCTCCGATCTCCACTAAATATATTATCCCTGGTCCTATCCTCCGCTCCTCTCAGATCCATTATCTTTTTCACCCACATACACTGCCATCTTCTATCTTGTACCTTTCTCTTACTTTTCTCTTCTCTTACTTTCTCTACTTCTATCCCTGAATATTCACTCACCTTTTTCAAAACTTAACCAAGATCCTATCACTTGGAGAACTAGCATGGCACCCAGTCCAGTCAGGCCTGGATTTGTGGAAAGGCCACCAAGGCCGGGCCTAGGGCGGTTGGATTTAAGGGGATGGCATGCCACCAAAACACATCCATATTGGTCGGGAAGTTCTGGGGCAGCTTAGGAGATACAATAGTTTTTAAAATTTTCTGTGTGCCAATCCCCAGTGCTCCCGACCCGATGATGAAAATTTGTGCATTGGCACGAATGAAGGAGAGGGTACAGGGGTGATGAACGGCAGTGGGCCTAAGGGGCGCCCGCTATGTAAATCCAGCTGTCACGGTCGGCACCCTTAACTAGAACTAGTGCCAAGCTCCCTGGTCTCGGCTTCACCAGTAGTGTGACCGCCTTTGGCTTCGGGAGGAGCCCTCAGTGTACTCAGATGCCACCTGGACTTTTCGAGGGGAGCAAGGCGAGGAGTTCTGGCAGGCAAAGGGACACGACTGTTGTTAGAGTCATTTAGGCCAAAGGTCACGTTACAAAAGGATTAGGCAGAAGGAAGGTCAGACAGGCTGGGTCGAGGCAGGAGGATATCAGAATCGTCAAACAGGCAAAGGGTCAAACCGGGTGATCAAACAAAGGGTTGTCGTAGGCAGGCAAAGGTCAGGATACAGATTGTCAGGAAGCAGGCTGGGTCAAACACGGATAATCAGATCAGAATTCAAAGACAGACGCACAACGCTCAGGAAACCACAAGAACTAAGTTCTATCACGGGCAAAGGGCTGTACAATGAATGGCCCTTAAATAGCATTCAAATTTTGCACCAAAACGTGCATCAAAACGTGCCTGCGCCTTTAAGAGGCCGATGTCGCGGCGGACGACCCCGCCGCACAGGTACTTTCTTTACACCAGCCCTGAGTCCAGTCTTGGCATTTTTGGGCCAGGCCATTGTGAACAGCAGCACTTGTTATTCTCCTATTTGTGCTTGTAACCTGCTTTGATTGTAATCTCCTGTATGTCAAGATGTTCCACATAAAGGGGTTGTTCACCTTCCAAACACTTTTTCAGTTGAGTTGTTTTCAGATTGTTCTCCAGAAATAAAGACTTTTTTACAGTTTTCCCAAAATCTAAGTTTAAAGGAGAAGGAAAGGAGTTTACTTGAGCGTGCCAAAAGTTAGGCATCCCCAAGTTATTGTATTTACTTACCTGAAACCCCCGGCTGGTGCTCCTATCAGCGGAAAACTGCACCGACCCTGGTTATTCCAGTGAGCACCATGGAGCGATCGGTTTCTGGCTTCTTCTTTATTCTCACACGTGCACATGCTCAGTAGATCGAAAAGCCGAACTTTAATGAAGAAGTCGTCTATTTCGTTGTACTGCACATGCGTCTCCCCCGAGAAATTTAGAGAAATAAGAAAAAAGAAGCCAATCGTTTTGTGGTGCTGGCTAGAAGAACCCCCGGACCGGTGCAGTTTTCTGCTGATAGGAGCACCGGCCTGGGGTTTCAGGTAAATAGATACAATCACTTGGGGGCAGCTCATTAATTCAGGTGAAGATTTTGACTTGTACAAACACCACTCACGTAGGGCATAGGTAAGAAAAACAGGATTCCTGCTCCAGTATGAGAATTTACTTGAACTAGGGATCCACTATTTTGTATTCGGCCGAACCCTCGAATCCTTTGCGAAAGATTCGGCCGAATACCGAACCGAATCCGAACCCTAATTTTCATATGCAAATTAGGGGAGGGAAGGGGAAAACCTTGTTTTCTAACAAAAAGTCACGCAATTTCCCTCCCCGTCCCTAATTTGCATATGCAAATTAGGATTTGGATTCGGTTTAGTTGGGCAGAATGATTCGGCCGAATCCTGCTGAAAAAGGGCGAATCCAGTTCGCTTGCAAAACGACAGCCTTGCACAGACAACACCCAGATCATCAAGCAACCCAGATGCCAAATGTGTGTGTGTTTTAGTGATCCTTCCTGCATGTTGTAGTGTTGCCACCTGTCTGGTATTTATAATCTTAGCTTTTAAGAATATCTCAATGTTATTAATAGGGAAAGGGCTGGATTTTGTTTTTCAAAAAGATGACAGACCTAACCTTCTGTCATATAACAGAGGTCCCTCCTAGCTTTAAGGTTCTGATTTAATTCCTGGCAAAATAACATGAAAGAAAGATGGAAACAGTAACACTTAGGTGACTGATTCCTAACCTGCAGCCTTTTCCATTGATATTGAGTGCAAGTCTTATCACCACTTGATGACCTTTAACTGTCACTGGCTACTGCAAGTTTAAAAACGAAAGCAGTTAAAGACTCATAAATTTGGCAGTGCTATATGTTAATAATAATATAATATGATAATTAGGCCTATCATAATTCTGAACAATACCAAATAAAGAGTGTTCCATTAAAGAGAACTCCTTCTACATATATTCTACATTATTTTTGCACCCATTGCTGTTGGTCTCGCTGTTATCATGTGACACACGTGACAAACAGCAAACACATAACAAATGATTCTTAGAAATTGCTGCCGGCACTTTGTTGATTGGTCTCCAACTCTCCATGTACATTCCTGCCAGGAGGGAATAATGGCAGTTTGCAAACAGCAGCTGTGATTTGACGTACAATCCCTCCTCTCGTGAAATGTTAGGACCAAGGGGGGGAAAGCTCCTGGTATTTTCTTGTTAAATAAAATTCTGAAAGAAAGGTTTTGTTCCATGATCTCCGGGATGCCCCAGAACTCTGGAAGGAATGTACCAATTTAACTTTGCACAATGGTCATTTCAATCAACCACCCAAACGATACAGAGCAACAATTACATATGAAAAGGGACACAGCTCCTCCTAACACCAGGTCAATAAAAAGATCAAGGCAGGCCTGAGTAACGATGGAGCCAACAAATGTATCTTCACCCGTGATTAGTGGAGAAGTGACAAAGTAAAGCAATACTTGAGCCAAATAATTACAAGTGCACTGTGTCTTTAATTCAATTCTTAATAGGAAAAAAAACCTGTCCCCTTTTTTTTTACTTTGAACTGCAATATGGGAGCCATCTATCCTACACCACCAAAAACTAATGACATAAAATACCCTCTATATTTGCTAACCTCACCATAGTAGTGCTAGCGCACTAAGAGCTAAACCAGTGATCCTCAACCAGTAGCTCGCGAGCAACATGTTGCTCTCCAACCCCTTGGATGTTGCTCTCAGGCTCCTCAAAGCATGTGCTTATTTTTGAATTTTAAGCTTGAAAGCAAGTTTTAATTGCATAAAAACTATGTATAGTGCCAAGTAGATCCCCTTGTTGGCTGCCTGTCAACATAGGGGCTACAACATAGGCAATCACAGCCCTTATTTGGCACCCCAAGGGACTTTTTCATGTTTGTGTTGCTCCCCAACTCTTTTTACATTTGAATGTGGCTCCCAGGTAAAAAAAGGTTGGGGACCCCTGAGCTAAACTATACAGGTATGGGATCCATTATCCAGAAACCCGTTATACAGAAAGCTCCGAATAGGGAAAGTCCATTTCCCATAGATTCCTTTTTATCCAAATAATCTAAATTTTTAAAAATTATTTCCTTTTTCTCTATAATAATAAAACAGTACCTTGTACTTGAGCCAAACTAAGATATAATGAATCCTTATTGGAGGCAAAACCAGCCTATTGGGTTTATTTAATGTTTACATGATTTTCTAGTAGATGTAAGGTATAAAGATCCAAATTATGGGAAAAGCCCTTATTCGGGAAAAACCCCAGGTCCCGAGCATTTTGGATGACAATTCCCATACCTGTACTGGAGATTTTGTAGTATGGAGTTGGATTGATAGATTTCATCCTACAAGTGAGGTGTAGTTGCACAGGTCAAAGAATAATGGAACTGATATAACTAGGAACTGACTTATGCTAGTAAGGAGAACAGTGGGGGAGAACACCTACATGCCTCCACCCATCTGCCCCTTGCTCATCCACCTGGCAGGGTTAGCGAACGGTCGCTGGTGTAATTTCGCTAGCGAAGGAGATAGACTCTTGCAATATTTCGCTCCCTTACACCTGGCGAAGTTGCGCTCTGGCGAAGGGACGTAACTACGCAAATTCACTAAGATGCGGATTTTACTGAACGTTACCTATTGTGCAGACTTGCCTTCTCCACCACAGACCAGGTGAAGTGCAATAGAGCAGATAGGACTTGCTCAAAAAAAGTCCCAAAAAACACTGGGTGATAGGCTGCAAAAGAGAGTAAACTTTTTCTGGGGTACCCGGCTTCCCCTCTACATTTCCTAACATATGGCACCTATGCACATGTTTAGAGCAATATAGCAGCTGTATTTTATTTTATTAAGGTTTCCCAGGCTTGTCTAGTGTAATGTATTGGCTACAACATATTCGTCCATTCAACTTTAACTTCCCGCCGTATGCAAATTAGTCAACGCTAGCACAACTTCGCCAGTGTTTGGTGCCCTGGAAGCAACTTTGGATTTTAGTGAATTAACGTTGTCCTGGTGAATTTACGCCTGGCCAAGTGTTGCGATGTGAGCGAAGCAGACGCTAGTGCAAATTCAGCGCTTAGTGAATCTGCCCCTATAAGCCTAAAAGCACTCCGAAACATGTGCAGTGGTGTAACTACAATACCGCTTCTGTTCCTGGAGAAGTTTTTTCTACTTGGGGGCCCGGCTCCCTAAAGTTTTGATACTAAAAACGTGGATATCTTTCGTGACCTTCTTTGCAATGAAGGCGGCACAGGAAAGAATTCTTCATAGGTCCTACTTCCATCTTGAAACCACCAGTGTTCTATAAAAGAAGCCTTTGTTGAAATCTAATAAAGAAAGTCCAAATAAATTCAGTCTGTGAATGAGAAGCAGCAGGCATGGATTCAGGAAACCCACCCTAAACATCTGCTAAAAACATCTGTAACTGAGACCACAGTCTCTTCAGCTCTATTCAGGAGCAGCTTCTTTTTCCATTTAACTTTCATACAATCCCTATCGGCAACATTTTAACATTACGGATCGGATGTTTGCATGTTTGTGAAGCAAATTCATTTTCCACTCATTGGTAGCAGTAATGGGGTTTAAAAGTATTGTTTGCCTACATCATCAGGTCCCAAAAATGGATCAGATTTTAATTTAGTTTTGAAAATACACTGCATATTATAACTCAGTCCCTAAAGCTGGACATAGACTCAAAAATCTGATCGTACGAATCGAGGATTGCACGATTTTCGGACCGTGTGTGGAGAGTCCCGACATTTTTCGTCCGGCGGAGATCGGTCGTTTGGTCGATCAGACAGGTTAAAAGATTTCTGTCGGCTGCTGATAATATCTCTGCATGTATTGCCGATCGTACGATTTTCAGTGGGAGACTGTCACTAGCTTTGGTCGGACATAACTTTGGTACGATGGCTGTCAGGGGCAGAACATTGGCTGATCTGTTCTTTTGTACTTTATTTGATCGGAATGGTTAGTGGCAGGTCGGGAGAAGGGGAAGTCCGATCGTACCTTGATTTGTACGATCAGATCTTTGCGTCTGTGGCCAGCTTAAGCTCAGGTAACTGACAGCAGCCGAGAGCATGTGAAGAAAACAAGATGGAGAGCTACTGGGGGCATATTTGGAGGTGCAGATTGGATTGTGTGGGCTTGTCTAGAAGCTGAAACCATAAATTGTTGCATTTCTAGTCCAATTCTTGATTAAACTTAAGGTCGCCTTTAAAAATATCCATCTGGCTGACCTACATTTCTTAAACAGGAGATGCTGCTGAGATCCCATGGTACCATCCAACAAACTGGGAGTGTCAAAGTGTCAAATTTGCATGACCTTGCCTAACCCCAGCCTTTGGGTAAACAGCTGATTTCTAGAGGCCGAATGCACATTTGGATGCATACGGTCATCAAACATTTGAATGCAGTTATGTTTATGTATGTAAACTGACGTGTTTCTTAGTAAATAGGCATCAGGAGATGTGATGTCAATACACAACTAATATAAATATAACACACAGGGGCTGTGCTGATACAAAGTCAGAGGAGATAGGAAAGCCATAAAATCCACTAAATATAAATACTAATTGAATGTACAAAGAAAGCCGTAAAGTCATTGTGAGGATGAGTGTCACTGCCTTGTGTTGCGCCTTAAATCATTCCCCCAAAGTGCTTTCACTACTATATGGCCCTTGTGATGGCTGCAAGTGTTTTGTTGTTTCAGTGAGTTTAGTTGGCCACACACAGGGCACTTCTTGGGACATCCCACCAGTTGATCTATGGGCAAGCTGATTTAATCACTACATAGATATTCACGTCCCATCATCTCCTGGATTGACAGTAGTATAAAACTGGGTGTATTTTCAGATGTTCAGGCCCTATTATGTCATGAATGGACAGTGATGTGATAATAGGCATATCATCAGATGAGCAGGCCCCATCATCTAAGGGATGAAGAGTGATGGGATAATAGATATTTAACAGGCCTTGTTATCTCATTGAAGGACAATGGTACACCACTGGGTGTATTTTTAGATGTATAGGCTCCATCATCTCATGGATGGACAGTGATGAAATAATAGGCATATCAACAGGTGAACAGGTCCCATCATCTCATGGATGGACAGTGGTATAACAGTGGGTGTATTTTCAGATGTACAGGTCCATCATCCTGTGGATGGACACTGATGTGATAATAGGCATATCATCAGGTGAACAGACCCCCAATCATCTCACGAACCAAAAGGTTTACCATAAGGATGAGATCTGGTGTAGACTGCCTGTGTTTTTTTGATTACTAATTATTACATTCCTTCTTGCTACCAGATGTCTTTAAGTGTAGCTTTAGGGGGTTGCAAAGAGAGAGGGGGTGACTGTGTTGGACCTGCTCAAAGTTTGGTCCAGCAAAGCAATAAGTGAGAAACCAGTATAGCAAAACAGTGCAGTGAGGATAATAGTACAGTAGTAGTAGGAACAGCTGTTGCCACTGATGTTAAACTGCAACTCACAGAACCCACCAACAGCTGAATACTGTCTAGGGTTACTGAGTTGTAGCTGAACAACATCCAAACCAAAATCACGTTTGCCTCAGGGCCCACCCCCACTAAAAGGTATCTCTGTCTGCTTATGTGTCTGGCTACATTAAAGGAACAGTTATCACTAAAAAATGTTGTTTTACAGAGCTTATCTGTTATGCACTATTTAAACTGTGCCATTGAGGCCTATTTCAATTGCCTCCATTGCTACACAGCAGCTTATATTATATACACAGTAGCAGTGTTGCTGAAGCAAACAAATCCAGGGCAGTGCAACAGTACATTATATTTTAATTAATTTAAAACATTTTTCTTTTTTGGTGTTACTATTCCTTTAATAATTTGGTTTTTAATAGGCCTGGTACATTTTTCATCGTTTCTGTGTGTCAGCTCTGGTATAAATCCGCAGGTTACACCCAGTTTCCGTTCCATTTTAATTTCAGAGTCTAGTGTTTCAGATTTGCCTATGTGCGAACTTCTGGGCTCTTTCCCCTGCTCTGCCTATTGGCCCTGATCTCAATGACACTCCTCTGGCCGAGCTAACATTTCCCTGCTGCAGCTGCACTCACTTCAGTGCGAGGGACTTGCTTTTAATGTTTAACTGTAAGAGGGTATGAAAGGGAGAGTGAGAGAGGCAGGGGGAAGTGCATCTGGGAATGAAAGAGGTGAAAGTGAAGGTAACTCTATGGGGTTGAATCATTGCACTTTATACACTGCTAGAGAAGTTTGCAAGATGGGCTTCAGCTAATGTTTGATGACATGAGTATGGTGAGAACAGGCACTCGGACAGACATACAGCCAAGACATGTGATTGGCATCTAAAAAGTTACTCAAAAAGCCACCGGAGTGTACAGTCTGTTATGGGCAGTGGCTGCAGCAGGGGCAGTAGCAGTGTACTTATTGCCCGCAGTCAGCAGCCCAGACCTCCATCCAAGGGAGAGCCTTCAGTTGGCAACAGACTTCAGGAAGAAACAGTCTCCTGCGAGATAAAAACAGAAGATGAACCTACTAAAGAGGGGAAAGAGACCGAGACAGGCAGATTGAGACGAAGGGACGGAGATGAAGACCTTCAGCTGCTTGATGAGTTGTTGGAAGAGTCCCAGGACTGCTTGTCTGATAACGCTCCTAAATTCAAGGAGCAGACTGTGGAGTCCAGATGTCACCTCACAAGCCCTCTGTCAGGGCCACAAATCTATGGAGAGAGACCCCTCAATCCTGACACGTCATGGACGATACAGGGACAGCCACAGCTGCAACCGACCGCTTCCCTGCTCCACAATATCCATTTTAGACAACAAGACTCCAGCAGCAATATAGTAAGTGGGAAATGTGTGCATGGTATAGCATAACAGTAATAATGTATTGTTGCGATGTAGTGATGATATAGATAGATTCCTACGAGAGTTTCCATGATCTCCAGTTCATTCCACTCAATAACACCAGAGTTGATATTTTCATTGCTTTGGTTCATCATGCTTCAGGCTAGGTGTCTTGGAATACCCACAAATCAGTCAGGATTCAGGTGGAAAATCCATCATGCTCTTAGTGTGTGGGCAGTCCATGGATACCCAGAATCGTTTAGACTGCAGGCAGCTGTAAAGTATTGTTAAAAAATAAAAGACAAATAAAATAAAAAATATTTCCAAGTGACCTAACCAGTTACTGGCATCATGTATGGATCATATGTCCATCCAACCACCACTGTTACTGTCACTTGTGATTTTTAGAGACCTCCAACAGGGGGCAGGTTGGCTATGGGAGACCTTTGGTCAGACAGGTTTGGGTAGTCAGAGTGCGCTGGAGTGGGTCTTATTACAACAGTGTCACACTGGGCTTTATTCTTTACCCATAAAGATCAACACTGAACAAAAATTGCCTCTAGGTACAGCCATGCACCCTTCAGGACTGAATGAGACTGTTAGCACATGCATTGCCAAGTGGAGACTCATGGGAACATCAATTTAGTAGCAACTGAAAGGAAAAAGAGATTTTTTTAAAACTTTAACCCCCCCCCAGCAGTGGAGCAGTTCTCAAAATACTGCATTCCTTTGTTGTAGACATCTCAGTGGTGTACTTAGTGTATGCCGGACCACCTGCAAAATAAATCTTCGGAGGGACCCAGTCGAAAGCAATCCCGACCTACCCTCCACCTGCTGCTCCTCATCTCTTCACTCACCTTCTGTGTTCTAGTTAATTCTCATTACACTTTTTCCTTACTGTTCCCTACATTTCTCTTTGCCGTCATATAGAAATGGGGAATCCCCATGGTACAGAAATAAAAGGCAGATGATTGGAGGGCCCACTGACACCTGGGCCCACCAGGAGATTTCTTCCTCCCCTATTGGGCCCATTCAAGGTGCAACATCAGTCATTCAGAGAACTATTTACCTGACATGGGAGTGTCACCTACTCATGGAATTATTAGGCTTATTGGCCCGTGTGTGGGACCCTCCAACGGGCTTCCCCGATCGATAGATGGCCGAAAGTTGGGCAGATGTCGATCGGGCATCGGGATGTAGATCGGGTATCTGTTCATTGATGATCTGACCCTCCGTATTGCCTGCCTAATGATCCGATCGTTGGGCTCTAGGGACCACGATCGGATTAGCCTGATATCGCCCACCTCAATGTGGGAATATCAGGGAGAGAGAGAGATCCGCTCGTTTGGCCAAATTGCTAGGGAATGCAATGTTTTGAGAACTGTCCACTCCACTGCTGCCCTCATGGGACTAAAGCAAAACCTCGTCTACATTTCCAAAAATTCTCTGTTGCGTGCAGTGTGCCCAGTGACATGGGTGGGTCTGAATAAGTAGTAAATAAGATTTTATTCTCTAAATTCTCCAAGTACACTTTCTAAGTGGAGTGACAGAACAACTCCATAAGGAATTTTTGGTGGTCGGTGTTGAATTTGGGCAGGTTATCAGACTTATCACACTTATATTTTTCTAATATAAGCAATTCTAAAACAACTGGACTTGCTGAGTAATCATTGGAGATGTTTCACTACTCATCCGAGCAGCTTCTTCTTCAGTTCAACTGACTGGTGTGGGAAGTTTTTGTCATATAAACTCTTCCACTAATCCAATCACAATGGCACATTATAACTCTTCAAAGAGGTGACATCTGAAAATTCACAGAGGTGTTGATTCTGTGTAGTTACTGTGATAGGATTATCCAATGTGTCATACAACTCCTAGATACAGGTGTTACTTGTGAGAGTTGCATGAATGGATGTGTGAAGTGTTCTGTAACCCCCGGGGTACAGATGTGAGAACAACATTGTATGTAGCAGACAGGTGGTGTCGAAGGCATGACCACCCAAAGGATTCAACACCAAAAGAAAAACAAAACAATGTGGTATACGGAGTCCAGTGTATCGAGAAGTGCGATTCATGTCAAAGTGGAGAAACCATCCCTGAACAGAAGCGCCACCTATCTGCTACATACAATGATGTTCTCACATCTTTACCCCAGCGGTTTCAGAATACTTCACACATCCAATCATACAACTGAAGCACTGTCTCTTTAAAACTTCGACTATTCGCCACCTAAAAGCTGCCAAAGTGCTGTTTTAGCCTATGGGGGACCTCCTAGAACCTGCATGGAGGCAATTGGGCGAGTTTGGGAGATTGAAGGTTGAAGTTAAAAAAACTTTGAATTGAAGTGTGTTTGCTTCAGAAACACTATGATAGTTATATTATAGTGGTATATAAATGAGCTGCCTTGGGGGAAGTCATTCAAAGGAGAAAAGGCTGAGGTTAAGCTCTTTAGAATATAATTGCTTATTTATGAAAAAAACCTGAATGTAAAAGGGGGGGAAACTTGAATTGCTTGAATTTTCAAGCTCAAACCACCAAAAAAGCTCCACAAACATCATTTATTATGCCCAAAGCTGCAAAAAGCTCAAACCCGAAAATATTCCACTTAAAACCTGTCAAGGTCATGTAGAAGTCAATGGCAGAGGTCCCTTGAACTAAAAGGAAAAATACCGGCACTCAGGACTCCATGCAAGCGGGCCAGGGCTTGCATGGAGTCCTGAGTGCTGGTATTTTTCCTTTTAGTTCATGTTCATTGGAGGGTGCCGACCCTTCTTAAAGAGCACCGGACTTATATTTTTCGAGAGGCCAGGGTGTGCTGGTGATTATCCTTTTAGAGGTCCTTTGAACCATTTGAAGATGTTTTTTTGCCTTCATGATTTTGTTTTTTTTGGTGGTTTGCATTTGAAAACTCAATCAATTCGAGCTATTCAAGCTTTTTCTTGCTGATAACGTGATCGTTTAAGTATTCGAGTTTTTTGCCCCAATTGCACTCATTGGTGGTTTTCACATTCGGGATATTATTATCCCTGAACAAAGCACTGATCATTTTCCATTGGCCTGAAAAAAAGGGAGAAACATACAAACTACATGTCTGTATTGTATCTTGGTTTCTGATAGTTCAGTTAAGGATAAGTGGGTAGAACCTTAGCAAAGACTCATCTGTGTAAACTGAAGGTGCAACAGGTTCTGGCACTTGTTCAAACTGTCAGTCAATTCAGTTTAGTTGTCCAAACACTTTCTTCTCTCCTGAAGCTTCAGTCTTCATCTCTGGTCCCCGGAGATGTGAGCAGATACCTCAGATCCTTTCACCAGTAGCCAGACAAGCCCTAAGCTTTGTTTCCTGAACTCATTCACCTCCACCGGGGACCCGTTTCACTACATTTTTTTTCTACAGCAAAGTCTTTCTGTTCTGCCTCAGAAGAGACCCATTTCTCACATCTGTCAGACTAGTAGCCGCTAATACTTTGTGAATAACAACATACTTGGGATGGGCTGACCATTGTAGTTCTTGTTAGATGGACAATGGCGAGATGCCATTTCTACTAAAAATTGTCACCAGCTTATTTGCAACCCCAGCATGTTATTGTATTGGGAATTGTTATTTTAATATAGTTATGCTTTCTTTATATAGCGTTGATGACAGAACTTTCAAGATCATACATCAGTCCCGGCCCCAGCAGAACTTTTAGTTTAAAGGAGAACTAAACCCTAGAAATGAATTGGTCTAAAAATGTCATGTTTAATATACTGAATTATTGCACCAGTCTAAAGTTTCAGCTTGTGAATAGCAGCAATGATCCAGGACTTCAAACTTGTCACTGGGGGTCACCATCTTGGAAAGTGTCTGTGACACTCACATGCTCAGTGGGCTCTGAGCAGCTGTTGAGAAGCTAAGCTTAGGGCTCGTCACTAAATATCCAGCAGAAAATGAGGTTGGTCTGTAATATAAGCTGATGCTGCAGGGCTGATTATTAAATTCTGATGCTAATTGCAATTTGTAATTATTTGTATTAATTACTAATCAGCCTTATATTGTGACATTTCTATTCTATGTGTACTGTATATTGTGAGTGGGTCCCTAAGCTCAGTAAGTGACAGCAGCACAGAGCATGTGCAGTGAATCAGCAGACAAGAAGATGGGGAGCTACTGGGGCATCTTTGGAGACACAGATCTTTACTGCTAAAGGGCTGTGGTTGCCTTGGGCTGGTACAATTTTTTAACTTCCTTGTTTTGTGACAAAAAGTCAAGAGATTTCCCTCCCCACTCCTAATTTGCATATGCAAATTAGGTTTCGGTTTGGCCAGGCTGAAGGATTCGACTGAATCCGAATCCTGCTGAAAAAGGCCGAATCCTGGCCAAATTCCGAACCAAATCCTGGATTCAG
Organism: Xenopus laevis; assembly: GCF_017654675.1. Taxonomy (NCBI): domain Eukaryota; kingdom Metazoa; phylum Chordata; class Amphibia; order Anura; family Pipidae; genus Xenopus; species Xenopus laevis. The sequence continues at coordinate 149,066,313 of NC_054379.1, read as the reverse complement.
GCAATAAAACCCCATTTTAACATAAGGGCTTGTGCTGAATATACTTTTTGCCTCTAGTTTTATTTAGGAAATATGTTTTTTTTTTATATATATATATTTCTTACACTAAACATAGCAAAATCTGAAATTGAAAGTACAGTCGTATTCTGCTTCTGGTTCCTACAAGCTCATTCCAAACAAATGACCAGTTCATTGAGAAGCCCTCTATGTAAACAAACCCCTCCCTTCCAGCTACAGCCTTGTGTTCACTTTGAAATAAAGAGCAGTTCATAATAAGGGTTTACAGCAGACTAGTGATTTGTTTTGCTAGTGACTGTAATAATTTTGCAAAAACAATAAAAATCATAGATATTAGGTAAGTTATACAGCCTCCTACTGGTGTACTATTTGGATTGTGGCCTCCCACCTTACAGGCCCATATTTTTGCTAATAGTACAGGTATGGGATGTCTTATCCGAAAACCTGTTTTCCAGAAAGCTCTACAGTACAGGAAGGCCATCTCCCATAGACTCCATTGTCAAATAATCCAAATTTTTAAAAATGATTTCCTTTTTCTCTGTAGTAATAATAAAACAGTACCTTGTACAGCTATGGGATAAACCCATTATCCAGAATTACAAGGAAGGCCATCTCCCATAGACTCCATTTTAATCAAATAATTCCAACTTTTAAAAAGAATCTTTTTTTTCTGTAATAATAAAACAGTAGCTTGTACTTGATCCCAACTAAGATATAATAAATCCTTACTGGAAGCAAAACCAGCCTATTGGCTTTATTTAATGTTTACATGATTTACTAGTAGACTTAAGGTATGAAGATCCAAATTACTGAAAGATCCCTTATCCGGAAAACCCCAGGTCCCAAGCATTCTGGATAACAGGTCCTATACCTGTACTTGATCCCAACTAAGATATAGTTAATCCTTATTGGTGGTAAAACAATCCTATGGGATTTAATTAATGGTTAAATGGTTTTGCGTAGATTTACGGTATGGAGATCCAAATTATGGAAAGATCCCTTCTCTGGAAAGCCACAGGTCCCAAGCGTTCTGGATAACAGGTCAGATACCTGTTTTATCAGTGATGCTGGGTCTTACTTATGTTGCCCAGGGTGGGGAACCAGTTACTGTATCAAGTGTACAGAATCTGACATATAATACTTTCTGTTTGGTTCTTAATTTGATGATTTGCTTTATATTTTGAAGGTTCTGAAAACCAGAAATACCCAAGATGCAGAGAACAACAATCTTCCCTATCAGTAAGTAGTGAGGATATGTAAAACTGGCAATACATAGGCTTATATTAGCTGCTGATATGGCCCCTGCGAGACTGTTGGTTTTAATTGTTATAATTTGTGTTTTTTAGTTATTTAGCTTTTTATTCAGCAGCTCTCCTATTTGCAATTTCAACTGGATGTATCTTTACCCAGTTTTACTGGCCAATGGCATTTAAAGGGGAAGTTCACCTTTAAGTTAACTTTTAGTATATTATAGAATGGCTACTTCTAAGCAACTTTTCAACTGGTCTACATTGTTTCTTTTTTATAGTTTTTAAATGATTTGCCTTCTGACACTTTCTAGCTTTCAAATGAGACCCCATCCAAAAAACAAATGCTCTATAAGGCTACAAATGTATTATTATTATTGCTACTTTTTATTACTCATCTTTCTATTCAGGCCCCTCCTATTCATAATCCAGTCTCTTATTCAAATCAATGCATGGTTGCTAGTGTAATTTGGACCCTAGCGATGAGATTGCTGAAACTGCAAACTGGAGAGCTGCTGAATAAAAAGCTAAGTAACTCAAAAACCCCATATAATAAAAAATGACAACTAAATATTAAAAGTTAATTTAAAGGTGAACAACCCATTTAACATTAATTTAAATCACAATTTCCTCTAGTTCTGATCTATTCATTGTATTTCCGCAGACTCCAAGGTACACAGGAGGCTGTAGAGGAAAAACCAGCTTTAAAGTACAATAAATCTGAAGAAGCGCTTATGGAGGTTATCACACGGCAGTATTCCCAGTGAGACTTTCTCTCTAAGTGAAAAGGGCAACCAAAGCAACAGAAGAACCAAGAGGGAAATGCACTTTATCCAACACAACAACAGTAGCATGTTTCCATTACTTACACGGAAACATTTGTCTTCAGAAAGATCACTAAAGGTTGAAATCCATTTTTATACAGATGAAATAAGTAAACGATATATATATATATACAGGTATAGGATCTGTTATAAGGAAACCCATTATCCAGAAAGCTCCGAATTACAGAAAGGCCGTCTCCCATAGACTCTATTTCATCCAAATAACCTAATTTTTAAAAATGATTTCCTTTTTCTCTGTAATAATAAAACAGTCGCTTGTACTTGATCCCAACTAAGATATAATTAATTCTTATTGGCAGCAAAAGTAGATCCGTTATCTGGAAAACGCCAGGTCCCGAGTGTTCTGGATAACAGGTCCCATACCTGTATAAATAAATTATAAATACCAAAGATAAACCAAATCAGTGTATGCCAGTTTAAATATAGCTCTATCCAGGTGGTGGAAATTAACAGGTATAATATTACGGATGGGGCTCAGGATATTACAAACAAACGTAGGAAATTATTTAGTATTTTTGCATAGCTGGATATCACTATTCACACGTAGGCTTCACACATTAAACTACATTTTCTTGCAGTACCTGAGTCTGCCACTTGGTGTCTCTGTTAGTCATCTGTCTGCCCATGGATATACAGTATATATATGTAATATTAGAATATTAATGATCAGTCTGCACCCTCAGCCTTCAGCAGCAGCTATAAGGGATTCATGCTGACTAGTCACTATCACAAAGTATATGCAGCTGCCTATATCAATATGAAATCTTATTTTATAATAAAACACTTGTGAGTACAGTGTGTTGGGGCGGTGATGCTTTATTGTTTTGATTGTGGGTTTATTATATTTCATTTTCATTCTAAAAGTAATTTTTTTCCAAGGAAGCCTAACATTATTGGCTGCACAATTGTTATTATTGTGATAACTGTAGACAAAATGTTAATAAACGTGGCTATTCTGGACCTGCGTGGATATACGTTAGTCAAATACATCATACTGCAGATGTCTGTCACATACCCCCCCCCAACTATCCCGTTTTTTGGGGGACAGTTCCGATTTTTATAGTTGACCCTGCAGTCCCGGATTGTTACTGAAATGTCCTGACTTTCTCTTTGATCATCTGCACTCAACAACCAGAAAAAAAAATACAATGTTTCTAAAACGTAATTGCTTCTTGTCAGAGAGCCCAGAATACGTGGCAGGTGGACTTAGATAAATTTGTAACACTTTAAGATAAGCAAATAAACAATTGTAACAATTTAAAATAAGCGGGTCTCTTGGGGTCAGGCCACACGAGCAGATTTGGGGAGATAAGTCGCCCGGCGTCAAATCTCCTCTTCTTCGGGAGATTTTCATTTTAGCCGGCGGGGGGCAGGGGTAGGCAGTTCGGGGAGATTGTAGCCCCAAAGAAGAGGAGATTTGTCGCTGGGGAGACAAATCTCCCGAATCTGCTCGTGTGGCCTGACCCTTGGGGAAACTGTGACCAGGCCCGGATTTGTGGAAAGGCCACCTAGGCCCGGGCCTAGGGCGGCAGGATTTTCGGGGGCGGCATTCTGTCCAACCACACCCACATTGGTTCAAAAATATAATCATACAAAGATACAATCATTTTTTAAATTTCCCATGCACCAATCCCCATTGCTCCGGTCCAGATGATGAAAATTTGCACGAATAAAGGGGAGGAGACGGGCGACAAACGTCAGTGGGCCTAGGGGTGCCCACTATGTAAATCCAGCACTAACTGCGACTTGCAACTTTAAGGGTAAGGCCAGATGAGGAGATTCGGGGACATTTTGTCGCCTGGCAACGTGGCGATAAGTTGCCAGGCGACAAAACCTCCCCGAATCTCCTCGTCTGGCCTTACCCTAAAGGGCAATTTACCTTCATTAGCAAAACTGTAATAACACATAAAAAACACAGAAATATGTTCAACCTTTCATAACCTGCCAAATTTTCTAAAATGAATATGTTAATTAGGGGGTGTGGCCACAAAAATGAGCATGGTCAAAGAATCTTTCTATTTCCAAAATGTTGCCATTAGGATGCTTTCCTCAGGGGCCCCTGTGGGAGGAAACCAGAGCAGCCGGAAGAAACCCACACTAATACAGAGACAGCATGTTAGGACATGTCTCATTGGTGTCTCATAAGGGAATTATAACAGATAAAGAACTGGGTGAGCATCCAGCCTGAAAGACAATGGCAGCTTAGGGCAGAGACAGACGAAAAGATTTAGGGAGATTCAAGCTCCCCATAGACGCGACGATTCTTCTTGCCGAACGACCGATTTTAGGGACCCCGACCAATCCTTCGAAATTATCGTACGGTTAGTGGGGTTCGAAACGATCGCAACATCTTACGATTTTTCGACCGACATCTGTCAGGAAATTGATAGGCCAGGTCAAAAAATCTTTGTCGGTCCCAGTGCAATCTATCTATGTTTGCAGGGCCAAGCAGGCAGCTCCCCTTTGTTTTCCTGGCAAATTGGTCTATTTAGTTGATGGTAAATTCGTACGATTGTTCTGAGAAGATCGTGGTCTCACGACCAGGATCTGATCTTTTAAAAATCTCAACATCTATGGCCAGCTTAAGTCTCTCGAGGAAACTTTGGGCGACTTCAGAAAACGAAGCGCTCCCAGTGCCATCGCGCCGGCGATTTCCATTCTAGTCGGCAGGAAGGCAGTTTAGGGAGATTAGTCGCCCCGAAGAAGAGCCCATTTGTCACAGGGCAACTAATCTCCCTGAAACTTCTCATCTGTCTCTGCCCTTAGGCAAGACTGAAACGGCACATTAGATAAATAACACCAACAAAGGAGGTGGGGGTAATAAAACAAGAAGCAAATAATTATATCCAGCAGTTGTTCACCTTCCAAACACTTTTATCAGTTCAGTTGTTTTCAGATTGTTCACCAGAAATAAAGACTTTTTTAAATGACTTTCCATTTTTATATTTTTTATAATTTTCTCAAAATCTAAGATTAAAGTTGAATGTTTCGTGTCTCTGGTGTTTGACTCTGGCAGCTCAGTAATTCAGGTGCAGACTCTGAACTGTTACAATTTTGCAACATTTAGTTGATCCATTTCTCAGCAGCATCTCTGGAGTATTAGCGACTATTGTATCAATTCTAACAGCTGCCTTTAAAGGGGAACTCCAGCTTCCAACCCAAAATGTGATAGAGGCCCATATAACACAGAAACCCCTAATATACCCATCACAGTTACCTGTGTCTTCAAAAAGTATGAATAAATGCCATTTTCTATTCTGAAGTCCGGCTGTTTAAAGGGATAATGTCATGGGAAAACGTGTTTTTTTTTCAAACGCATCAGTTAATAGAGCTGCCCCAGTCGAATTCTGCACTGAAATCTAATTCTCAAAAGAGCAAACAGATTTTTTTTATATTCAATTTTAAAATCTGACATGGGGCTAGACATATTGTCAGTTTCCCAGCTTCCCCTAGTCATGTGACTTGTGCCTGCACTTTAGGATGGAACTACTTTCTGGCAGGCTGTTATTTCTCCTACTTAGGGTAAGGCCACACGAGGAGATTCAGGGAGATTTTGTTGCCTGGCGACTAATCGCCTCATCTTTTGAGCGACTATCTCCCCGAACTGTCTCAGCGTTTTCCCCATAGGTTGCTATGAAAAGTCGCACGCGGCAATGCATTTTCTAAAGTTGCCTCACTGAGAGCTACGCTTGTTTGGCGACATCGCCCAACGAGCGGATCTCTCCTTGTATGGCCACTTTTAGGGCTCATACAGACGAGCGTTTTTACCTGCGCTCCCCTGCGTTCCGTTTTTCTGCGTTCAGCCGCAGGGGAGCGCAGGAATAGACGCTTTACATTTTTTCCAATGGGGCTGTACTCACACAGACGCGTGTAGGCGCCGAACGCAGGAAAATGCAGCATGTTATGTCTCAACCTGCGTTCGGCGCCTACACGCGTCTGTGTGAGTACAGCCCCATTGGAAAAAATGTAATGCGTCTATTCCTGCGCTCCCCTGTGGCTGAACGCAGAAAAACGGAACGCAAGGGTAAAAACGCTCGTCTGTAAGAGCCCTAACACAAATGCGAGTGTGTTTTTTTATTATTTGTGGTTTTTGAGTTATTTAGCTTTTTATTCAGCAGCTCTCCAGTTTGCAATTGCAGTCATCTGGTAGCTAGGGTCCAAATTACCCTAGCAACCATGCATTGATTTGAATAAGAGACTGGAATATGAATAGGAGAGGCCTGAATATAAATAATAATAAGTAGCAATAACAATACATTTGTAGCCTTACAGAACATTTGTTGTTTTAGATGACACTGAAAAGAGTCATAAGGCAAATTAAAAAAAAAAAAGGCAATTGAAAAGTTGCTCAGAATTAGCCGTACTATAAAATACTGAAAGATAACTTGAAGGTGAACCACCCCATAACATTTCCATTATACACAAACAGAGGTAAAAATATTTGAGATGCAGTCAGTGAACATCTAGAACATGAGATAAAAAGTTCGGAATGGAAATGTATGTCGGCAGAAGTGCGTTGGTTACGAGAAGACTGGTAGTCTGGTACAAAGCTGACGCAGGCAGAAACCCGAGTGCAAGTCAGGAAACGTTATTGCTTCATTGTATGATATATAATGCTTTTAATTACAGCTGGTTGCACTTACTGGTTTTGTAGCCATAGCGATTAAGCTCCATCTCTGACTGTGCTCATTTCAATGATGAAAGCTTACATAAAAGAGCAACACCTAATATTTAACTCTGCTGCTTTCAGGAAAAATTGAAAGTAAAACGATATCCTGTTTATACGTAAGATATCCTGACCATGGATTTGCTCTTCAATATGTGAGCTGTATTGGAGGTACAGGTATGGGACCTGCTATCCAGAATGCTCAGGATAAGGATCTGAATGCTGGAGATTGTGATTTGGTTTTCTATAATGTAAATTTGTTAAAATAAGGGATGCGCCCTCGCGAGAGGTTCGACCCAATACGGAACCGAATCCTAATTTGTATATGCAAATTAGGGGTGGAAAGGGGAAAAATCTTTTACTTCCTTATTTTGTGACAAAAAGTCAGGCGATTTCCCTCCCCATCTAGGGTTGCCACCTTTATGTCTGACTGAGACCGGGTGGGGGGCGGGTCTGTGACATCAGTGGGTGGACCCATGACATCAGTGGGCAGGGTTATGACGTCAGTGGGCTGACCCATGACGTCAGGGGGCTATGACACGGTGATCAGCGATTGGCCGATCGCCGTTTCAATCAAGGGAATCCCGCCCGGTTTTCCATATTTGGAAAACCGGGCAGGAAGTATAGACCCGGGCAGCCCCTCAAAATACCGGGCTGTCCGGGTCAAAACCGGACAGGTGGCAACCCTATCCCCGCCCCTAGTTTGCATATGCAAATTTGGATTCGTTTCGGCCGGGCAGAAGGTTCCGGTCGAATCTGAATCCTGCTGAAAAAGGCCAAACCCCGAACCGAATCTTGTATTCGGTGCATCCCTACTAAAAATCATGTAAACATTAAATAAACCTGGTAGGCTGGCTTTGCTTCCAATAAGGATTCAGCTCCCTGTCTGGCAGCTGTTATGAAGGCAGAGAGCAACATGGCTCTTCTGCCCAATGGGGGTCCAGCATCCAGCCAAGAGGCGGGCAACATTGCACAAGAGGGGAAGGGAAGGGTGCAGCCAATTGCTGTATGTGCAGGGCAGACTAACCAAGAATAATACACTGAGTCGGCCTCACGTCACCAGCAGCAGCAACAACCTCTTCATCCTCAGCAAAACACACCTACACTTCACTCATTGATCATACAAAGTTTTTCTTACAGGTACAGATTTTTATTGATGTTCATTTCAATTTTGCATGTTCTTTCAGGTATTTAACCCTTTTTTTGGTTTCACAAATTTCTAAGCATTTCAATGGGCGTTTTCCCTGATTTTACATCGTTTTCCTGGATTTTACACCTGCATTGTGTCCCAGTGTTCCCAAAAATGGCTGGTGGTTGTTCTCTGTGAATGTTATAAGTGGACTTAAGAGGTCTAAAATATTTGTTATGGTTCTGTCTGTAAATAGTTGCAATTAGTCTGCACCTACAGTCATGTACAAGTCACTTATTACTTTCAGTTGTGCATGTGATTTAACTTGCAGAGACCTTGCCCATGCCCCCCATAGTGTAACATTATATGGGTTTTTAACTTTTATGTATTAAGTATGTGATTCGTGAATTCTAAGCAACTTTTCAATTGGTCTTCATTTTTTCTTTGTATTAGTTTGAGTTATTTGCCTTTCTCTTAATCATTCCAGCTTTCAAATGTGGGTTACTGACCCCATCTACTTTTAATATATTACTTTCGATTCCGTCCCTCTCCTATTCATATTCCAGTCTTTTATTCAAATCAGTGCATGGTTGCTAGGGTAATTTGAAACCTAGCAACTGCACTACTGAAATTGCAAACTGGAGAGCTGCTGAACAAAAAGCTATGTAACTCAAAAACCACAAACAATAATAAATGCAAACCAATTACAGATTTCCTCAGAATATCACTCTCTACACCATTAACCCTATCATTAAAGGAATTGTTTGAACCAATGCGTGGGAGTGGGGGTGGCAGGGGTTAGGGGGGCCCAGTTGTAAATTTCTGTACCAGGGCCCTAAAGGGTAATATGGATAATATGGAGTCTATGGGAGATGGCCACTGCACTTATTCAAATCAATGCATGATTGCTAGGGTAATTTGGACCCTAGCAACCAGATAATGGCTGAAATTGCAAACTGGAGAGCTGCAGAATAAAAAGCTAAATAACTCAAACACCAGAAATAATAAAAAATGAAAACCAATTGCAAATTGTCTCAGAATATCACTCTTTACATCATACTAAAAGTTAATTTAAAGGTGAGCAACCCATTTAAATGTCATCTGATGGGGCAGGCAGACGAGACACAGGAGGACCAGGATAGCCTAAAGCAGAGGTGCAGAGAGACAGACACAGGATGAGACAGACACAGGAGGAGACAGACACAGGAGGAGACAGACACAGGAGGTGACAGACACAGGAGGAGACAGGCAAAGGATGAGTCACACAGAGACAGTCATACGTAAATGGGGGCAGGGATAGACAAATAGATATATAACATTGGCTCAGCAGAACAGCTGAGCCAATGGTACAGTCATAGCTCAAGTCTCAGATGCAAGGAAAGCCTAATTGGTCCTCCATGGGATTTGATGGCAGGTTAATCTGATGATATCACGTAACTGGTAAAACAAAACAAGCAACAGAAACAGAAAAGAATACAGGTATGGAATTTATTATCCAGAAAGCTTTGAATTACCGAAAGGCCATCTCCCATAGACTCCATATTATCCAAATAATCCAAAATCTTCAAAATAATTTCCTTTTTCTCTATAATAATAAAACAGTATCTTATACTTGATCCCAACTAAGATACACTTAATCCTTATTGGAGGCAATACCAGCCTTTTGGGTTTATTTAACATCTAAATGATTTTCTAGTCGACATAAGGTATGAAATTACGGAAAGATCTGTTACTCAGAAAACCCCAGGTCCCGAGCATTCTGGATAACAGATCCCATACATGTATATGCTAAAGTTATCAGAAGCCATTACAATTAAGGGCAAGTT